>NC_056631.2:176913693-177229693 GCF_002870075.4 Lactuca sativa
AGTCAAGTTCATCGACTTCTTATGTTGTGTGCCTGGGCTGTTTTTGCAATTTTTTTATGCTGATGGATTAGTTTGTAGTTTTATTATTCTATCAGAATATTTTATACTTGTATGCAAGTTGGATGTAGAAGGTAAAAGTAGGTTTGAAAATAAAATTCTTTTGGAATGAATATCTTTACGTAGTATATAGTATTTTTGAAAGAAAATATGATATAATGAATACTTGTATACTACCATAAGTAGTAAAGCATTTTTGTTAAAATGAAAATAAATCTTAAAATGTTTGATAGAAGTTGTATAACTTGCTGTAAGTAAGGAAACTAATGAGTTTATACAAATGATGGAATGAATATTTGTATTACGTGATATGATTATTTTTAAGTAATAAGAAAATATAAATATTGTTAGATTAATTTACAATGCCATCGTCACTAGCAATGAAGGTGAATACTTTATTAAATGACGTAAAAGATAACATTGAATGTGAACCGACAAAATTAAAATGAAATGTCCTTCTACTAAAACCAATAAAAAACAATCAATGAAATTATTTCTTGGTGTTCTTTAAAGGACAATTTATTTTGTCATGATGAACCATCTGTTTACATGTAGCACACTTCCTCTTAGCTTTCGAGATTTCTTTCTCGATCATCTCTTTTGTAGATTTTAATCTTTTCCCACAACTATCGGATCCTTTGTTACGAATATCTGTAGGATTCTGAATGTCGCTAACATCATATACTACATCAGGACATACTACGCCTAGAAGCTTCTTGAACTATTCTGCTTTATTCATTACATCATGAGTTGGACAATCGTCTACGAATTTTTTTTTCAACTTATTCTACTCGTCAAGGTATAACTTTAACTTAGCTGCATCATGGCTTAAAAAAGACACACAACGGTCAATGGTTGAAAAAATATCAATAGCAGTCATGTCGGAATTAGAATCGTCAAAAGAACTATTGAAGCGTCTTTTCAGTAATTCTGTTGGAATAACATCCCTGTGCCAACGTTTCAAAATGTACTTTTCAGGAATTTGTTCAATGCCATAAAACTTAAACACACAGTATATGTATCTACATAAGATCCCTACATGTTCAAAATGCATACAAGTACATCTGAATGAACCATCTATGGTTGAGTGTGTGACCTGGAATATATAAGATGATTAGTGAGTATGTTTAAGTTGTAAGTTTTTAGTGTTTAAATTTGAATGATAGAATGACAATTAAAGTGAAAAAAAATATACCGTGTATTCAGTATCCCTTATAAGACAATCGTAATTGTATTCCTCATCTTTTTCATCCACATCGAGATCATTTGTTTGCCTAGTGCATATGTTGTTTTTTTTCTCCAAAACAATAACTGTGTCAACACCGTTGGAAGATATCACATTTTTTGGAAACAATTATCTTCAGCTCTTGATATCTCTTTCTGAACCTGATAAAAAATCTTGCGCATGTATACATTTGAAGCATGAGGTTCATTCGGACTACGGGTAATGAATTTAGGAAAAGTGGTGGCAGTATTCAAATCATTTAGAATTTGGTTATGTATTTGTCGTTCCATGACTGATTCAAATGTCGTCATAAACATGATAAGATACGAATCGGTTAATGTGGTGGTTTGAAATGACCAATTCTGAATTTAAGACAACGATGTAGTTCGCATAAGACCAGACATTGGAATGTGCTTGAAAAATGTGGGGATCCAAGATGTTTGCAAACCATACATAGTATTCAGCCAACTGTTGTCTATAATTTTAAACTCATCCAACATCATACGCCATACATTCTCGAATTCATGTGGTTCCAGCTTAGAATTCCAAATTATAGAGTGAAAACGTTTTCGAAATTTTTGATTGGTCGCTGCATCTTCAATTGATAAAATCTGTATAAAATGAAATTTCATGAGGATGAGTATAGTTTAAGAGTTGAAGTAATTGATTCTATTAGAATATGAGAAAATAATTGTAGAATCATAACATAAAGTAATAATAATATTCATTTGATGCATACCTTATTTAGCAACTTCTTTGTTATATGCCACATACATAACCTATGATGTGCAAACGGGAAAACCTTATCTATAGCTTTTTTCAAAGCTGGATCTTGGTCAGATATAACCAATTGAGGTTGTTTTCTAAAAGCTTTCAAAAAAGCCCTAAGCAACCATTCATAAGAAACTCCATCTTCTTTACTTAAAAGACCAGCACCAAATGTTACACACTTTTTGTGGTTATCGATGCCGGTGAATGGAACAAAAACCATATCATACCTATTTTGAAAATAAAATATTAGTTTACATAAATGAAAACAATGAAATTGTTATTGTAAAAGTATTAAAGGTTAGAAATACTTATTCATACTGAATGTGGCGTCGAGTGATAGAACGTCTCCGAAAGAATTGTAGTTATGCTTTGCTGTTTCGTCAGCCCAGAATAAAGCATTCAATCTTTTGTTCAACACTTTATACTCAAAAGTAAATGATGGGACATTTTTCTTCCTGTCATTCATCTTGTCAACAAGGAATTTCGCGTCCCTCCCACCTATGTAACAATTAAGATTTCTCCTAGCATTGTTGAAATCAGAAACCAATCCACCTCGAACAGAAGGACCGACCTGAATAGCACTATACAGTCTATGTTTTGACAAATTATGAATGAAAATTTCCTGGGAATAATCAAGTTTTCTCTTTGAACGAGATAAGTACATATTGCTCTTGCTAAACAACTCGTGATTATGTTGCTCGACAAAATCACTCACGACATATTTAAGAGTATCGGGAATTATTTCTAAAACAACTTTCGTTTTACAATTCCTCCTAAATAAATCTTTCCTTCTTTGAGTCTTTTTATGCTCAATGTCCAGAGTATCTACTTTACTAGTATTTGGATTACCTTCCCGATTGCATACAAGATGTCTATTCGTAATAATCCCATTTTTCTTTTTTTGTACTCTTCCAAGTCTAACATCAAAACCACATTCTAATGCATAGTTTCTATACATTGTTACTGCTTCACCATATGAATTAAATTTTGATGTAACTTTTGGTTTGATATCGTCTGAAACTATAGGGGTCCAATACAAGGTTCCACCAGGAGAAACGTAATCATGTGTAACATGTGGTTGTCCTGTTTAAACATAGCAAATAAAAAATTATTCTGAAAGAATTATATAAATATTATTTTGAAATAATTTTATTTTTCTTGTAAAAATTTCAATATCCTGAACTCAATTTATTACCTTCACTGAAATCAATATTTACCTCTGTATCTTCATCAACGAAGTGATTTTCGTCTTCTGCATGATTTGCATCCTTTATATGTCATCGATGAAAATATTAACATTTAATATTAAACTTGTTTGTTAAAATATAGAATCTGAAAACAATGAAAAATTAAACAGTATATTCAAAAACTCACCTAAATTAGGATTATTGCTTTCTCCTATTTGAAATACGCCATCATATAGTGTATCATTATCAGGAAAATCGAAATCTTCAATTCTATTGTCATCATCACTAGCCAAATAATGTTCCTCATAAATATGATTATTGACATCTGGTTCTTGATCGCCCATAACTAAGAAATTTCGATAGTGTTTGTATATGCTTTGGAAGTTGAAAAAATAAAATATTATAAATTGTCATACAAAATAAATAAGGATGAAAACGGATTCTATGCAAATTAAAATGCTTGATATTAGGGATCACTGATAAAAAAATGATTCTGATTTGATTGTTTTTTAGAACATGATAAAGATAATAATATTCATAAGATACTATATTCACATTCCAAATGTAAAAAATACCAACAACACATTAAAGTAATCACTTTACAATATTATTATTTATTTTAAAAAAAAATTACACAATATTTTATTAATGACATAATTCTATTAGAATGATATATCAATATGGATTATAAAACCCTGCATATTATCAGAATGACATAATTCTATCAGACTACATTACCAATATGACTTATAAAACTTATCAATTTGTGTTACCTCGAATCAATGCACGCATTGAATATCATTCTGAAAGAACTGTATAGCAATATGGCTAACAAAAAGGTTTACTATGTGTTATCTCCAAATCAATCTACAAGAATATTATAGTAATATGGTGCTGAAGACAATTAACTCTTAAACTGTTTAAGTTCAATTATTTGTATTGCTCATTGTTTACAATATATATTTTTTGACATTATGTGATTTGAATTTATGAAACATCATACTTATTTTATGAAATATAATGAACATTATTTTTTGACATTATGTTGGAATGAGAACTGAAGTGTTTTCATCTGATATTCTGTTGGAATGATATACTGTATGATCCTAAGAAACATAAATATACCAGAAACCACATACATCTTATTAGTTGTAAAAATAATAGCTAAAGGAAAACACCTAGAATTCATCAAACGATAATTTTATTACACTGAACTGAAACTTGATAATATCATATAATTCATCAAAAACATACTTTTATTTTACTGAAATCAAAGAAAATAATATATAAAAACGACTAATTTGATGAATTTCTTGTAGTTCTATTCTTTCTTCAATCCAAAAGGATAGTTCCTGCTATCATGACCAAATCTAAAACATTTTTTACCTCTTCTTTTTTTCTTCACAACTTCATTCACCGGGTTATTGGGATCATTGACATTACCCAAATCCTTCCCGGGATTTTGATCTTCATTTTCCTGGAAGATTATCAGATTTGATACATATGTATATGTAAAAACAGTAAAAGGGTGTGTGGGGGACGTTTCAAAAATATATTCATTATCATAGAGAGATGTTGTTAGTAATGTATGAATACATGGTTCCAATTTCCAGTATGAGCATCCATCGATTGTGTAAAACAAATTGATCAGCAACTAATGGGATTGACAATTGTGTTCTGTGAGGGGGGACGTTTGCATCGAGTATATAAATAAAATTATATTAATGATAACTAAATCAATCATAAATCATTGCCTAATATAATGGGATAAGAATCAGACAAAATAAAGAATTTAAATGAAAGATACCACACTGTTAACTGTTTTACCGAGTATGATGCTATAAATGGTTTTCTAAAATGTTTCCACTTATTCAAATCTCTTACTTATATTGTTTTATCAATGTTTCATTTACAAATGATTTATGAGAGTTTTCCAAAGGATTTCGAAAGGTTTTCAAACTTATTTTACAACAGAATACCCTGTCGTGATTTTCTCAAGAATAAAAGTTTTCTTCCATGTTTTAATACTCCTTCTTAGTTAAAGTTCCTACTTGATAACACTTTCACTTTGTGATGCATTTATACCTGTTATTACCTATACTTCACTTATACTTGTGATAGTTTATACCTGTTAGATGCTCTTACTTCACTTGTTGTCACTTCCACTTCGTGATACACTTATACCAGTTAACGCTTATACTTCACGATCCGGTTATTCCACACTGTACGGTTATACATCACGATTTGGTTATTCCACACTGTTTGGTTATTCATCACGATACGATTAATCCACACTGTACACGTATACTTCGCGATCCGGTTATTCCATACGATTCGGTTATACTTCACGATATGATTCCACTTGTTACACACTCAAGCGTAGTTAGATGTATGTCTGTGCTTGTTTAGATGCATATAAGTAATGATTGAAGGACTTAGGAAGGCTTGTTCGTCCTATTTCCTTTTCTTCGTTGAGATGTGGTCTGGTGGGATCGGATGTCCATCCGAAGGTTGTTTGATTCATTAGTTATATATTATGTACACAAGCATAGACATATGGGTTTACTTTAGTCAGTTCAGTTATGAGTCTCTACCCCTAGTTCAACATTGTATTGGAAACACACTACCCACTATTTGGGATGCATCTTCGGGACACGGCCTTCTCCATTGTCTAGTTGGTAACCAGAGTCTGCTGTAGGGAGAGCGGACATTGTGTGTATACATCTATACGGGATTGATACCCCCGCACCCTGACTGCTAGCTACAGTCCACGGCCTACCAAGCCAAGGGGTGACAAATGTCATATTCTCTAGACGCTTGTAGGGCGTCAGGTACTCTAGTGTCGGTTAGTATGGTTACGAGTATCCCAAGTTACCTTATAATTCATGGCCTTAAGGTAATGGTTTTTCACCAGCAATTTACACTGTATGTTGGAACCCACTCTCGGAGTCACACTGTTTTAGACCTTGTTAGACGTATCATTCATTTGATACTGTCTGGGGTCTGTATTCACTGTATTCACTATATTCACCGTATTCACTATTTTAGACCTTGCTAGACGTCTCATTCAGTTGATATTTTCTGGGGTCTGTGTTCACTGTTTTAGACCTACTAGCTGTACCTTCCATTTGGTACCGTCTGGGGTCTTTGTCTCTTTCTGTTAGACTGAGCCAGGCGTGTCGTTCATTCGATACTCTCCTGGAGTCTATGATTCCTTTTGCTTTAGTCAGCAGTCCTCACTGCTGAGGCATATGTTATTTTCCCTGATATTCTCGAACTTTCTTAAAAAGAAAATCCTGTATTTTGAAAATGAAAGTGTTTAAGGGAAAACTACTTTTTACCACATAACTCTGACCAGTCTTGGTAGAAGACTGAATTTTAAATAGAAAATATAGGATTTTCTGGAAAGGACACTATTTCACTGTATACTTGAAAACTACTACTTATATAAATTTATTTGAATAAAATGTCACTAAATGCTTATGAACTCACCAGCATTTGTAAAAATGTTGATACTCGCTTTTCAAATAACTTGTATTCTCAGGTCAGCTTTAGACAGGTACATTCCCGGAGTTATTGATGAAGATAGCTTAGTACCAAGCTATACTTATATTATTACATGTAATACCTTTATGTATTGTTATGTAAACCATGTAAAACTATTACTATTAATGCAATGTCTTATTGTACTTTGATTACTATAATGCATGTGTTGTGATACTTGATATGATGTCATCCACCCCAGAACGTTTCCGCTGTTCCGTTTTTGGGGTGTGACAGATTGGTATCAGAGCATTTTTTATTGTGAGCTAAGTATATCAATTCATAAAAGATATACAGCCTATAAATACAAAGGGATAAAACACTCTGACCAAGAATTATACTTTAAAATATAACCATATTTTACCAAAGTATAAGAACATCCAGAATCTAAACACCCGAACAAAAGTATCACAAGAAGAACAATAATAAAAGTCTTCGGATGTTGAACATTACCGTCAAACCTGGGCAGTTATGTAATCGTAAGCTGGAATAAATGTAACCTGATCAACTACATTTATTCGAGATGCGATGAACGTGTGCTTGGGAGTGATAGTGGTGTTGCAACAGGTCTGAAACTTACCAACTAGGAATGCTAGAGCCAAACATAAAGTCAAAATACTATAGGAGTATTTTGGAACACTAAAAGATTCACACTAATCCCAGAACCATATTCAGAAGATAAGAACCAAACAAGAAGTTAAAATACCATAGGGGTATTTTAGGATCCATAACTAACCTTGTGTGAAGAACTAAAAAGATCCTTATTGATATACCTACAATTATAGAGAGTGTACTCCCAAAGTTATATATAATAAGGATCCCATAGTCTAAGAATGTGTGGTTTCGCTCTACTTCCTTTTCCTCGTTAGGATGTGGATATAGAGTAGTATCACATATTCGAAGGCCTATCGGATCTAAGCTATATATGATTTGTATACCCTGTGTAATAGTAGCAGGACTCAATATGGATCACTCAGTGAAATGTTAATAATCTCTTAGGATTCTTTAGACATTTCTGTTCTCGCACGAAGCCTGTAGAAAACCCTCTCCACTTCAGTGCTTGACAGAAGAGTTGATGCAGACCCGGAAGAGGTTCATTGAGAAAATTTCATGTTCGGAAATAAATGAACTGGGTCGAGACTATTGAAATCACCAAGTGCCTATATCATTTTAGGGACATCGATGAGAAATTCGCCTAAACTTCCGAGATTCCTAGTCATCCACCATGAAGTGATGACACCCAGAGTCGGAATCAGAAGGAAGGCGGAGTAGAAATTCAATATGTCCATACGAGGAGAGAACCCTAGGTAACTACCCGAATGAAGCCAACGCCGATTCCAGTCAAAGATACGAGGCAGATAGAGGGAGCCAGTACATGGAACCCAAGAAGTGTCTTACCCTCGTGTTCGTCACACTAATACACCCATAAAATAATACAATATATTGAGTTAGTGATTACACCACTCACGCTATGTGTTAGGTAAATCGTCGTTTCCCGTTGCCAGTAACACGATTAGAGCGGATTCCCGCACCTCTATTGAGAATATCTAGCCGTAAGCCTTCATAAGCCACTCTTTCCGCGATTTTCGTTCTGAACCGTTCTCAAATCTTTCCAGACCGGAGAGTGGAACCTTTCCCAGTATAAAGGTCATGTAGTAGGAACGACTCGCATCTTATGGCCTTTTTCCGATACTCACACTCCTACCTTGATTACCAGGACTACATCATAGGGATGTAGGTCGACACTCAGACAACCAGTACCCAAGGCACGGGAAAAATTTATGCCTAATACAGTCAGGACAGATATGTCCAGGGTTAGCCATCGTCTCTCATTATCATGTATTCCTTTCCGTGTAGGAAAAACCATGCCTCCGAAGAAGCGTAACCAGTCCACAAGCAAGAAACCTCCTCTCTTATTCGATGAAGCTACGTTCCAAGCTGCAGTCTCGGCAGCCGTAGCAGCTGTCATGGCTCACCTGAATGCTAACAACGCCAATGTTAGCAAGGGCCCTATCGGGAATCCCGATCCTAGCGATGGACAGCAGCAACCAACCCCTGCATACCCAGCCACCCAAGAACCTCAACTGATTCCACTAAAGAGAAAACTCAAGATCGAGGAGGGAGGTACCTCGGCTCAAGGACCTTCCGGAGGGCAACGAGCTGAGGCAGTCAATACCCCTGTCCATCCTTCCCTCCTGACTTCAAAAAGACCATACCTAGGAAACCTTCCCCACTACGGAAAGTGTAGCTACAATCATCATGGTATATGTCGGGAAATCTTATGTGCTAGGTGCAACATGAAGGCGCATACTGCTCGCGTATGCAGAACTCCGGTGGAGCGTATTGCATTAATCACCAATGTGACGACCAATCCAGTCTGCCATCTATGTGGTGAGATTGGACACTTCAAAAGGGATTGCCCAACTGAAGAAAACAACAAGGACACAGGAGGATCTTAACTCTACTGCTTAGGGAGAAGCATTAAGGAACCCGAAAGATTTTGGTACGTCTCTCCATCTCAGATAACAAACTGAAAACATTAAAAGGCTAATTCAAAAGTAAATACTTCCCCATTAAGGCGAAAGTCGCAGAACTGTTATAAAATTTAAAATTCATCAGGTAAAACTATAATGGCTAAACATATACGTTACGACCATGTATAGTTAAGATGGATAGACCTAGAGTGAGTGAATGCTGCCTCATTTCCTGTTCCTCGTTTGGTTGTGGATTTAGGGCGGAGTCGCTCAGTCAACAGTCCTCCCCACCTTAATTATACATGACTAGTATATGTTAGGCGATTATAGAAATGCCTCATGAAAATCCATCCATGAAAAGGTACTCTACTTGGAAAACACTTAGGACTCTCTATAGTTCCGCGTCGACTCTATCGGTCCAAGTATCCGCGGCAGCGATACACAGGACGAAACCTTAGACGCCTAGAACTTGTGTGCCTGATCGGCGTATGACTCTATCGACCCTCACTTTATATCATGTCGAGGTATGCCAACTTCGACGACTCTATTGATCATGGTTCGACTTCGTGCAACCATGGGTACTTCCTTAGTGCTGTGTAAAAAGAACTTTCTCCGTAGCCATGTCGGCAAATAAAGGTTCTTCAGAACCTAAGCATAATACAAATAAACAAACCTAATGCGATCCGTCAGTCGTCCCTCTTACCTCAAACTTTCCGAAGTACCCGGAGAAGGGTACCGTGCGCTGTTGACCGGCCTCTCTTAGTCATATGGAATCCGAAGCGAAAGACTCTGCAAGATACTCCAGAAGATAATAACCCGAAGCACACTTCATAGACTCCCTAGAAAGACCCTTCGCACCTTGCACATCAGGTTCGTGAACCCAGAGGATAGAACTCATGGGACTGACCACTATAACCAGGTATATGCATAAAGATGGTATATAGTTGAGATCAAAAAAATTTAAGATGTGTGCTTCCTCCCTACTCCCTGTTCCTCATTGGTTTGTGGGTCTGGGGTGGAGTCGCACAACTAAACATCATGCCGACCTCAATTATATATGGCCTAGATACACCATGTATTAGTGGTTAAGCCAAGTATGAGCTCTACCACGAACCTCATAGTAAAGCCCTTCATCCTATTCCATAAAATAGGAGCTGGAGTCAAGAGAACCGTTGCGGGTTGAGCTACTATAATGACACAAATCCGAAATTTGTGGTCATACCGGTTAAGCCCACATAGTAGCTAACACCCTCAGTTGGTAAAGAGATTAAAGTTTCGAGTGATGGGAACCTATACTCACTAGATTTGACCTAGGCCGAGAAAACTCAGAACCTATGGAAGAGTAGTTACAGTAGATGCCCGCACTACTCAGGCACTTCGTCCACCCTGTTACAGACAAGTAGTGCCTATAACCCTCCACCCTCTCGTATGGAGGAAATCCTCGTCGCCCCGTAGACGATAGACTTCATTCCCCAAAGTAAACACTAGAATACCGAGAACCACAGGATAAACTCCGCAGCCAGGAATACTTGATCAAAGTGCGAAAGTAGTTGCATTAACCCTCATGACCCAGATCCCGAAGAGATTATAGACTTGACACCAGCTTTGGTGTTAGTCGAGGGGTTATGCAGGAGCATGCGATTTCCACACTAGAATATGCCAAAGACTTAGAGATTCATGGGACTATAAGGTGTTCCACGAATACTATCTCACGCAGAAATAGTAGAACCACCTCCCGAGATAGTCCAACACTCGCCTGGTGAAACCCTATCTCCCCGACCCTGAGGGTTTCCGTATCTCAAGATTCGTTAGTGCAGGTTCATTTTGCACGAGCTTGAGATAGACACTCTACAACAAGCAGATAACCGTAGATACGCAACCCGTCCGATGATCTAGAAAACCTCTAAAGGCCAATTGACAGGAAACGCGAACCCAAGGACAACCCGAGCTTCCTAAGAACCAACCTGAAGGACTACACTCCCAGTATGAGAGAACGTTGGGAACTTCGGAATGGCGATCACGCCAGTGATGATCTTGCCATAGAAGTACACTATGTTCTAAGTACTGAAAAGCTCTACCCTTCCGAGAGCTTAGGACCATCTGAGAATCCTCACAGAGATTTGGTCCAACCCTCGTCAACCCACTACTACTTTCGGATATTCCACAAGTTTCACACCCGATCGATCCACTTCTTAGACTCGATATGTGTTTACTCGACGTCACTCTTCGTAATCCCACTCATCTTGATAGAAACCGTTAAGAACCATAACCTCGTAGATACACCAGTCGGAACCTACTAACTACACGAGACGGAATCCGCATCCCGTAGGTGAAGGTTTGCTGGAACGACAAACACAGGCCAGAGTTCACTTGGGAGTGCGAGGACAAACCGAATTGGAAGTACCCTCCTGCCTCTACTCGGTCATTCATACCTATTACCTTGCCTAGACCTGAATTTCGGGACGAAATTCCCTCTAACGGGGGGATGATGTGACAACCCAAAGTTTATTCCGTTACATTACCCCGTTACCGTTAACAGAATATTCCTTTTTATAAAAGTTCCGTTAATTTGAGGTCGTAAATTAAATAAATGTTTTATTTATTTATATCTTATGTCGTTATTCGTCGTAATAAGATAAGTAAAAGCATGTAAATTACATTTCCATATTAAGTTGGGAAAAAGTTCAATTTTATTGCGACCACTAAATCGGGTGCGACTAAAAGCCCTGTTTAGCGACAGTATCGGGTAGATTCCCACTAAGCCCCAACTCGAGCCCCTATATAAGGGGGAGTGGACTTCATTCCACTATTTTCTCACTCCCATATCACCCTCTCTCTATACTCTCTCGCATAAATCACGTTTTCGACTCAAATCCGCAACCAAACGCCTCCAAATCGTAAGTCTCCTTACCCTAGCTTATTCTAAACATCTTGGATTGTGGTTTAACCCCCAAAATCGACCTTATAAGCTATTGAAATGGAGTTTACGGCCTAAAAGCCTCCTTAGGCCGTAAACCCCTTAAATGAGGCCAAAATGATCCAAACTTGTCCCTTTGAGCCTAGGAACCAATTAAGGATTTAGCCTAGGAGTGTTTGAAGCATAAAACAATCAGTTTTAGGGCATAAAAGAGAGTTTACGGCCCAAGCACATGCTTAGGCCGTAAACACCTCTAATCCTTGCTAAAATGCCCCCAAAACACTCCCAAACCACCCTTAGGCTTAAGACATAAATTAGGGACATGCTATTTCAGGTTTAGAACAAATAAACACTAAGAATTGAGGGGTAAAAAGGAGTTTACGGCCCAAGCACATGCTTAGGCCATAAACACCCCCAAACCTCACCAAATGAGAGTTTAAACCCCCTAATTGGCCTTATACCTTCACTAGAAAATGCTAGGGTTGAATCAAGGGCTTAAAATCATAGTTTAAGGGGGGTATATGAGATTTCACGGCCAAGCCAAGAGCTTACGGCCGTAAACTCCCAAGGGGTGGTCATTTGGACCATGAACTCCAAAGGAGTGCACTCTTGGAACCCCAAACACTCCTATAGCCTTGAATAATTACTAAGATTGAAATAAGGGCCTTAAACTTCCATGAAACCAAGAGGGTAGGGGTTCACGGCCGTGAACTCCTATAGGGGTGGTTCATGGGCCGTAAACTCCCAAATGGTCCCTTTAGAAGCCCTAAACCCACTTATACAATCTAGTTTTGGACCTAGCAAAATTCCATGATGAAGATAAAGCCTTGAAACATCCTAGAAACCCCTCGCCATGAGTTTACGGCCGTAAACTCATGGGGAGTTGTCCCAGGGCCATAAACACCCTATGGAGAGTTTACTCTTGGAGAGTAAACTCCATTCCTAAGCCATTTGAGCCTTTAGATGTTACCCAGGACACCCCAAACACTTAACCAAAGTGTTTTCCGCTCCTTAGGGTGCGTATACTTGTTTAATTAGTATTATATATACTAATTGTATGTGAACATATGTTATCATATGTTAAATAGGTCACTAAGTGAGTTCAAGTCTTTATTTGACACCGAGCACCCAACCGGCGCCTTCGTCGGATCCACTTACACCAGGTGAGTTCATACCCCTAAATGAACCTTTTATATGTTTTTACATGTTTTATAGGGGGGGGGGGGAATACAAGTTAAACATGCCAGTTATCATATCAATCATATGTGATTGATAACCCGTATGCACAAGGATTTACCACACTATTAACTGTTTTACCGAGTATGATGCTATAAATGGTTTTCTAAAATGTTTCCACTTATTCAAATCTCTTACTTATATTGTTTTATCAATGTTTCATTTAAAACTGATTTATGAGAGTTTTCCAAAGGATTTCCAAAGGTTTTCAAACTTATTTTACAACAGAATACCCTGTCGTGATTTTCTCAAGAATAAAGGTTTTCTTCCATGTTTTAATACTCCTTCTTAGTTAAAGTTCCTACTTGATAACGCTTTCACTTTGTGATGCGTTTATACCTGTTATTACCTATACTTCGCTTCTACTTGTGATAGTTTATACCTGTTAGACGCTCTTACTTCACTTGTTGTCGTTTCCACTTCGTGATACACTTATACCAGTTAACGCTTATACTTCACGATCCGTTTATTCCACACTGTACGGTTATACATCACGATTTGGTTATTCCACACTGTTCGGTTATTCATCATGATACGATTAATCCACACTGTACACGTATACTTTGCGATCCGGTTATTCCATACGATTCGATTATACTTCACGATATGATTCCACTTGTTACACACTCAAGCGTAGTTAGATGTATGTATGTGCTTGTTTAGATGCATATAAGTAATGATTGAAGGACTTAGGAAGGCTTGTCCACCCTATTTCCTTTTCTTCGTTGAGATGTGGTCCGGTGGGAATGGATGTCCATCCAAAGGTCGTTTGATTCATTAGTTATATATTATGTACACAAGCATAGACATATGGGTTTACTTTAGTCAGTTCAGTTATGAGTCTCTACCCCTAGTTCAACACTGTATTGGAAACACACTACCCACTATTTGGGATGCATATTCGGGACACGGCCTTCTCCATTGTCTAGTTGGTAACCAGAGTCTGCTGTAGGGAGAGCGGACATTGTGTGTATACATCTATACGGGATTGATACCCCCGCACCCTGACTGCTAGCTACAGTCCACGGCCTACCAAGCCAAGGGGTGACAAATGTCATATTCTCTAGACGCTTGTAGGGCGTCAGGTACTCTAGTGTCGGTTAGTATGGTTACGAGTATCCCAGGTTACCTTATAATTCATGGCCTTAAGGTAATGGTTTTTCACCTGCAATTTACACTGTATGCTGGAACCCACTCTCGGAGTCACACTGTTTTAGACCTTGCGATACGTATCATTCATTTGATACTGTCTGGGGTCTGTATTCACTGTATTCGCTGTATTCACTGTTTTAGACCTTGCTAGACGTATCATTCAGTTGATATTGTCTGGGGTCTGTGTTCACTGTTTTAGACCTACTAGTTGTACCTTGCATTTGGTACCGTCTGGGGTCTGTGTCTGTTTCTTTTAGACTGAGCCAGGCGTGTCGTTCATTCGATACTCTCCTGGAGTCTATGATTCCTTTTGCTTTAGTCAGCAGTCCTCACTGCTGCGGCATATGTTATTTTCCCAGATATTCTCGAACTTTCTTAAAAAGCAAATCCCGTATTTTGAAAATGAAAGTGTTTAAGGGAAAACTACTTTTTACCACATAACTCTGACCAGTCTTGGTAGAAGACTGCATTTTAAATAGAAAATATAGGATTTTCTGGAAAGGACACTATTTCACTGTATACTTGAAAACTACTACTTATATAAAGTTATTTGAATAAAATGTCACTAAATGCTTAAGAACTCACCAACATTTGTAAAAATGCTGATACTCGCTTTTCAAATAACTTGTATTCTCAGGTCAGCTTTAGACAGGTACATTCCTGGAGTTGTTGATGAAGATAGCTTAGTATCAAGCTGTACTTATATTATTACATGTATTACCTTTATGTACTGTTATGTAAACCATGTAAAACTATTACTATTAATGCAATGTCTTGTTGTACTTTGATTACTATAATGCATGTGTTGTGATACTTGACATGACGTCATCCACCCCAGAACGTTTCCGCCGTTCCGGTTTTGGGGTGTGACAAAAGATTACATAATTAACCTCAAATAATAAATAAAATAATTAATAATTTGCGAAATTCTCATCGGTGCATTTAGGCACACAATACTTGCTAAAAACATTTGAACGTAACTCTCTCTCTCTCTCTCTCTCTCTCTCTCTTTCTCTCTCTCTCTCTCTCTCTCTATATATATATATATATATATATATATATATATATATATATATATATATATATATATATATATATATATATATGGCTGTCTCAGACAACATCGACAATCCTTTTAATCACCGCCGGAATGTCTTCCTGTTTCATATTAGAGCCACCCGATTTCTTTTTTTTTTGTTCAAGGTGTTATTTCTTTTTACTGCCACTGTCTATCGTTAAAGTCGCCGGTCTTTCCGCTACTCTCCTCCAGCCTCAATAAAAGGGTTTAGTACAGTAAACTACACTACAATCATTCTACATGTGGTAAGTGCCTTGATCTTTATCTCGATTTTTATTTCATTTGTTCCATTGATTTTCTGTTATTATGACCACCCCTGCACTAACATGTACTGCTGCTCCTACTTCCCAACAACTCTTTCTTGCGGTTACAAATGTCTATAATCAATTTAGCTTCAAGCTCACAATAGATGGCTCCAAATACAAGTTATGGCGCTAAATTACAAGATATCTGGAAGGGTGCTAAAGTTTTAAGTCATATTAATAGCATGTCCAAACCTACCTATGAAGAGCATGAATATTGAAAGTTCATTGACTCCCAGGTCCAGTCATGGTTATATTCGACTTGTGATTCGAATCTGCTACAAATAATATCTAATGATAAGTGCACTACCAAGGACTTATGGGATAATTTGCGTGAATTTTCCTCAACAACAAAATGTTCATGATGCTTCAATTGCAAGACCAATTATGCAACACGAAAAAATGTGCTTCATCAATTACTGAGTATTGCCATTATCTCAAAAATCTTGTCGATCCCTTATCCAATGTTGATTCCGTGATTACTGAGGTGGAACTTATGATGCAAATTTCCCGACAACCCCCACCCTCACTTCATAACATTTTGGACATCATTACTAATACCAAGTCATTTTAATGTTTCTTACAAGCCAAGAACATGCTACTACTTATGCGTTTTCTAGGTTACAAAAACAATGTACTTGCGGTATTTCACATAAACACTTATGGGTACATGCAATCTAAAAGGATCTATGGATTTTTCACTATTATAGCAACATACTTTATGAAAAAACTTCTAGCCTAATGAAATTGAAAATATTAGATTAGAATACATAACTTTACCATAATCGAGTGTGTCAAAATCCTTTGATCTTCAAAGTCCATGGAAAGCAGACGCCAATAATGTGAAGACCTCTAACAGCTCACACCGAAAACCCTAGAACACTTGAAATTGACAAGGAGAGAAGAGATAATGTTGAAATTTGGATTTCATCATTCAATGAAGGTTATGAAAGAAATTTGGTGCCTTAAGGGTCCGATCTATAGTTTAGGTAACTTGAAGATAAATAGAGATTTG
Organism: Lactuca sativa; assembly: GCF_002870075.4. Taxonomy (NCBI): domain Eukaryota; kingdom Viridiplantae; phylum Streptophyta; class Magnoliopsida; order Asterales; family Asteraceae; genus Lactuca; species Lactuca sativa. Next base: position 176,930,651 of record NC_056631.2, read on the forward strand.
AACAATTAAATTTTAGATTTAATTCTAAGTTCAAATCCTTTCCTTATAAGCTATGAGGATAATTCTAGAACCCTTCTAGACTTCCATAAAACCGTCCATAATATAGATCGTTCAAGGAATGCCACTTTTGTTAACCTAATGAACAATTACAATTCACCCCTTGCACCTTTAATTAATTCCAATTAATTCTATATTAATTCTATTTAATAATTAACTATTAAATATTTCTAATTAATATATTTATCATATAATATATTAACAAATCATTCTCTCTCTCTCTCTCTCTCTCTCTCTCTCTCTTAGTGTCATTTCTAGCTAGTATTGTTTATGAGGGCAACCCAAAAATGAGTTTACTCTTATTCCATAAAGTTATATCAATTTAGTCATGACCTTGAGGAATTTAGTTATGACCTTGGACACTTATTCTAACAGTCTCCCACTTGGACGAATGAAACTATAATTGTAAATATAGACTTTGAATAACTAGTAAAGAGTGCTTTCAACAGCCACTACCGAACTTTGATAAAATCAAATGTTGGTCCTAAGATAAATGATCAGTTATTGCTCCGTTGTACAAGACTTCGTATGGACATGGGAGAAGGATAAAAATCAATATCATGGTCTAAAATTTTGTTTCTCGACTTTTGATTTATGATGACTAACTTTAGAATACTAATTGAACACATCAATTTAGTCTGGACTAGGCCTAGAACATCAATGTAAGAATCAAATCACTGAGGAGCCCAAAGATGTTGCTTTTCCTGTTAAGGAAAAAAGGAACGAATGAACTTGGACTATATAATCACACATTTTACTCACCACTCCATACATCTAATTACATTTATGAAATCTAGTTACGAATGTGTTATTTCAAACCATTATACAACAAACTTGCAAACAATGATATATATATATATATATATATATATATATATATATATATATATATATATATATGTTTCAAGAATAAAAGATACTATCATCTTAGAATTACCGGTGATTGAATGCATGAAGTAATCTCTAAGCGTGAGTTTAACCAATACTTAAAATCCCTATTTTCAAGTACTCATGAATATTGCAGCAATCCCTATGTAATGTCCAATCACCATGGACAATGTTTAAGTATTCCATGAGAGTCTTAAATCATTACATACTCCTAGAAGTATGACCCATTGTGGCATTTCAAACAAATTAATATTCAGAATGTAACACGCAAATGAAACACAATAATAAACTAATTGTTCTATGGTATAATACTCTTTGAATATAAATAATTCCCCATTATTTAATCACCATAACAATTACATATTTATCTATTTTATAAATGTTTCGGGGCAATCGACTTAGCAACTAAACTTGTCAACATTTCTCATGCCAATGCTCTTAGCATGCATATCATGTTTTCCTTTAGTCATCACTATTGTGAACGAAACATCTAAAAGTTATTCACTTCACAACTAGATCTCCATCCTTAACCCTTTTCTTGGATGTAGTGGAATTCCCTCCTGTGCATTAACCCTCTATGATCTCAAGAATCCTTGGTCAACATGACTACACCTTCACATACTATCTATAATGGTAATTTGTTACTTAAAACAAATCCATGGTTAACTATGAAGTTTTCTAATCCAGGTATGCTCCTTGGATTTTTCACTTGCACTAATGTAGTATTACTCACATTGTCAAATCTACCACCATCTCCTACATGAAACCTTTCATGCTACAACTCAAAATGAATATCCGTCAAAGTCATCTCTAAAATTCATGTCACTATAAATCATCTCTATCATGTTCTTTACTTTCTACAAACAACCATTCCTTTGTATCTTTCAATACTTCATAATATTCTTGACATTTCTTTAGAGATTCAATCATGCTATTTTCTGAAACAATCTCACGATGCTCAAAACGTTTGAGGCATCATAATAAGGACAAGTCACTTTGTACATAATCGATCCTATCTAAAGCAAATGGGACTCGACTCATCCTATCATTTTATGACTAGTATAAATGAATTTTGAGATTCACCCAACTCCTTTCTATGAAGCATATGAACAATCTCTTTGGAAATTTCCAAGTTGAAACCATCCAACACATTATGCTTTAACCTAATCCTATTAAACATTTCAATCTATACTTTTAGATCTGAAGACCAAGTATCAATGTATCTTTCCTATGTCCATCATCGAAACAATTCTCGAGATTTTACACATTACAACTTAGAGACAATATTTCCTATGAGTATTATTGTCATCAACATGCAATACCAAGAAGACAACGGCACTCCCACTAATTTTGGCATGTACTCAAAACCGATCTAGACTTCTAGAAAGACATCACTCTTTTACTTTCTCATGGAAGAACAAATTCCTTGCTACGCGATGCTTATCCAAGATGTATCATACATCCTTTGAAGATTTGTTGTTAATACAACTTGTTTAAACATCCACTTTACACCATCTTTAGTCAAATAGGGAAACAATGGTAGCAAATAACCAAATAGACCCTTTCTTAGCTACTGGTGAGAATGTTTCCTCATAATCAATTTCTTAATTTTGAAAAAAAAAACGTTTTCACCACACTAGCTTTGAATGTGTGTACATTCATATCCATGTTAGTCTTCACATTGAAGATCTAATTGTAACTCATTGTCATAAGACTAGGCTTTGGATAAACGAATCCCATACTTAGTTATCCATCATCGGCTGAATTCCGCTATCTTCAGACTCTTCTAATGGAAATCATGGGGCCCACCATTGCTTGCTAGTAGCTATTAGGCTTATCCAAATTGATCAATGGTTTATCACTAATCAACATATATCCTTCCATAGTTTCATGAAACTCATAGAACTTGGGAGGTGCTCTAACTCTACTAGATTTGTGAAGAGTTAAGGCAATTTCATTTGACTCAATTAGCATTCTACCCTCCAGTTGAGATCTAGTGCGAATTATAGGTTCATTGTCAGTCATATCTCAAATTTCTTCAAGATAAATATGACTCCCACTGACTTCTTGATATTTATATGTTCTTTCTTTCAACGAATGTTCCTTTTAATCCATAAGCACCATATTCTAATAAATCTCAAAAATAAAAAGTCTTTAGTGATTACCCAACAATGTAATACTTCTTAGATCTTGATTCAAGTTAGTCATTGGTTTCTCGTCTAACGAAAACCCTCATAACACCAAATCTGAACGTGAGGGAACTTTCCAACTCCACATTTCATGAGGTGTCTTTCAAAACCTAGTTAGTTGGTTACAAGGTTCAAAACATGTTGTATTATTTCTAGTGTATACTACCAAAATGTAATTGGAAGCGAAACACAACTGATCATAAATCGGATCATATAGAATTTGGTTTTCCCTTTAGCAACATCATTACATTATGGTGTCCTTGGATAAGCTTATTATGGAAACCATTGCACGATCTCTAAGATGGTCATGGAACTCAATACCAAGGTAGTCTCATTTCCTTTCAGATTAGAAACCCTTTATCTTCCCGCCCAATTGATTCCCGACTTTGTTCTAGTACTCTTTGAAACTTTTCAAAGTCTCAGAATCATTCTTAGTCACATAAACATAACAACATCTATCAAAATTATTAATAAATATGACATAGTAGTATATGTCATCTCTTGTGGTGGATTTGAAAGGGCCACACACATTAGTGTATACAAGATCCAAGAATCATTTCACCTCATTCATATATCCGTGTCAATGGTGATTTAGTCATCTTGCCAATAAACAAGACTCATACACATCATCTAACCTAAAGTAGAATGAATCCAAGTCCAGTCTAATTTGAGTTTCGTGATGTGATTCTTACTTATGTTATCAAGGAAATTATGCCACAAGCAAGTTCTTATCTAAAATATTAGAGGAATCAATATTAAACTTAACCTTCCTATTGTTAGAAACATAAACTACAATTTCATGAATGCCAGTTGCAAGAAGATGTTTTAAACATTAAACCATCATCTTTATAAACTTGAATTATCATCTTTCCATTATCAAATGAAAATTGAAATTCATGTTTTTATAAAGCATAAAATGAAATTATGTTTCTAGACATATCCAATGAGTAATAACAAATAACTATATTAATCCTAACTCCACTACTAAGAAAAAGCTCGAAATTCTCAATCATCGAGATATACAACATTCGCCCATTCCAATGATAGGATTTAGTTCTTTTCAAAAGACAGATTGGATTTAGTTCTTGATGCTTAAGCTTCCTTCTTTCCTTTAGATTCTACAATGCCATCTAAATGTGATTACTACATCATGCATCAAGGAACCATGAATTGGATGTATTTGTCATTTGATCATTCAAGTACTTGATGTAGAGTCAAACATTCGACTTTACAATCTCCAAGTACTTAGGACAATTTTGTTTCTTATGATCCTTGTCATTACATTAATTGCAATTCACTTCTTTTTGAATCATTTTTGCATGGAATATGGGACACACCAATTCCATTCATCCATAATGGAAAGTTCAGGCCGAAGTTGTTCTTTTCCATTTATGATTCGAATATTTCCTCTTCTTTCCAAGAACATTTAGAAAGGAGATAACTGGAATTGGATAAGAAATCTAATTCCTTTGTAGTTTCCTCATTTTGGAGAAGGTTTAAGAATTCAATTAATGTTTTACTCCATACTATTCATATGGTAAATCAATTCAAAATTATCATAAAAAATAATGAATGATCCAAGCACAAGATCTATTGCAAGACTCTTGTCAAGGTTAACATTGAGAATCTCGAGTTCGTTTATGTAGCTCTCATTGATTGCATACAAAACTCTCCTTTAGCTTAGATGCAGTTAGGAACCTTTTGATGACGTTCAAATCATACTTACCTTGTCTTTGGTGAAAATTTTCACTGAAATGTAAATTCATTTCATATGTTCACATGTTCATAAAAAAAACTTTTAGAACATCGAGGATATAGACATAATGACGCAAGAGACCTTATCAATCTAAATATTTATGCGGATAATAAATTTCCAAAATTAATGTATTATTTATTTCAAGGAGATGATCATCATTGACATCTTTCCTAATATCAAAATTAAGGAAGATTCCATAGCAAATGCGTTATTCCAGATAGAGAACAAAGAGAAGCTAGAATTAGAAAGTATGTGAGGAGGCAGGAGAGGAATTCCATCTAACCTAAGAGAAGAAGTTTAAATAAGTTGATTCAATACTTAATTATTAACCCAATTTTAAATTAAGTCTAGGATCCATAAATATTATTCACAATATGAAGAGGAATGTCGTAGTCACAACACAAATATATTTTTGGTAGGGAAATCACTTTACCAATTTCAATCACAATGAAACTACTAGATGTCTTGAGATTCATTGTAAAATCAATGGCGTGTTAATCTCATGTTATGCACTTTGATTTGTGATTAGGATGCTAAGGATCAAAAACAAGATGTGAATAACCATGCAAAACTGTGCGACTCCTTCGATAATGTTTATGATCTAACATTCACATGCAAGTTAACCGTACATGCTCCACTAACGACTCATAAAGAAATAATATTCTTTTACATCGATTAGCATATAATTTCATATTTTTCCTAAAGTAACTAGAGTGACATTTTGGTAGAATGTTCTAATACTTTTAAATTATACTTTAATGTGATTATTGTCCTATCAAACTCTTTCGGCTAACGACCATACACCACACGAAGAAGCAATGGGTGAAAAGGACACCCATTCAATGGTCATTTTATAAGTTGTTTTCTTATACCTCTCTTATAGTGTGGTTTCGTGAACAAGGTTTACTCTTGATTTTACTGACTTATATATATATATATATATATATATATATATATATATATATATATATATATATATATATATATATATATATATATATATATATATACATAGAGGTAAGTCCAATTGAGACAAGAACCCTAGAAACTTTAGGAGAGTGATACGAGAGAGGCTGGAATCTGCTTTTGTGGCCTTCGAGGAGGTACGTACAGACAATATTATGAGCACCCAAAGGGTCCTATATATATATATATATATATATGTTGTCGTAACAGGATAACCATGATTTGAAGCAATTAAATATTAAGATTTAATCCAGATTCAAATCATATCCTTATCTATTACTTGCATTGACTCTAGAAGCCTCCTAAGAGCCTCCAAAACCATCCACGTATATGGCTTCCCAAATATTCTCATTGCTTAACTATTGAACAATTAACATTTCGCCCTTATACCTCTGAATTAATTCCAATTAATTCTAAATTAAAACCAGATTATTTCTAATTAATTTTACCATGTAATAAATTAATAAACCATTTTCTCAATCCCCTAAAATCATTTCTAGCTATTCTTGCTCTTGAGGACACCCCAAAAAGGACTTTACCATTATTTCCAAAGTTACACCAATTAGTTATGATATTAGACACCAATTTCCAACAGATTGTTGAAGATCAATTTTTTTCTGTCTCTCTTTTACATAAATGTAATTGTGAATTCTTAGTTATTTCGAGCCTTTTTGGCATAGTTTCGTAAATATATAATTCTCACATTCTTTACATTGTTTGATTTGAAGTAATTAAGCTTATAATATTAATTTCTCCTTCAAAATACACACGTTTAGTAGCATACATACGCCAACAACGCCATAGCTTCGAGAATCTTTTCTGTTGAGATTTGATGACATACGATGCTCCATGTTTCATTCCATAATAACCTTTTTGTAACTGTATATAGGCACACAAAATATTAAAATGAAAAGATATACGTTAAGAATGTACATATAATATTGGAACTTGTTAAATGAATTAGAAAGTTTGAAAAGTTATTTTGATTGCTCTTCTTTTATTCTTCTCTTTATTTTTTATTAAATTATGTTTGATTTCTAACAATTATGGGAGTATTTCGCAAATAACCTGCCCCTCACAATAACTCTTTTATCTATATTCAGTACAACACTAAATACAAAGTCTATCGATATGCCTCGACCCATATACCAAAAAAAGTTGTACCAATCGACATTACTAAGTTGAAGAGAATACGTTTCCTTAAACTAGAAAATCACCACCCACTGATGTTGCAAAATTTTTGTTCGAAATTTTAACAAACCATCTCATTGTGCATCCACAACAGTCACTCAAACGCAAGGAATATGTCCGCTTATCACATATAAGTTTGTGGTGGTTACAAGTCTACTTTTCCTACCTCCCAACACTCATTCGAGGATATCTTTCACACACACTTAGTTGCTACCCTACCATCATTAGTATCATCTATACTTTCCCAACAACAATTTGTTGCTACCATGTCAATGTCAGCCCTATATATATATGACTTTCCAATAGGCACCAACCAACCATAATCCATCCTCCAAGCAAACCCCTTCCTCAAAATATCCCATGGTTTCTTTTTTTTTTTCTTGATGCCAATCCTATATTTTTGAGTGCTAAAAAGTAACCCGTTATTTCCCGATCTGGTTGTGAGTCTGAGTATTGTTGCATGGCCAACACTACGACAAAATATTTTGGTTGCTTATTTGCTTCATTTACTTCATGCCTTATTGCCATACATATCGCCTCTACTTTGTGTTAACTAGAGTGTTTTATTCTGTAACACCCAATTTTCAGCACTAAGTACACCCATTTGTTTTTCTCGTTTAGAACTTATAAAACATATTTGGTGTAAACTAGAGTATTGAAATAGAAAAAGTTATCACTAACAATCGTACTTGCATAAAAGTATATGATTTGAGTCGGGTGATACATCACTCTATCCTGCAACATGCCATAAACAAAACACTATAAGCCATAGGCTTAGTGAATAACAATACAATAACATAACAATAAACATCATATATCACCAATTATATACACCTAGTGTCATAAAAATCTTGATTAGTTCCCGATGCATCTTTGATTAGTTCTTAGGCGCTACCCGAACGATTAGAAGATGTCTAGTGATTAATTTCTACTTACAAAATGAGCGAAATAGTAGTAAACGGTGAATATTTAACACTTTAAAGAAGTTCTATCTTAATAGAAACTATTTGATGAATGATTTGTGTTGTAATAATCATATTAACATATTTTGTTATGATATTAGTTGTATTTACGATTTTTTTATGATATTAGTCATATTTAATTATTTAAATTAGCAATTTGTGGTTCTCGATTATTCCTCCGATTAATCAACGCGTAGCCGATTAATCCTTAATCCCAAATCCATCATCTAGCTAACGTTAAGTGTTTTTTACATCCTTGTATGCACCACATTTTAAAAATACTATTTAAATTTACTCCAAGAAGTTACTGTCTCACGACACAATATGAGACTTATCAAAATAATTTCACACTAATGGTTATTACCTTATAATATCTTTAAGGCTAGCCAATAATCCCTTAATATTTTAACATACCCCCTTGAATATACTTCATAAAAAATTATATCTATAGTTACCATTGGATTTACGTTGTCCAAAAGTTCCCTAATAATCACCAATTATGTTTCTATACAATATTGTGCACCAACACACCGTATATAAACTTCTCATGTTAGAGTAAGGTTACTCACTTAGCTAGTTAGTAAGAGTAACTCCTGCTTTATTCTCTGGATTCCAATGCCTCTTAGCTTGCCATTTTACTAACACCTTAATTCGATAGATAACTCATGACTCAGGTTCTAGCATTAACTATTTGATTATAAGCCTAAGAGAACACCTCAGTATTCTTCCTCAATGATGTATGTGAAAACCACATAAATGGCACAAACATAAGACATATATACACAAAATATGTTATAAAAAGCATTTTGCATCACTGAATGGACTCTTCGTGTCCAGATCTTGCCACATGTTGTTTCCTTTCACCAGACACACCAACACGTCATAAAAGTCAACACTCGTGCAATGACCTTAAGTTGACCACGACGCATCGCACACATACAAGGACGTGTCACGCCCTTCCAAAATGACAATCTACTTATGGTTATATACCAACACACTCATTAAGTACACTTTCAACTTTACACAAGCTCCCCATTCTCATTAAAACAACCAACTTCCATTAGGTTGTACTTGTGATGAAAATAGGTGTCACATATTCCACCGCTAAAATCCTATATCTTACAAACGATCCAAACATATCAATATTGACTATCACTTTGTGTGTCGGCTATCCGATTCAGGTCAGCCACACACTCTACTTATTCTCAATAAACTAAATGGTATCTTTCTATAGAGTGTCATTAACCTTAGTTTAGTTTGCACAATATTATGCCAAATTTCGTAATTGGTCCACCACCTCTCAACTAGGAGGGGTATTTGGTATTAGGCTAGTTTGTTATTCCTTATCTTTATATTGTAAATCTTGTATTAAAAATATCAATCACCAAAAAATCTTTAATGGAAATTTTATTCCTTATAATGACATTTTCTTAAATAGTTTTTGTCACATGAAGTTATATTGTTTTTTAATAACTTTTTCCAACTTAATTTGTCATAACTATAGTTTACGAGGTTTATTTAAAACGCACATTTAACATAAACTAATCAACTTTTAGGCGTTTTAATGAAGAAAAAAAATCCAAAAAGAGCTAATGATATTTATAATTGGAATTTAATTTTTTCTCCCATCATAATCACTAGCCTTTCTATTGTTCGTAACTTCACAGGATGGTCATCTGAAGTTATTCTCCTGAAGTATTTTCCATACAATCGGTATTTTTTTCGAATTTGACTTTTAGCAACTCCTGTGTTCGAAGCAAGATGTATTCTAATTAAGTCATGAATTACAAATGTCTGGAAAAGTTCTATTGCTATTTCGCGAGGCAATCCACATTGATGTAATGAAAGTGAAGGGCCCACGACAATCACGGACCGCCCTGAATAATCGACCCGTTTACCAAGCAGGGTCTCGCGAAGTCTTCCTTCATTGCCTTCAATTACATCTGAAAGTGACTTGTAATGTACCATGTTTATGGAAAACCCCTACTCTTAACAAATCACATTTTGTAACGATCAATATTTATTCACAAAAACACTCAAATACAAGATCGAAGTTAAATCTCCTACATACAAATTTGTTAGATTTAACTCGTTTATCATCCAAATACCGAAAATAGGTTATTAAAAAGGTATCCGATTAACATATCAAATAATGAATTTAAAGGAGAAATGACATATAGTTTTTTAATAATAGGTTTATTTCACGAAAGGTGTGTGGTAGGCATGTATTTTAACTTATCAAAGATGTGATTTGTGTTGAACATGTGTCAACTTTAGGCTTGGAAAACATATTTCACATGATTCTTTAATTCCACTATTATATATACTTTATCCCATTACAAGTAACATTAAAAGTTACTAATTTATCCTTCTTTTTTCTATATTAAATTACTTAAAAGCACCTACTTTTTCAAGTACTTTAATTTTATTATAATAATCATAGCTTCTTTCTTCCATTGTATATAATAACTCATTAAGAGAATGAAATCTGAAAAATGTTTGCTATTTAGTGAAAACGAAAATTATATAAGCTGTAACAGAAGAAAATATAAATAGGCGATATTCCGAAAAAAAAGGTGAATTGTCTTAAATAAACAACTTTTTTTTAGAACATCAAACGTACACACCAATTAATCCTATTTAAAAAATAACACCTTTGTCTATCACTAAACCATTTGGGGAGGTAGTGAGGTACATATTTCCAACATATCTTGATATAGTTAGGTCAAAGGCCTTTGATAGACAAAATTAAGTTATTGTTTATAATTTATCCTTTTATTTATTTTCGTAATACAAATGATGCAAAATGTATATGAAAATTATCAAAGAAAAATAGGTAGATTTTCTCGGGTGTTATATCTTGTTATTACATATTATGAAGCTCAGACGTGGGTTATGAAAAGTGTAATATGTTCTTTAAACAACACTTGATCGCTACATTTCTTTTCTCTAAAATATATAAATTAAAGCCGAATGTTAATTTATATACAATCAGTTAAACCGTAATCGAACAATCAAAATTATCTATGCTATGTGCAATTAACGTATAGTTTTAGTATACCACACATACAAACGATACATGTAAATCAACCTTGTTTTAACTTATATATAGTGTTCTTAAGTTAAAGACCAAAACCAGAATACAAAATCTTGTAGTGTTTAATATAAACATAATGTAAACATGTATCACCATTATAAATATATACATTTTTTTATTTTTATTATCAAATGAGAACAAATAATAAAGTGAAACAGGAGAATTTATATGAAAATGAAAAAAAAAAATAAAAAGATTAAACCACCCAACTTTATTGCACATTAATGTAAAACATCGGTTGATGAACACTCAACAACTGAACATCAACTAAAAGAAAAATAAACAATACAACTTAAAATAAACAATACAAAGAAATTGATCAACAAAACCATCAAGATTTAAACACAATCATGAAACCCTTCAAATCTTATGTTAAATTAAAAATCATCAATTAATCAAACACAAAGCAATGATCATCGTCACAAGTGATGCAGTTATGGTACCGGAAACAACCGCTGTTGCCGACGATGGTGTTGCGGATGGTGCTGGTGTTGGTGGTGGTGGATTCAAGTCCGCCGGATTACTTGCAACTGGGGTGGCTGAGCTTCCTCCGGTAGGAGCAGAAGCAGGCGGAGTCAAAACAGGAGTTGCAGTTGGTGGGGGTGTAACAGGAGATGCCGGAGCCGGTGGAAGAGGTGCTGGAGCAGGCGGAGGTGAAGGTGGCGATTGGGTTCTAATATGCAAAACTACCACATCAACCTTCTGACCTTGTTCACAGTTGGATTTATTACCAGTAATGAAGTAATTAGGTCCCCCATGTTCAAGTCTGTAATTCGTATCACCACCATCGAGCTTCTCAATGGGATCATCAACATTGCAGCTATCGTAATCATCTTTATCAACCACCAAAACGGAATCCGTCGCATCATCATACTTGAAATCTACAAACAGTCAAAAACACATCAAAAAACCGAAATCAAGATAATAAAAATGAAGTCGAACAAGAAAAAGAGACGTACGTAGGGTGTCATTAACCATAAACCTCAATCTTCCAGCCCATGCAGCGTAGCTTTCTGCAGGGTTTAACGTCCATCCGTCATCCTCACCAACTTCCAAGGTGGCAGCTTGTGAAGAACATATGAAAGTGATGAACAAGGCCACTAAAAACCAGAGTGATATCTGAGACGCCATGAGCTCAGAGAAAACTGGAGTCAAAATGGAGTTATGTGGCAGAGTGTGATGAGTTATGGTCACTATTAAAAGACCACAGGATTACACTTTTTACACGCGGAAAATATATATAAACTTAACGATAAGATATTGTATTAGCTAGAAAGGGACTTAAAGGTATGAATATGGTAAGTCCCCCCACCGACACCTGATTTAGTTTTGTCATGGTAAATACATGAAGGATGGGGTGAGGTTGACATTTACCATTTTTGATCCAAGTCAAAAAGGCTTTGTACGTAAGGTAGATAGGAGTGTGGTAAAGTAGTGAAGTAAGACGCAAGTGTACAAAGTGTAACACAAACTTTAAAGAAAAGGTGTTTTTATAACTTATAAGGTGAAGCAAAAAAGATGTTGTGTGAAATAGATATGGGTATGGAGGTATGGTCATCGGTAGATAAATGATTTGGTTCTACTTACTAGGCCTATACATAGGTTGTGGCCCAATAAAATGATCAAATATAGACTTCTTTGGGCCAGGTTAAAAGTAATGGGCTTAAATATTAATTGTAACAACAAAAATGTTCAATAACTAAAAAAAAAAATCAACCACAACTTAACTCACTCTCAGAAAGGGAAATACAATAAAGTTGTGTGTGATAATATAATACGGTTGGTGAACCATATTGTATAAGGAATGTATTAGGTTTAACCATATTAATTGTGTCTATTTAAGAGATCTGTTTCGTACATAATAATTTTTCTTATTAAATAAATTTGGTTTAAAAATATAGAATTGTATAATTCTATTAAACATAAATTGTTGTGTATAAGGTAAAATTATTTGTAAAAAACACTATTTCACATTGCAAAAGCAATACACTACATCCACGTCAACAAGCAAGTCAAAATGTCAAACACGAGTTAAATTCGAAAGAAAATGATGAAAAAATAAAAACGAAACAACTTAACCAAAAAAAATGTTGGCATCAAACTGTCATATTACAAAAAGTAAATAAATTAATTAAAAAATTAAGGAAATTTACTTAAACTTCAAAATGGGTCCATCATTTGCAGATGCCTCTAGTTCATGTTTTACTTTTTCTAAACCTTTGATGCTAACCTCCATTTCTTCTGCTAATAACTTCAATTGTATATGCAAGAAAGGTTTTTGACCTATCGTTTTATTTTACATAAAGAAATAACTTTTTTTTATAAACTATGGTATAAAATATAAATGTGAACCTTCCTTGGAGACTTTGAGGCTAACAATATCCAGATAAAAATCGAAAAGGCGGATGATTTGGTAGTAAGAACATGTAAAAAGATTGAAATTTATGCAAAAAGGACTTGTACCCAATCTATAAGTAGATATAATAATGTTGAAAAGTGAATTTTACAAAAGTAATGCATTAAAGTCACTCACAAGGGACTTCTGAAAAATGCATATTAAAATATGTATAAAAAAACGTGGTTTTAATATTTTTTTCGTAATTACGTAATAATGGCTTGGAATTAACGAGGACACAAACTTTAGTAAGAAATCCACACTACTACAAAAAAGGCACATAGAATCCAGTTAAATCAATGATAAAATCCGATTCTAAACCGCGTCCTTTCAGGCTTAAAAGAACACGGTTTCTAATAAAAAACTAGGACATTTAAGAAGATTAGAGCCCGGTTCTAGCTCATAAAACCGGGTTTTCTCTTCCAAGTCCAACCTCTTTTGTACCATTATATATCTTGGTTTGTATGCAACCGGGTTCTAACTTGCAGCATTAAGTCCAATTTGTTTGACTATATAGCAATGTTTGTATTATGCAAGCAGGTCCTTTTAATAATTTTTTTTAATATTCTTTTCAAAATCTAAAAACTAGGTAACATTTCCATAACAACTCTTAGAGTCATATCTTTGTTGCATTCAACAAGAAGCTCAAGCAATGTACATATATATAAGAATTATTGTAACCCAACCATAATAGACATAGATAATAACAATATCAAAGAAATAGCATGTATGCGCCAAAAAAATAGTTGCTTTGAAAATTTTCACTACATAACACTTGCATAAGAGTTAAAGAAATAACATCCATGATTCTATTATAGAGGTGCTGTCCCAGCATCAAGTATAGCAGCTCTATCATCTATCCTATGTCATCACTGAAAAACAAACACAAAAAGTACTGAGTTTTTTCTATCACTACCAGAGACTTGAACTTAAACTATTTCAAGAGCATGGTACTCTTCTACTATATGAAATTACATCATAATGGCATTTTAAAGCAATGTCAAATGATAATGAAGGGGTTGTCAACTTGGTTGATGCAAAGAAAGAAAAATATGAACGATCATTGAACTAAAAACATGATGTTGGAAAGATAAATAACTAACAATATATAAACTTTTAGAAGGTGGTATCTCATATAATTATATAGAAACTCCCTAGCCCACATAACAAATAAAATTAAAACCGTTGATTGACAAAACATAGCTAACTGCACTAAAAAAATGAAAAGTTATTTGGAAAGTTCTCGCTCTATATGAGAATCCATATTTTCTATTCATCACAAAATGGAACATCCATCTCATTAAATAATGTCCACTCTTGGAAATGTTGAGTTGTTGGTTGCATTAAGGTTGTAATAGAAATTGAACATTAATTAGAGAAATGAAACTACAACATATATTTGTTTCGATATACAATGAGATGAATTACCTCAACAAGCATCCATAGTTGATATATCTTTTCATACCTCAAGAAAACCTTAAAAATTATATAAAGCAATAGTAGGCCTAGTCATGATGGATTCTTATTAAGTTCCTTACTCAATTTCACTCTCACTTTTTACCCGTGCATAGATGTAACAAACACAGTTAAAACATTGCAGATTTAACACACAAAAAAAAAAATGAAGCTTACCAAGAAAGGAGCTAAACTGATGCTTACCAGGAGAGGGATATAATTAATGCTTACCAAGAGAGGGACATAAACGAAGAAACTTTTACACAAAAAACCATCTAATCCTTCAAACTTTGTGAATTACAAGCTGAAATAGTGAAATCAAGTTGTTTTTAGAGGGTAATTAAAAAGCAAAAAAGAAAAAAATGTCCATGTATGGAGTATTTTGTTTGTAGTAAAGAAGTCAAGCTTCAAACTTTAGCCTTCAGTATTCATTATTTTTTCTATAAACAATACCTAGTACTTATGCTTACATTGTTGGAATCCTAAGTCAAGTAGGACTTGGAGACCAAGTAAGAATGGCATTTTAAGCAAGTGGGTTTTAGAGTCCTAATTTTGTTCTACAAGTTGGTAGAATATAGGTCTATATACATATTGTTTTTAGATCATGTTATGATCATTGAGAGACAGTGTAAACATTGTGCGTTTGAGTGATTTTCTCATAATAATCAAAGAGTTATTTTGGTTAATCGTGTTTACATATTCTGAACTTGAATTAGTATCAGAGCCAAGAGCAAGGGCTTTCAAATAAAATTACTTACCTATTGACGAGCCAGGTCAACATGTCGGATAGAGAAAAAGGATGAGGAGCTGCTGCAATGAGGATGAAGGAGATTGGATCGACTTCTGTTCAATGTCCTATGCTTACGTCGATGAATTACACAGTTTGGTCAATACGAAAAAGTTTGTATTGATGATTAATAAGGCTTGGGAGATAATTGAACCAGGAACTACAAAAAATCAAGACAAAGATGATTTAGAAATGGGTTTGATTTACTAATCAATACCTAAAAATCTTATAATCCAAATCGGTGAACAAGAATCATCTAAGGGACTTTGGGATGCAATCAAATCTAGGCATATGGGGGCTGACTGTGTGAAGGAGGCACGATTACAAACATTAATGTTGGAATTTGATCGACTCAAGATGTCAGAGTCTAAATCAATTGATTTATATGGAAAGTTTTCCGATATCACCTCGAAATCAACAGCCCTCGGAGAAACCATCGACAAATCCAAATTGGTTAAGAAGTTTCTGAAAACTCTACCTCGATCGAAGTTCATCCAAATTTTAGCATCACTTGAACAGGTCTTGGATCTAAAATCTGTAGGCTTTGAGGATGTAGTGGGGCAACTCAAGGTTTGAGAGGAAAGGATTAAGGAAGAGGACAAAAAAGGAGGGGCTCAGGTGAGAGCGATGTTCATGAAATAAACATCAGGCGGAGGTGGTGCTCGTATGGTGGTGGTGGTGGATCATCGGGGTATCAGCAAGAAGGAAAAGGAAAAGGAAACTCGAAGGGGACTGGTGGCTCGAGTAGGTTTAACCAGGGAGCTGGGTGGAGCGAGTCATCGTACGGTTTAGGCCCAACTGGTCGAAGCAAGGCCAGTCTAGAAAATCCAATAATTCAAAATAGGCTCAAGGTGGGAGGACCAATTCCAATTCTAACCTGAGCAGTAAAGCGAAAAAGGAAATTTCCAAAATTATTTGTTACTAATGCGATTAACCGGGTCACTTCGCATCCAAATGTCCGGACCGACTCCAAAAAATCCAACAAAATAATTTTGCTAGTATAACGATGCCGATGAGACTGTGTTTCTACACGAGACCGTACTTTTGAACAAAGAGAAGGTGATACCGTCTTGATACAACTCACAAGACACTAATGTGTGGTATTTTGACAACAGGGCATGTAACCATATGACGAGAAATCGGTCGTGTTTGATGGGTTTTAGGTAAAACAAATAAACTAGAAAACAGTTCTTAAGTTCACATGCAACCTACTTTGGATCTATGTTTTAACTATTGAGCATATAACTTTGAATTGCAAAACAAGAACCCTAAGGGGATAGGCTATTTTCGAAATTAATCAATTAGGGTTTAAGAGTTACATACCTTTCAATTGTTATAGCAAACAATTGATGTTCCTTTTGATCTTGATCTTCTTAGAAGCTTAGCCCCACAAATGCAATGCCTCTAATGGAGTCACACCCAAAAACTAGCAAGAAGGAAACTTGAAGGAGAGAGGTTAGGGTATGCAAAAATCGGCCCTAGGGTTTCTTCCAAGAAGGAGTGACCAATTTTGAGAGCCAGGAGGCTCCTTATATAGCTGAGGGATCTAGGGTTTAGGGAAAAAACTAATGTTCCTTTGCTTGGGGCCTATGCTTATCCAAAGGCCTTATCCAACCCCTTGGACGAAATCATTAGGGTTTCCCCTATAGATTTCGTCCACCTCCTCCCAAGGATGTTCTGGAACCTTCCACTCAACTATTAGATAATTGCAAACTAGTCCCTGCACTTTATAATTAATATAGTCAACCCGAAAATTAATTCTAATTATGGCTAACTATTAATTAAACATTATGATTTCTAATCAATATATTAATCTTTTAACATATTAATAAATCATTTATATTAATTTATTAATCTTATAATAAATCAATATCTCTCATTTCATAATTTCCTTGTCCGGTTGCTAGGTTTGACGGCAACCCAAAAGGACTGTGCTACTATCAATTCAAGTCCATACCAATTATAGTTATGGGCATAGACACCTAATCCAACAGTCTCCCACTTTGATAAGTCTGTAACTATAATTGCTAGTATGACTTCTAAATTGTAGCTTCCAAAAGTTGCTACCGAACTCTGACCCAGTCAGTTACGTGTCCTAAGATAAGTGATCACATGACCCTTCGTTCTACTAGATATCCCTAGACATAAGAAATGGAATATAATCAATCTCTTTATCCAGGATCTATGTTTCCCGATTTCTGATTTGCAATGACATAGGACTTCTAATTGAACACATCAATTTAGTCTTGGCTAGGCCCAACACAAAAGTCAACACCAAATCATCGAGGGGCCCACATATATCGCTTTTCCCGTTAGGGCAAAAGGAACGAATAAAAATTGACTCATATGCTTGTATCTTTTACTCATCAAACCATACATGACGATACGTTTTATAACACCAAGTTACTGATGCGTTTTCGTATCACCAATGTATAGCCGACTTGCAAATTACAACTCATATATCTCTGTTTCAAGATCATAGATATTATCATCTCAGCATTACTCGTGATGAATTCCATGAAGTAATACTCTGAGCGTGGTTTTATCCAATACTCAAGTCTCATTCTCTAAGTACTCATGAACATTGCAACAATTCTATTGCTATGTCTATCCTTAGACAATCTGCAATCCAATTCATGACAGTCTTAATTCACTACTTACTTCCAAAAGTATGAGCGACTGTGGAGTTTGAACAATCATATTATTCGGAAAGTTAAACATGCAAAATATGAAACACAATAATAAACAATTGACAAAAGGCAGTAATCAAACTGATAAATAATACTTTATTATTTAATCACCAAAAGTAAATTACATTTACTTTGTAAGAAGTTTCTGCACCAGACTAATCTAACCACTAAAACTAATATCATCTTACAACCCTATGCTTCGAGCATGCTGAATATGCTTAGCCCTACTCAGACCTTCTGTGAGGAGGTCTGTTGGGTTATCTTCAGATGACACCCTCTTTACAACAAGATGGCCTTCTTCTACTCTATGCCTGATGAAATGGTACTTTCTGTCGATATGTGTGGTCTTACCATAGTCTTTGGGTTCCTTAGTTAACGAAACCACTCCTTCATTATCGTAGAATAGTTCCATGGGCTCTTGGATGGTTGGAACAACTCCGAGATCCCTGATGTGTTGGATAAGGTGTCTAAGTCCATAACTTATTTGGTACATACTTGACCCGACCCGGCATGGTCCATTTGGGTTGCACTTCACCCAAATGATTTATGGATAATTTTATGAGAATTGTATACTTACGATTTATTAATATATTATAAGTTATAATATATTAATATGAAGTCATGTTATTTAATTAGTTTTAGTCTTAAATTAATTATGAATTTAATTTAGAGATTAAAAAGAAGACTAATCAAATTCTGGGCTATTGTTTTATATGGTGTGGGCTAATACTCATTAGTTAATGGGCTAGGCTTATATGGAAGTCCATGGATGATCCATGGAGCTTTTAACCCATGGATCCTTGGAAAAGGAAAGGTCATGGGTTATTAGGGTTTCACCCTAATCATGTACACTATATAAGCATGCTTATGTTGCATGAAATAGCCACTAGTGTCACTAGTGTGTGTGCTTGTGTGTGGCCGATTTTATAGTGTGTATACACTCTCTCAAAGTTTTCCAAGGGTTTGTGGTGATTTGTGATTCCATTTGAGGCATTCACACTATTGGTGCTTGGCCCTCAAACTCCTTAAGAATCAAACTCATCAAAAAGGTATGTAATCTCATCTAATTCTTTTATGTTTAAAAGTACCCCATGCCATGTTAGATAGGTTATGAACCTTGGAAAATTATTATTTTGCATGTATTTGGACAAACATAGATCCAAGGTTTATTAGGGTTGCATGCACACTTAGGAAGTGTTAGATTGCTCAAAACCCAACAGTGGTATCAGAGCCTAGGCTTGCTTGTTTGATACTTGATGCAAAATAGTGAAAAAAGTTGCAATTGTTGCTGTCTGTCTGATGTACTCGTCGAGTCCAAGGCAAAATTCATCCTACTCGCCGAGTAGGTTCGTGCACTCAGCGAGTAGAAGGTTCAGAATGCAGATTTTCGACTTTTGCTACTGGAAATGGACTAGAAACTTTACCCTAAACTATTTTGATGTTTTAAAACTTATTTTAGCTGGTGTAATGGTTGTTCTAATCCATTTACAATAGCATATATCAAAATTTCATGCTTTGTATGTGTTCATATAATTCTTGAAACTTTGATAATCATGTTCATATTCTTATGAATGTAGAAGATGATAGGAATTATTTGCTAATTGTTTAGGATTAATTCTTGATCATTTATGTGTTTTAATGGAGTCCATAATTTGTCCTCAAGTTATGGATATCCAAAGGTCACTTTTCTTTAACACACATTAAAAACACATAAGTTACATAAAATGAAGAGTCTTCATTTTATGAACCTTTAATTCATAAGTTATGAAATGAAAAGTTTTGAAGAGTTACAAAACTTGCCCTCAAGTTTTGGAATTTGGAAAAGTTTCACACACTTTAATAAACTTTAATTCCACATCCTAGAGTTTTAAAAGTTAAAATTCAACACTTATACTATTTATAACATTAATGGTTAATTATTATATATATGTTTAAGAACAAGTCGTTTTACCGTTAGTAGGCCTCATTCACGAAGCCGGTCTATAAGGTGGGTATAAGGTTGTTGCCTATAAAATGGCAACTTAATGGGTGTCCACTCTCACCCACTGCTTGCTTGATCGGTGGAGGGTCGTTAGCCGAACGGGTAGGACAATGACTTTAAATTCTCATTAAAAGTATAATGATTATTATAAAGTAACTAAATATTTTTTTTATTTAATTCCCAATCTTAGTTACTCTAGGAAAAATGTGAATTTGGTGCTAGCCCATGGAATTCACACTTTGTACCTTACCAAGTCGTTGGTGGAGCGTGTGTGGTTAACCGACACACTAACTTGGACTAGTAAGGATCACGAAGGGTGACTTAATGTTTGTCATAGATCAATGGAGCGTGTGTGGTTAACCGGCACATTGATTGGGTGATAATATTAAGGGTACCAAGTGAATTGGTATGGTTATTCACACCTTGTTTTGTGATCCTCGGCATCTCAGTCACAAAATTTGAGAGGGCACACTCGAGATTGAAACATGCCATTGAAAAGTTCAATGAATCTCAAAAGATCTAGGAATTTCAAATCCAATTAAAACCTAATAAATTATTTCGTTTTTCATGGTGGAAATTGGTGAATCGTCATTCGCCTACCTTCAAATATTTTATAGCTTGGATTACGGCATCCCTCTTCCAAATTATAAAATATTGTGTTGGGTCCTAGCCTTAATATTTCATATTAGGTGTTATATTAAGGATTTTGAATCAACTAACTTGATTTTCTCCCATTATAGATGTCTGGTTCAGACAACTATGATCTTCCCAAATCTCTTGAAGATGGTGTCCCTCAACATCATGCTTCACTTCCTCCACCTCCTCCAATTATTCTCCCTCACCCACAAGTTCTTGAAAAGTTTAAAGTCACTCAATCCCTATTGGCAAGCATAGTCTATGTGTACTCACATCTTGGAGATAAAGTCACATATTGACAAGCCGGGAGAGTTGGGTGTCAAAGTCTCGTGAAGGTTGGATGTTCAATCACTTTCTTAGTAACATAGTGAGTCTCTTTGGGACTACTATGAGACAGACTATGACATGACCCTTAATGATGTTATCTATTTGCTTGGTGTTGTGGAATCATCAATGATTTGGAACACCAATAAAGCAAATTTGATTAAAAGAACAACTTCCCAAGTCTTAAATGGACATTGACAATGGTAGCATTGGATATCTAGAAAAAGATTTCTCTTCCCAATGGAAAGGGATCGGCCATAGTCAACTCGGTTGACCAAATGGTGAAGAGAAAGGCTAAGTCTGAGATAGTCTCATGTGCCATTACCAAAGGGTCCATGTGTTTTGTTGCCAAAGGAAGGGGCATTGGTTGTGAAGCTGCCCTATTCACCTGAAAGGTCATAAGGTTGATCAAGTCAAGAGGTTTGACACTACTTCACTTAAAGTCCACTGACTAACTCTATTAAGTTTCTATTTGGAGATTCTTATTACATAATGTGAATGGGTCACATGTTGATGTTTTTAAGAATCAAAGAAAAGATAGGAAGCTTAAAGTAAGTATATGTTGATTCTGATTGCGAAGGTGGGTTTCGATCGCATGGTTCGGTAATCAGAATTTTGAGTTGTTGCTTAAGAGTTATAATATATTGCTTATGAATAGATAACAACAAGGTTTTCATGTGGATTGTAAGGATAAGTTTTTCCGCAAAGTTTTAAAATAAAAGAAAAAAAGGGTTTTAATTTTATTTATTTTAAAAAATATCCTTACAATGGCATCTGTGGAAAATTGTTGTTTATATGTTTCCAGTAATAGCAATATTGGAAAGTGGATTTGATTCCTTCATTTGTGTTAGTGTCTGAATTTACCGAATGAAGAAAGTTTTTCATCACCGAAGTTTCAATTGGACAGAAACTTGGAATCATACAAGTTGTATTGTATGATGAATGAGAATTTTCATCTTTGAAAATTAAGACTAATTCTTTGATCACATGTATATGTGAGTCAATTGAAAGACCAAGGAATTAGGTACACTGGGTGTGCGCTGGTCAAGGTCCACCACAAAGATTGATTTGTCATGATTTACTAAAGATTAGTAAATATGATTATACTTATGAGGTTAAGTATAATTCTGTAACATTGGAAAGGTTACAATGTATGACAAAACAAATGAGAAGAATCAAATTAGGCAGAAAGATAAAAGTTTCTCAAATCTGAAAGGATGGGAGAGTACTTTAGTATCATATTTCCTGATCATCTTAATGATTATGAAACCATATCACAAATTCATACTCTAAGGACGTCTTAGTGCATTGTTATGACTAAGAAGAGAGGTCATGAATTGTTGGATTGGTAAAATCAAGAAGATGAGTCATACTTCGTTCCAAAACAATTCTTAGAGTCATACTCCAAGATTGTAACTTTGAGTGACATAAAGAAAGATTTATTAACACTAGTCAAATGTAAGAGTAAAATGTTTTCTACTCTTGTACATTTAAGATTGGTAAGTTGTGATGTCTTGGATGAGAAAAAGACCAACTAAGACCAATTCTGTGAAGTGTTAGTCTTGATAAGAATCCGCACTATCCCTTGAATATTTGTTTTGTCAAGGAATGGTTCTTGACTGGGGAAACTTATATGTCAAGGGGACAGTGGGAGCCTTAAAGATCCTGAAAGAGTTTCAAGATTTAATCAAGAGTAAAACCTGTAATTTATCACTAGTACACGACTTAAGGTTTGCAACCTATCGTGTTGAAATAATTCTTATTTCTGTACCTACTTCAAATAAGTTGAATTTGCATGTGAGTTATCAGAGTTCAACTTGGAAGCATTGGTGGGCCTTGTGCTACCAAGGTGACAAGAAACTAAGACTGAACAAGTTTAATCCATGTAAGGCTGAATTTGTCACTAACATTATCTTGAGATTATGGTTTTGACAAATTCACATGGATAGGAACTCATACACTATAAAATCTAAGTGTCATAAGGTTTCTCTCCGATTCATGAAAATGATGGTGAGGAAATGCTTTCACTAAGTAGATTTTACGTAGATATCAATTGTGTTATTTTCATTTTCAAAAGTCATTAGTGGAGCGCGTGTAGTTCACCGGCACACTAACATGGACTTGTGAGAAATGGCAACCGTCTAAACAATTAAGACTATGATTACGGTATCCCTTTTCATAGTTCTGAAAATTGTTTAGACACACATGTGAGCTATCTAAGAAAGGGTGTATGAATCTAAATTTCAGAAGTCCAGCAGATTTCTGGAAATATGTTAAAGCTAGTGGGAGCATAAGTGTTATGCTAATAATCATCATGTTAGTGGGAGCATGATAATTGTGATTACTATTATTGCAAGCTAGCAATGTTAATTATAGAAAAACAAAAGTTTCAATTCGTGAAGTTGCAGGGGTTGAAAAAGTCGTTTTGCTATAATTAAGGGAGAGGAAATTATACTTCATTTCAATTCTAGAAGCTTAGATTGAGATTTTAATCATCTTTAGTCAAGACTATATATATGAATTTTATGTCTGAATGGTTCGACTTAAGGAAATTCATATATGTATTGCGTTCTCAAAATTCAATTATGACTACGGCATCCCTCTTCATAGTTAAATTTTGAAAACATGGCAAATAAAAAATATTGTAGCAAGAGACTGGTCTAGTATCATGTCTTTATGTGAGACATCATGAATCGTGTCCCATATGCTTCGGATATAGGATCAATTTCGTGTGCTATAATATTCATCTTTTCTAAATTTTCCAAATGCTTAAGGCATTGAGAAGGGAAAAGTCTAGAACTGGATATGACTAAAGTGATTAAGCAATTGTCGAGGACAATCAGAGGTTCGCCAAAGATTGGTTGCTCAGGGAAAGTTGGAAGTATGATGTAAGTTGTCGGAAAGGACCATATTGACATATTCTGAAAAGAAGTAACTCTTGTTCGGAAGTGATAGTCAAATGGGACTATGGAAATGTCTCCATAGGTGGAAGTTATTCAATCTATGTAAGATTAGAAAACCTTAATGCAAGAAGGATGTTCAAAGCAATGTACTTTGAATATGAGACTTCCGTTCCATAGAAGTTGACCTTCTTTAGAATACTCTGTAATGACTGGTGACAAGGTTTTGGTGACTTTGTGCATAATCATTACAAGAGGAACATTGCATAAAAGTTTAAAATCTAACAGATTTTTTGGTAAATGATAGGAATCAAGGATTCTCACATTTAAAATAAGGATTTGGGATTGTGAAATGAGTATCAATGGAATCATGTTCAATTGATCTACATCACAATGTAAGGATCATAGACAAACATAGTGTGCATACTTGGAGTATGGCATAACTATTGTTTAGAAAACAAAGTGTACATGCTAGGAGCATGGGACGACTGTTCTTCTTATTCAAGTCTTAAGTTGATTGTTTGAAACATTATACAATGAATAATGTGTAATCAATATGGTGATAAATAAAAGGTGGTTCTATTTATATTCAAAAGGGTTTTGGGACCATATTGGATTCGATTATTATTGTGTTTCACTTTGCATGTTTTGACTTCCAAAATAGCTAGGTTATTCTTTCCGAATGACTAAGTTATTTAAACACTCCACAGTCGTTCATATGTTGGAAGTAGGTATGAATCAAGACTGTCATGAATTGAGTTTGTAGATGGCTAAATGGGTTTAGTCATAGCAATGGTTGCTACAACATTCATGAGTGCTCATAAGTTATGAGTATTGGAATAAACCCACGCTCACTTGTATCACTTCATGGAATTTATCTCGAGTGATCGTGAGACGGTAATATCATGTAAATCTTCACACCTAGAGATATGAGTTGTTACCTATGAGTTGGTTGTGCATTGATTGCACGTAAACGCATCAATAACTTGATGTTATAAAACGTGCCTTTGTGTACAATTCAACAAGTAGTAGAACAAGCATATGAGTCGATGTTTATCTGTTCCTTCTAGAAATAGAAGCGATATTTGGGCCCCTCGATGATTTTGTTGTGAACTATGTACCGGCCGGTCAGAACTAAATTGATGTGTTCGATTAAGTTCTTTGTCAAACAAATCGAAAATCGGGAAACAAACTGCTGGACAATAAGTACGAAGTTGTTCCATGTATTTGTCCGGCTGATATCATGAGAATAGAGGATTATATGATCACTTATCTAAAATGGCGCTTCATAGTTCAACAGAGTTTTCGAGAGCTACGATTGCTGGTTGATTCCTGAAGTAACATACGCAAATATAGTTATTAGACTTATCCAAGTGGGAGTCTGTGGGATAAGGTGTCTAAGTCCATAACTTATTTGGTACATACTTGACCCGACCCGGCATGGTCCATTTGGGTTGCACTTCACCCAAACGATTTATGGATAATTTTATGAGAATTGTATACTTATGATTTATTAATATATTATAAGTTATAATATATTAATATGAAGTCATGTTATTTAATTAGTTTTAGTCTTAAATTAATTATGAATTAATTTAGAGATTAAAAAGAAGTCTAATTAAATTGTGGGCTATTGTTTTATATGGTGTGGGCTAATACTCATTAGTTAATGGGCTAGGCTTATATGGAAGTCCATGGATGATCCATGGAGCTTTAAACCCATGGATCCTTGGAAAAGGAAAGGTCATGGGTTATTAGGGTTTCACCCTAATCATGTACACTATATAAGCATGCTTATGTTGCATGAAATAGCCACTAGTGTCACTAGTGTGTGTGCTTGTGTGTGGCCGATTTTATAGTGTGTATACACTCTCTCAAAGTTTTCCAAGAGTTTGTGGTGATTTGTGATTCCATTTGAGGCATTCACACTATTGGTGCTTGGCCCTCAAACTCCTTAAGAATCAAACTCATCAAAAGGTATGTAATCTCATCTAATTCTTTTATGTTTAAAAGTACCCCATGCCATGTTAGATAGGTTATGAACCTTGGAAAATTATTAGTTTGCATGTATTTAGACAAACATAGATCCAAGGTTTATTAGGGTTGCATGCACACTTAGGAAGTGTTAGATTGCTCAAAACCCAACACGATGAAGTTCCTTAACCGAGCTGCTTCTTTAGACGCTTCACTCGCTGCTATGTACTCTGATTCACAAGTAGAATAAGCCACCGTATCTTGCTTGGAACTTTTCCAAGTAACTACTCCTCCATTTAGTAGAA
Organism: Lactuca sativa; assembly: GCF_002870075.4. NCBI lineage: Eukaryota > Viridiplantae > Streptophyta > Magnoliopsida > Asterales > Asteraceae > Lactuca > Lactuca sativa. Next base: position 176,957,204 of record NC_056631.2, read on the forward strand.
ATACCCAGCCAGATTGAGAACGGAATTTATCTCTATCCGTTTGAAAGCTGGCATCACTGTAACCATCTACTCTCAAAGTATCATTGCCACCAAGTACAAGGATCCAGTCCTTCGTTCTTTGCAAATACTTGAGTATATTCTTTATTGCTATCCAATGAGCTCTACCTGGGTTTCCCTAATAGCGACTGAGCATGCTCAAAGCAAAAGCCACATCAGGGCGAGTACATGTCATAGTGTACATGATCGATCCGACAGCGGAAGCATAAGGTACACGACTCATGTAAGCTATTTCCTTATCTGTACTGGGGCATTGAGTCTTACTCAATTTTGTGTTGCTCTGGATAGGTAGCTCTCCCTTCTTGGAATTTTCCATACTAAACCTCTTTAGTACCTTATCCAAGTATGTGCTCTGACCAAGTCTAATTAGTCTTTTCTTTCTATCTCTTAATATCCTAATCCCAAGAATATAGGCGGCTTCTCCATGGTCTTTCATGGCAAAACACTTTACAAGCCAAGACTTAACTTCGTTCAAGGTTGGAATGTCGTTACCAATGAGTAATATGTCATCGACATATAACACCAGAAAATTCACTATACTCCCACTAGCCTTGATATACACACAGAACTCATCTTCTCTCCTAGAGAAGCCAAACTCTTTGGCTTTCTCATGGAAGCAAAGATTCCAACTACGAGATGCTTGTTTCAATCCATAAACGGATTTCTCAAGCTTACACACTCTATTAGGAAACTTTGCATCAACAAAACCCTTTAGCCTTGAATGTGTGTACATTCCCATCCATGTTTGTCTTCTTCTTGAAGATCCATTTGCACCCAACTGTCTTACAACCCGGTGCATTATCAACCAAATTCCAAACTTGGTTGACATACATGGAATTTATCTCGCTGTCCATTGCCTCTTTCTAATTTGAAGCCTTTGGGCGTGCCATTGCTTCCTTGTAAGAGACTGTTTCATCTAAATTCACCAGTGTCCTATCACTGATGAATGTGTCACCATCTGAAGTAATATGAAAACCATACAACTCAGGTGGCAAACTCACCCTAGTGGATCTTAGAAGAGGTAATGATTTGTCAACTGGTTCAATAGGAATTGTTTCCTCTGGTGGAGTGCTAGTGTCATCTAAGGTTCCTTCAGCAGTTGGCTCTTGAATCTTTTCAAGGTCAATGGTACTCCTACTGTCCTCTTTGAATATGAGTTCTCTTTCTAGAAAGACTCCTCTTCGTGCTACAAAAACTACGTTCTCACTAGGTCTGTAGAACACATATCCAAAAGACTGTTTTGGGTAACCAATGAAAACACATTTCTCACTTCTTGCTACTAGCTTGTCGTGAGTCTCTCGTCTTACGAAATCTTCACAACCCCAGACTTTAATATGTGCTAACGAGGGAACTTTCGTTGTCCATATTTCGTGAGGTGTTTTGGCAACCTTCTTTGTTGGGACAAGATTGAGGATGTGGGCAGCTGTCTCTAAGGCATAGCCCCAGAAATGAATTGGAAGTGAGGCACGACTCATCATAGAACGAACCATGTCAACCAAGGTTTGATTACGCCTCTCAGCCACACCATTTAACTGTGGTGTCCTAGGAGGAGTCAATTGTGAGACTATCCCACATTCCTTTAGATAGTCATTGAACTCAATACTAAGATACTCTCTGCCTCTATCAGATCTAAGTATCTTTATTTTCCTGCCTAATTGATTTTCGACCTCATGTTTAAACTCTTTGAACTTTTCAAAAGTTTCTGACTTATGTTTGATTAAGTATATATAACCATATATACTATAATCATTAGTGAAAGTCACATAAAATCGATTAGCATCTCTTGTGGTTGATCTAAAGGGTCCACACACGTCTGTATTTATGACGTCCAACAAACCTTCACCTCTTTCACAAGACCCTGTGAATGGTGATTTTGTCATCTTTCCCAAAAGACAAGATTCACACCTATCATCTGATTTTAGGTCAAATGATTCCAACACTCCATCCTTTTGAAGTTGGGATATGCATTTCTTATTAATGTGTCCAAGACGACAATACCACAAGCATGCCTTGTCTACACTATTAGACAAGTCAATATTAAACACACTATTTCCTAAGCTATCAACACAAGTCACTGTTTCATACACACTATCACAAGGTAAAGCTTCAAACACGAAAACACCATTCTTATAAACAGAAATTGAACCATTCAAATCATTAAAATAATATTTGAAACATTGTCTGAATAATGCATGAAATGAAATAATGTTTTTCGTCATCTCAGACGAATAACAACAATTCAATAAATCTAATCTAACATCATTACTAAGCAAAAGTTGATAAACTCTGATCTTGGTCACTGGTGAAAATATCTTGTTTCCCATGATCAAGTTTATCCTTCCTCGCTCTATCTCCTCACTTTCCTTTAGCCCCTGCAATTCAAAACAAATGTGAAAACCACATCCTATATCAAGGACCCATGAACGAGAAGATAATGAGTTATTAGAAGAAATAGTGTAAATAACTGCCGAAGATGGCTTCACTTTACCATCTTTGATATCCTGCAGATATTGTGGGCAGGTTCTCTTCCAATGCCCTTTTTGATTGCAATAAAAGCAAATAACATCCTTTGGATCAGAAACATCGGGAATGGTAGTATTGGGCTTAGCCTTTGGGCCACTGCTAGACGACCCAACTTGGACCTTTCCCTTCCAGTTTTGCTTAGGAGGAACTTTCCTATTTTTCCCCTTTCCCTGTCCAATAGCTAAGACATGAGAACTTGCAGTGGAGGCTATACTTTTACCCTTCATCCCTACTTCAGTAGTCTGCAACAAGTTGTGTAATTGGGCTAGTGTCTGCTCAGTGTTGTTCAAATGGTAAGTTAGGATAAACTGACTATAACAATTGGGCAATGAGTTCAAGACCATGTCAATGGCCAATTCCTCATCAAAGTGAATGTTGAGCTTGACCAAACACTCTATGTAGTGTTGCATTCTTTGCACATGAGATACAACTGACTCCTCTTCTTTCATCTTGCAAGCCTTGAGTGACTTGACTACTTCAAACTTTTCTTGACGAGCTCGCTTATGGTACTTTTCCACAAGGTCATTGTTCATCTCAAAAGGCCAGTAGTCCTCATAGTACCTTTGCAGTTCTGGGGACATGGTTGCGACCATGATGCATGCCACTTTGGTAGCAGCATCATAGTGCTTCTTGTAGGCAACATACTCTTCGGGAGTGGCTTTGGATTCTTCAATTTCTTTGAGCTCTTTTTCAAGGACATATTCTTTGTCCTCAAATCGAAGCGCCATTTTGATGTTACGCATCCAATCGTTATAGTTAGAGCCATCCATAACGACTTTGGAGCAAATGTTGAGTAAAGAGAAGTTGTGGTTGGAGGATGATGAAGCAGAAGTGTTTCCAGGAGTAGACATCTGAAAAGAAAGATAGCTTTAGTTAGATTTCAAGACACCTTAATATAGTAACCCAAAAGTACAATATCAAGGTTAGGATCCAACTATGATGATTCACAACTTAGAAATGGGATGCCGAGATCCAAGTGTAAATTTCATAAAGGTAGGTGAATGACGATTCACCAATTCCACCATTAGACAAAATATACGAAGTAAAATTCCTAATTCCTTTTGAGATACATTGAGATTATTCAATGGCATGTTTTAATTCCTAATTCCTTTTGAGATACATTGAGACTATTTGTGACTGGGATACCGAGGATCACAAACAAGATGTGAATAACCATGCAAATGTGCTTGGTAACCTCATTGTCTTTATCATTAACTATTGATGTGCCGGTAAAACACACACGTTCCATCAAAATGATAATTATGAGATACCCATTGCTACTCTTTATTAGTGCCTATTAGTGTGCTGGTAATCCACACACGCTCCACTAACGACCAATAAAGCATAATGTGCAATTTCATGGATTAGCATACTTTCACATTTTCCTAAAGTAATTAGAGTTGGGATTTTTGTAAAATAATGTTCTAGTACTTTCTTTAATAACATTATACTTTTAATGAGATGTAGTTGTCCTATCAAACCCGTTCTGCTAACGACCCTCCACTAATCAAGGAAGTGGTGGGTGAGAGTGGACACCATTCAACTACCATTTTATAGACAGTTTCCTAATACCCCCTAATAGACTAGCTTCGTGAATGAGGCATACTAGCGATTTGACTGACCATATTCTTATACATATATAATATTTAACTTTTAATTATAATATATATATATATATATATATATATATATATATATATATATATATATATATATATATAAGTTGGATTTTAAACTTTTTAAAACTTTAGGGTTTATATATAAATTTCGAAAATTAAGACATTAATTTTAAATTTAAAATAAACCAAATAATTAGATTTAATATTTATCTATTAATTAACTTTTAACTAATTTATTAAATCTTGTAAGGATTATCTAATTAAATTAAACAATTAATTTAATCATAATCCATATCCCTTCTAGATTTCGAAAATATGGGGATAGGATAATTTCCTTATTTTTCTTAATTATCCAATAAGGCAACTCTTATCCAAAACAAAGAAACCCTAAAAGGGACTAGCAAATTTCGAAATTTTAAGGGAGGAGGCAAGGGTTTCCAAAACCCTAACCCTAATTTCAATTAGGGTTCATGGAGGCTTGGGTTTTTTTCGAAAACCCTTTGAACCAAAACCCTAAAATCGAAAATTTTGGCCTTTAGGTTTTAATGGCTATAAACCCTAATTTGCAATTCAACTATTATAGCAATTCAATTTAAAACAAACAATAGCTCTGATACCACTGATGGGTTTTAGGTAAAACAAATAAACTAGAAAACAATTCCTAAGTTCACATGCAACCTACTTTGGATCTATGTTTTAACTATTGAGCATATAACTTTGAATTGCAAAACAAGAACCCTAAGGGGAGAGACTATTTTTGAAATTAATCAATTAGGGTATAAGAGTTACATACCTTTCAATTGTTATAGCAAACAATTGATGTTCCTTTTGATCTTGATCTTCTTGGAAGCTTAGCACCACAAATGCAATGCCTCTAATGGAGTCACACCCAAAAACTAGCAAGAAGGAAACTTGAATGAGAGAGGTTAGGGTATGCAAAAATCAGCCCTAGGGTTTCTTCAAAGAAGGAGTGACCAATTTTGAGAGCCAGGAGGCTCCTTATATAGCTGAGGGATCTAGGGTTTAGGGAAAACCCTAATGTTCCTTTTCTTGGGGCCTAAGCTTATCCAAAGGCCTTATCCAACCCCTTGGAAGAAATCATTAGGGTTTCCCCTATAGCTTTCATCCACCCCCTCCCAAGGAGGTTTTGGAACGTTCCACTCAACTATTAGATAATTGCAAACTAGTCCCTGCACATTATAATTAATATAGTTAACCCCAAAATTAATTCTAATTAATTTCTAGCTAACTATTAATTAAAGATTATGATTTCTAATCAATATATTAATCCTTTAACATATTAATAAATCATTTATATTAAGTTATTAATCTTATAATAAATCAATCTCTCCTTTCATAATTTCCTTCTCTAGTTGCTAGGTTTGAGGGAAACCCAAAAGGACTGTGCTGCTATCAATTCAAGTACATACCAATTATAGTTATGGGCTTAGACACCTAATCCAATAGTTTTCTCCGGACTTGATGAAGGTATAGCCAGAGGGTTAAATTTGGTGATAATTCTTATGTAGGAATTAAGGGGAAAGGTTCTATCTTTTTCCAAGGAATGTCGGTGAAACAACGATTGATGACGGAGATTTATTTCATACCAGATTTGAAGAATAATATAATTAGTCCCGACAAGCAACCGAAGTCGGGTGTGACATCCGGATGAAAGACGATTACTTAACGATGCATGACGCTGATAATTTCCTATTAATGAAAGTAGAAAGAACTCCAAACCGCATTTATAAAATAAAATTACAAATTGGAGTACCTATTTGCCTTCATTCGAGACTAAGTGAAGATACGTGGTGGTGGAAAGCAAGACTTGGGCGCATGAATTTCGAGTCAATGAAAAAGATGTCCAAGAAGAGTCTAGTTAAAGGGTTACCCCAATTTGATCATCATAATCAATTGTGTGAATCTTTCTTGGTGGGTAAGCAAACAAGAAAGTCATTCCCGACTATGACGATATACAAAGCAAAACGACCATTGGAATTAGTTCACGATGATTTATGTAGTCCGATCACGCTGGCAATCAAGGGTTAAAATTGGTATGTTTTCACACTAATTGATGAGTTTTCACGATTTTTGTGGATTTGTCTCATAAAAGAGAAGAGTGAGGCGTTTACATACTTCAAAAAATTCAAAGCTTTGGCGAAGAATGAAATCGGAAAGTCATTGAAAATTTTTTAAGTGATTGAGGAGATGAGTTTACTTCTCTCAATTTAATACATTTGTGATCAAAACGGAGTCAAACACCACCTTACCGCTCCATACTCTCCACAACAAAACATAATTGTGGAACGAAGAAACCGAACACTAATGGACATGACACGAAGTATAATGAAGGCAATTCATGTTCCAAACTACATATGGGGAGAAGCGGTAAATCACTTTACAAATCTAATTAATTGCGTTTACACAAGAGTCCTTGGTGATAAAACTCCATACAAAAATTTATATAAAAGAAATCTGAATTTTGAAAATGTTCGTATATTTGGGTGTCTAGCACATGCAAAAGTTGAACCGGTAAATCTAAAGAAGTTGGATGCAAGATCAAAACCACTATTACACATTGGTTCTAAACCGAGTACGAAAGCTTATTAGTTATTTAACCCGACAACACAAAAAATAATCATGAGTCGAGATGTTATTTTTGATGAAAACAAAGGGTAGGATTTGGTTATAGAAGCAATAACCAACAATAATGAATCCAGCTCATTCATAATAATATGTAACTACTTAGAAGACAAGGTGAACAACAATCAAGGAAACGATGTAAACAGCGATCCAATTGAATTGACTGAATCGGATCACGATATTGGAGATGGTGCAAAAGTACAAGATAATGCTCAACCAAGTCCAGTCAATAATAATGTTCAACAATGAGTTGCAAACAAAAACCCCTCAAGACGAAGAGTACGTCTAAGAAGATTTCAAGATTATGAGCTTGATCATGATGATCTCGAAGAGCTTCTCCTAACAACGAATGACGAGTCGATATTAGTTGAAGTGGCGAAGAGAGAACCGGTGTGGGTCAAAGCTAAGAATGCGGAAATCAATTCGATAAACAAAAATAATACTTGGACTCTCGTGAACAAGATTGTTGGGTGAAGCCAATTGGACTCAAGTGGGTGTTCAAATTGAATAAAAATGCAGATGACACCATAAATAAGTACAAGGCAAGGTTGGTTGCAAAATGTTACGTGCAACAACCCGCTATTGATTTTCAAGAAGTATTCGGTAGCTCGAATCGAAACCATCTGGTTTCTTATACCCTTAGCTGCTACAAATGGATGGGATCTTCACCACTTAGATGTTAAAATGGAATTCTTGCATGGAGAATTGAAAAAAACTGTTTATGTGTCACAACCGAAAGACTATATAAAGAAAGGCAAAGAGAATAAAGTATATCGCCTTACAAAAGTAGTATATGGTCTATGACAAGAACCTCGAGCATGGAACATGAACCTTGATGAGATTTTGAAGAGTATGAAATTTCAAAAGTACATGAAAGAACCATCGGTGTACCGGAAAATTAAAGGAGCTAACTTGTTGATTTTAGCAATTTTTGTTGATGATTTATTTGTCACATGTAGAAATTTGAACATGATCAAAAGGTTCAAAGTAGAGATGTCCAAGAACTTTGAGATGTCGGATCTTGGAATATTGAATTATTACCTTGGCATTGATGTTAAGCAAAAGGCATCGAGGATTACTATAAACCAAGAAGAGTATGCTCGACGCATTCTAAAAGAAGTCGGTTTATATGATTGCAATCCGACCCACATTCCCATGGACCCTTGAAGTAAACTGTTGAAGTCCAAAGACGAACCTGAACTCGACCAAACATAATCTCGAAAGGTGGAAAGGTGCCTTAATTATCTCTTGCAAACAAGACCCGATATGGCATATACGGTTGGAGTCGGTAGCCAATACATGAAAAGCCAAAGAGAATCACATGGTGGCGCAATCAAACATATCCTAAGGTATTTATGAGGTACAACGGGATACGGAATCAAGTACGAGAGGATGGGACAAAACTGACTCATTGATTATAGTGATAGTAGTCATAATGTCGACCTGGATGATGGAAATAGCACAACTGGCCACATTTTCTACTACGCGTCACCTCCGATAACATGGTGTTTGCAAAAGCAAGACACCATTGCTTTATCAACTTGCGAGGTAGAGTTCATGGCGGCCATAGTGGTTGCATGTCAAACAATATGGCTTCAATATTTTCTATGAAAAATCATGAACAAAGTGCAAGAGAAAGTGGTTCTAAGAGTTGATAACTAGTCATCTATCGAACTAACGAATAATCCCATTTTTCATGGAAGGAGTAAGCACATTCACACGAGGTTTCACTTTATTCGTTATTGTGTTGAAAACGAACAAGTGGAGGTGGATTTCATTCCTGGTGAAGAACACAAGACAAACATTGTTACTAAACCACTAGCTCGAACCAATTTCAAGGAAATGCGAAGCTTGATTGGAATCGAAGACATCTCTAAAATGACTTAGATATTCAGGGGTTATTTTTGGAATCCTAAGTCAAGTAGGACTTGAAGACCAAGTAAGAATGGGATTTTAAGCAAGTTGGTTTTAGAGTCCTAATCTTATTCTACAAGTCGATAGAATGTAGGTCTATATATACGTTGTTTTTAGATCGAGGTATGATCATTGAGAGAAATTGTAAACTTTGTGAGTTTTGAGTGATTTTCTCATAATAATCAAAGAGTTATTTTGGTTAATTGTGTTTACATATTTAGAACTTGATACATAACCAACAAAATATAGATTTAAGTTTCATCATAGTTTCAAGCCTTTGTTTGCATTCAAGAGATGACCAGAAACGAACCGAAATCCTTTTTGATTGATTGATGTTAAAAGGTCGAGAGATGAATAAGAAGTTGTGTGTCCCCTTATTTGATGAAAGACTAGAAAAATAGGGCCAATGGTATAAGTGTCTGCTTCATGTGTCTCCCTGCCAATCATCCCAAATATGGGTGAAATCCTTCTATGTAAATTCCTATTGAATTTACAAGCTAAATGAACAAAAGTGATTTCATATATACATAATATGAAAAAACAACGAAAATATTCAAATTATCAATTCTCAATTTCGTAAGTATACCTAAATGTCTAATGGGTTTTAAACAGATACCTCATCTAAATTTCCCTAGAACTAGAATATCGATTGAGTGATAGAGATGGTAACGCTAAATCAGAACTAGGGAAGAAAAACACAAACAACCATCAAGCCAATAATGAACCCTAAATCATAACATATGATAAATTAAACCAACAGAGCATCAACAAGTCATCTAGATCGATTCCAAAACTTGATCTACATATAGGAAGAGTTTTAGTTCAAATTGTACCTCCATGGGATCGATGAGTAATATGGATCGATTCCAAAACTTGATATAAATAAAAGGAGAGCTTCAGTTGAAATTGTACCTCCATATGGTTGTTGTGGTTAACATAGTGGCGATAAAGCTTCAAAATCGTCTTGTTTTAGAGTTTTAGGGTATTCCATAGATTTTTTGAAAGTTTAATCAATAGCACATAATAGCTTCAAGTTCGCAAAGTCAAGTAGTGGGATATTGAAAATTGAAGGCGGGATATTGAAAAATAAAGGCGGTTTGTAAGAATTTGATGGCTTAATGTGGGGAAATTCACCAATGGCTGGCACACTTTCCCCTTATATACTTTTAATGTTATTGTCAATTTTTCTTATTTATAATCATTTATTAGTTACCTGTGTGATTATATTTTTCTATTTTTTATATTCATTTAACAATTTTATTTTGTGTTTCTTCATTATTTAATATTTCATCCTATTCGAATAAGTTGCAAATATGTCATGTTAAAACATAATATTCATCATAAAAAACTATTAGAATGTTTTTTTTTATGTCAAATGAATTATTTAAATATTATGATTATTTTTAATTACTATTTCGTTTTGAAAATAAATATGCAATGTTTGGTTCACATAACATTTTCTGAATAAATTGGAATTTGTAAAAAAATTAGAATATGCCAAAAATTGGAATCCAATTCTATATTATATTTGGTTCGCAAACATAACATATGATTTTTTTCAATAAAATAAAATGACATGATTATACTTCTTCTGTTTGTGCTTAATTTTACTTTGTTTTATATCTTTAATGTAAATATATATTATAGAAATTATAAAAGTAGTAAATGGTGGTGGTGGGTAGTGGTGGATGGATGTAGCGGTCTTGGTTGGGTGTGACAGTGGTGGTGGATAGTAGTAGGAGCAGGTGATGACGATGGTGAAAGTGATGGTGGTGGTAGTGGTAGTGATGGATGACATTGGTGATGATGTTGGCAGAGGAGGATATGGGTGGTGTTGGTGGTAGTAATGTTGGTGGAAGTAATGAGTAATGCTGATGGTGGTAACGTTGATGGTGGAAGGTAGCAGAAGTGACAATAGTGGTGGTGGTGGCACTGGAAGTGGCAGTGGGTGGTGGTAGGGATGGATGAGATGGTGGTGTATTGGTGGTGGTAGCAATAGTTGAAATCATTTAGAAGGGAGTGAATCACCTTATTGTTGGGCTGGACCATAGATTTTCATGATATTGGGCCGCTTCTGATTTTTGGCACATATTAAACTTGGACGATCCTTGGGGTTGGGGCCTAAGATTTTATTGGGTTTAAAAGAATAACTTGGCCATTTTTACCTTGGACATCAGACATGTAATGTAGGTTTTTAGTTTTGGGTTATGTCCTAATTATGAATCGGGGATCTATTTATTTAGTCAGCATGGGGATTTCTCCAGTCTAGCAGCCTGAGCGTTTATCTGGGTTTTCAGCAGTTGAGGTGAGTTTCCTCAATAGATTCATAGGTCGAAGGCACCAATGTCGGCTCATTGTTTGTTATGTGGAATGTTGGATGACTTGTGATGATTATATGGAATACCATGATCTGGCCCCTAGCATTTATATGAAAGACCAGGGTTTGGCCCCTAGCAGTTATATGAAAGACCAAGATCTGGCCCCTGGAATTTGTATGCAAGACCGAGATTTGGCCCTCGACATTGAACGGAAAGACCATGGTTTGGCCCATGGCATGAAACGATTATATGTCTACGCTTTTTGCCATAGTATTATCTTCTTTCATGTGTGGTATGTGGTACTTGGAGGAACTCACTATGCTCTATGATTATCGTTTATGTTTATGGTTTCAGGTACATCCAGCTCCAAAGGAAGGGCCCGACATGATGACACAACATCCTCTTCTCATGCTTACCACATTTGATATAATTATGCTGTTATGTTTTTGATATTATGACTTGATGTTTCTTCTGAACAAATTAATGAACGAGTTCACTAGTTTTTTAAAAAAGAAAATTTTTACCATTACCTTTTTGGCCATTACAGATAGTACACTGGTAAATTTATATGAGCCAACTAACTACAAGGAAGCGATGGCGAGCCCTGAGGCGAGGCAATAGATAGCGAGATCCACTCTATGTGCGATAACCAAGTTTGTAATTTGGTTGATCATGTACCAGGTTGAAAGACAGTTGGGTGCAAATAGATTTTCAAGAAGAGGATTGACATATATGGAAAGGTACACACTTTCAAGGCACGACTAGTTGCGAAGGGCTTTACTCAAACCCAAGGAATTGACTATGATGAGACCTTCATACTAGTGGCTAAGATAAAGTCTATCCGGATAATGCTTTCCATAGATGCCTTTCATGATTATGAAATATGGAAAATAGATTTCAAAACTACTTTCCTTATTGGGAAGTTAGTTGAGGATGATTAACTGAGTCAGCCAGAGGGTTTTGGTATGTGAAAAGTTTCCTAATAGAGTGTGTAAGCTTAATAAATCCATTTATAGGTTGAAACAAGCGTCTCGGAACTGGAATCTTTACTTCCATGAGAAAGTCAAAGAATTTGGTTTCTCTAGGAGCGAGGATAAGTCATGTGTGTATGTTAAAGCTAGTGGGACTATAGTAACTTTCCAAGTATTGTTTGTTGATGAAATACTTCTTATGGGAAACAAAATTCCGACATGGAAAGAAGTGAAATCTTGCCTTGCGAAGTGTTCTGCCATGAAGGATCTAGGGGAACCAACCTATATTCTTGGGATAGGGATTCTAAGGGACAGAAAGAAAAGACTTATTGGTCTTATTCAGAGTACATACATGGACAAGGTACTTAAATAGTTTAGTATGGAAGGCTCCATGAAAGGGGAACTACCCGTTTATAGTACTGTCAAGTTAAGTAAGACTCAACGCCCTAGTACAGATGAAGAGTTAGCTGACATGATTCGAGCCCCATATGCTTCAACAGTAGGTTCGATCATGTATGATATGACATGTACTCGCCCTAATGTGTCTTATGCTTTTAGCATGGTCAGCCGCTATTAGGGAAATCCTAGTAGAGCTCATTGGACTGTAGTAAAGAAAATTCTTAATTATTTGTGAAGGACAAAGGAAATATTTTTAGTCCTTGGTGGCAGTGATATATTGAGAGTGATTGGATATAATGAAGCTAAGACAAATGTTGTTCTATGTCGGGATGGGTGTTTTTGTTAAACAGTGGAGCAGTTACTTGGAAGAGTTTCAAATAGGAAACAGTGGCTAATTCTACTTGTGGATCAAAGTACATCGCAACGAATGAGGCATCAAAGGAAACGACTTGGTTAAAGAACTTTATCGGTGATCTCGGAGTAGTCCCCACCATTCAAGAGCCATTGGAACTTTTTTGTGATAATGAAGGCGTGGTTTGTTTAACCAATGTACCCAAGGATCATGGTACATCCAAACATATCGATAGAAAGTACCATTACATTAAACATAGAGTTGAAGAAGGTCATCTCCTGGTGAAGAGAGTATCATCATAAGATAATCCTGCAGATCCTTTCACAAAGACTTTGATTAGGGTTAAGCATAACCAACATGGTAGGAGCATAGGCTTGATAGATGATATTAGTTTTAGTGGTTTGTTGATAGGTTGAAACTTGTAACAAAGTAAATGTCATTTATTTTGGTGATGAAATAATAGATATTATTTATGAGTATGGTTATTGTTGGATTAGGTGTCTAAGTTCATCACTATTTCTGGAATGTACTTGACCTGGTTGGCATGGTTCATTTGGAATGCATGGCATTGCTGTAACATCCCGAAATATCAAGAGTAGAGTCGAAGGGCTAAAAGAGTAATTTAGGAAAGAGTGACTCGGCGAGTCCATGGATGGACTCGGCGAGTAGAGTCGCGATTTGGTCGCGTGTTAAGTAGCCGACTCGGCGAGTCAATGAGGTGGACTCGGCGAGTAGGCGCTGAGTGGAGAAAACCCTAATTCTCGGGGTTGAGCCCTATATAAAGAACATTATGTTTCCTTCACAGCCCCTTTATCATCCCTTGAGTTCCAGAGGCTGTGATTTCGTGAGGAAACACCATTGTTGAGTGGATTGGAGCTTGGAGAAGTATTTGTTGAAGAAAGTTTGGGAGTTTGAAGGTGTGGAGCAAGGGGCTTTGCTTGGTTTCGAGTTTCCTTGCAGATTGGGGCGTCCTTTTGAGGTAATATCTCGTTCTTAGGCTGTTGTTATCTTGTTTCTTCATTTTGGGGTTTGAGGGAAGCTTATCTTGGGTTATATTGGAGTCTAGAGGTTAGATCTGAGGTTGCTACCTCAGATCTGGAATGGAGAAGAGTTGGGATGTAGGAAAGTCCCTGTGTTGAGTGTTGGATGAAGCTATCTTGTCCCAAACCTTAGCCCTAATGTACAAAATGCATAGATCTCTTTGGATTCACGTAAAGTTTGCCACTTTACGTGATGGATGAGTTGTAGGAGGCTAGATCTATGTTTTGGATCAATTGCATGGTCTGGAATGCTTCTGTATGGATTCAGACCGGTGGTACTCGGCGAGTCACATGGTTGGACTCGACGAGTTGCTTGAAGATGAGCTGGGACTGGACGAGTTGGAAGAACAACTCGGCGAGTTGGATGAAGATGGCCTGGAACTCGGTGAGTTGTATGAACAACTCGGCGAGTAGGTTGAAGGTAGCCTTAGACTCGGCGAGTCTGTTCTTGGACTCGGCGAGTCTTGTCGAAGAGTCCCAATATTTTCTGGTTCAGTCGAGAATCGGCGAGTCAAGGGATGACTCGGTGACTTGTGTGCGAGAGGACTCAGAGTTGTAGGACTCGGCGAGTCTCGGGGTGACTCGGCGAGTTGAGTCGTGGATTGAGTGAAGTTCTGAGTATGGGAACTCGACGAGTCATACGGTTCACTCGGCGAGTAGGGTCAGTCAGGGGTTGACTTTGACCTTGTCCTTGACCAAGAGTTGACCGTTGACTTAGAGTTTGGTCAGCGATGTGGCCTTTGGGCCAAGTGAGGGGTAAAATAGTCTTTTACCCTTAAGAGGGTGCCATGAGAGGGTTGATTCTAGTCTCGAGAGTTTTAGTCATGAGAGTATTTGCCCTACGTGTTAGGCGGTGGCGAGTTCGAGATTCAAGTGTGGAGATATCTGCTTTCTGCTTGCCAGGTGAGTCTCCTCACTATACTTTAGCTTGAGTAAGTAACCAGAGTTATGTGATCACAGTATTTGTATGCTATATGTACGTGATATGTTGTACTGCACTATTTCTATGTGATTTATGCTGTGCATGTTTATAGAGTTGGAACCAGAAGGTTCCCAGAGTTAGAACCTGAGGGCTCACAGAGTTTGGGTGCACGGACCCATAGAGTTATAGCCTCGAGTGGCTAATATTTGTTATGTGTGGTATTTTGGGGAACTCACTAAGCTTCGTGCTTACAGTGTTTTGTGTTATGTTTGTTTTTTAGGTTTCTTTCAGTATCACGGGACGACACCGGCTTGATTGTACACAGCAGAGAAAGAGTCATGTTTTGGAGGATCCTGGTTTTCTATGCAAGTGAAAATGGAGTTATGTTTTGTAATTCGATTATAAGTGAGATTTTAAACAAGTGTTTCTAAGAATTACACTATTATTTTAAATGAAAAATTGTTTTGAAATTTACGGTGTTACAAGTTGGTATTAGAGCCTTGGTTTGAGGGATTCGGATGTGCCTTCGGGTAAATCTGGACTCAAGCTGAGGAAGTAAGAAAAGTTTTCAAAAGAAATGAATTTCTAAAAGTGAATAAGAGTTCAAGGAGAAAGCAAGAAAGAGCAGTGTGTACAATCAACCAAAGCCCGAACGGTGATTTCCCAAAATACCCTTACTTTTGTGTTATGAGATATTTATGATGCACTTTATGAGATATTATCGCATGCTAGAGATAGGCTAGGTATTTCATATCTTAGGACTAGAGTGGCCTGATTTGTGATGCCTTAGCCTAGGACTTGTTGTTATATGTGTTATGCTTTTGAGTATGTGATGAGTGAGAGTATCCAGTTAGAACCCATGAGGGGTAGAGTTGCAGAGTCCGGTGGTACTTTCGAGGATGAGCTGAGAAAGTTTGGGAGTTATCACCGCGAGAGAGTTCTATGTATTCTTCGATGCTCGAATGCTGCTTGCTTTGTGCTTTGTAGAACTCTCGATGATGGGAGTCAGCTACCAAGTGAATATGACGATATTCAGGAGGTAGATGGATGGCATCATTAGGAGCTCTTCAGTAGCTGATAGCAAAGAAGTGGGAGGACCAAGGAAGAGCCTAGGGAGTAGCCCTAACCAGATGAGTGCGCTGGTAGAGTAGAGAATTTCGCTGGGGAGCGAGCACGCGCGATGGGATTGGTGAAAGATCAGGTCGAGCAGCTACTTAGGAGCTCTGGGATGGTCCGTGTGGAAAGTATGGGTAGATGTGGCAAGTAGTATGGGCCCGTACTACTGCAAGCAGAGGAACCATACTTGATACAGGGAGTATTCTGAAGGTTCTAAGGAGCGGATTGAGGAGTGATGTTATGGTTCGAGTACCATATATCGGAGCGGATTGAGGAGTGATGTTATGGTTCGACTACCATACATCGGAGCGGATTGAGGAGTTATGTTATGGTTCGAGTACCATACATCGGAGTGGATTGAAGAGTGATGTTATGGTTCGAGTACCATACATCGGAGCGGATTGAGGAGTGATGTTATTGTTCGAGTACCATATATCGGAGCGGGATTGAGGAGTGACGTTATGGTTCGAGTACCATACATCGGAACCGATTGAGGAGTGATGTTATGGTTTGAGTACCATACATCGGAGCGGATTGAGGAGTGATGTTATGGTTCGAGTACCATACACCGGAGCGGATTGAGGAGTGATGTTATGGTTCGAGTACCATACATCGGAGCGGATTGAGGAGTGATGTTATGGTTCGAGTACCATACGCCGGAGCATATTGAGAAGAGATGTCATGGAATGAATACCATGGTTCGTAGGGAATGATGCTTGTGGTTCTCCGGCTATCCGGTTATGATTGAGTTCGGAGAGGCGTCCCTTGAGAGGGAGATCGAGAGCCTCTCAGAGTATTTTAGTAAGGAGTTAGTGAGAAGGGAGATTTTCGATCTGAGTTGAGCGATCAGTCGATAAAGGAGATGTCACCTTTTATGATCTGGGTGGTTCTGATTATGTTCGTGTGCAAATATGAGAAGTATCATGTTTGAGTTAGGGGTTTGGGGGTAAACCCTGCACGTCGTCATTGATGATGATTTCCCACCAGAGTATCAGGTAGCATGTGTGCTGCGAGGCAGTGATTTATCATGAGTAGATAGTCAGTTGGGACTGAGATAGTTGAGGACCACACTACACCTATTTGAGTATAGTAGGATGTATTGTAGTGGTATCAGTGGGGAGTTCAGTAGAGTTTAGCAGTGCAGAGAGTTTTCTATCTATGTTGGGTGTTGAATATGGGAGTGGGTCCCTGTTCTTGGGACGATCCTGGTGTTGGAGAGTTGGTTGATGAGTTGGGGTGAGGGGTACGATGATTTTGTGGTTCAGTCTATGAGCCAGGGATGTTATTGAGCAGTTGAGTTGCTTGGTGCTAGATCGGTACGAGATTTGGAACGACTAGAGGCAGTCGTGAAGAGAGGTTCTTGAGGAGTTCATCAGAGGTTTAGAGTATATGAGGTCGATTGATTTCCTTAAGGGGGGATTATCGGGCGTTGTGTAGCACTTTCCGGGGGCAGGTGTGATTTCGCTGGTAAAAATAATTGTGGGTTGGTTGTGTGCTATTTGGTGATGGTTCGAACCCTAAGTGGGGGAGAACCAGATACCGTATGTAAGAAAGCAGAGATTTGTCAAGAGCAGTTATAAGTGGAGTATAGAGATCTGCGGTAAGAGATCATGAGACCAGAGATGTCGGTGATCGAGGAAAGGGGTCAGAGTGAGTTAATGCGGGAAGTACTTGTTGAGAAGGATGAATGTCTCCACGGCAGGTGTTTAGTGGTTAGTGTTTTTGCAAGTAGATAGAGAATGATTGGGCAGCCAACTCCTGGGTCGATGTGTATCCTTGCTTGGATTTTGAGCGGTGGAAAAAGGGTTTCGGAGAATTATCAGCGTATTTCGTAGCGTTAGCGTTTTCTCGTATTCCAATTGAGAAATTGGATACACCGAAGTTGCAATTTGGAAAAATGCAGATCTGATTATGGGGTTCAGAGGAAATGTATTCTTGTATCTATATGATGCTTGGGGCAGGAGATCAGTGGTTGTGGCAGGATCTTGTGATGTTCTATTGGGGTATTCCGAGGTATCCGAGTATGATATCTTCATTTCGGAGTTACTCGCGAATCTTGAGTTGAGACGACTTGTGGCATGTCAGGTAACTATGGATCTAGTGGGAGCCCTTCGAGTATGGGCATCCAGGGAGATTATTTAAGAGAGTGGATCTTCGCAAGGGTGGGCATTTTTTATGTCGATTGCCTCCAGAGTCTGTGATGCATATTCGAGTCGAGTATGGGTAGCTGCCTATGATAGTCTGCGTAGCATGAGCTAGTGGGGTCAGAGGGTGTTGTGATACTGTGGGGAGCCGTAGTACTCACTAGTCAGAGGGTGTTGTGATACTGCGGGGAGCCGTAGTACTCACTAGTCAGAGGGTGCTGTGATACTGTGGGGAGCCGTAGTACTCACTAGTCAGAGGGTGTTGTGATACTGCGGGGAGCCGTAGTACTCACTAGTTAGAGGGTGTTGTGATACTGCAGGGAGCCGTAGTACTCACTAGTCAGAGGGTGTTGTGATACTACGGGGAGCCGTAGTACTCACTAGATGGCAAAAGAATGTGATGATGGAATGTTCTCCGATCAGTGTATGATGTGGAAGAGTTTTGGGTTTGAGTAGCCCTAGTATTGAGTTTTTGGAGCCTGGATGTTGAATCGGGGGCGAGACTGGGGTCTCCGTCTCTGTCGGGAGATGCGCAAGGGATATGCGCAGCAGAAACCAGAGATCAAAGTTGAGACGATCCTTGGTTGGATTGTATTTTTCTCGCATGAGGAAAAGAGAATTTCGTGACTTGCATGTCACTGGGCAGGGATAGTGGTCACGGGGAAGAAGTTAGTGAGATATTTGGATCATGTTATGGGTGACCTTTGGAGGCTCAGCTATGGAGTCAAAAGCTGACCTGGTGCTCAGTCTCGAAGAGGGATATGAGAAATGAGCTAGAGCTTATCATGATGTTGTCTGAGGACACTTCAGAGCGAGCGAGCGATTCAGACGCTCGAAGTCATGCTTCGGGCATGTGTATTAGATTTCGGAGGGAGTTGCGGCACGTATTTATCCTTGGTTGAGTTATCCTATATCAACAGCCATCATTAGTGCATTGGTATGCCACCCTTTGAGCTGTTGTATGGGAGGAGGTGTCGGACCCTCATTTGCTGAGGAGAGGTAGCGCATGGACCCGAGAGTCCTTGCGAGCAGATCCAGAGCATGTGCGATACATGGAGTAGTGACAAGGTTGACAAGTTGATTTCCTTGGGTAAGGGAAGACAAAGGTATGTAACCCCGGGGGGGGGGGAAGTGTTGGTTCACGGAAGTGAAGGTAGTAGTGAGAATGGATGATTTGGAGTATGGGGGTTGAACACTGTGTCTGTGATAGTGGTATGGAATGACATCAATATGGGATGTCTGCTGAGGACGCAGAAGGGATTCCGCGGGTGTAGAGCCAGGAGGCTCGGGAGGGATATAGGGACAGAGTCCTAGACTCTCAGTGTGATTCTGATCAGGGTATTGGGTATGTATCAGTGGTTCATCCTGGGGGGAGGGGATGTTTGAGGATATCATCAGTGTATCGGGTTTTCCAACCTGAGGGTGTTGGAGCTAGTTTAGCATGTGTATGTGATTGCAAGAAGAGAACTCGTGGGAGTTGCTCTGAGATTGAGAATGGGTCTTTCCGTCGTCACGGAATGGGTAGAGTGGGATTCGGATCGGGGATCCGATGGTTCATGGTTTTCTAGCCCTTATGGGTCGAGTGATTGTGAGATTTGGGGCAGTGATGCATCCTGGGTAATGATCGGTTGTTAAGTTTGATTATCAGAGGGTACAGCCGGTACCCGGCTCGAGACGGTGGTCAGGACACCGTAAGGAAAGAGAAAGTGTGTTCGAGTTTCAATGGGTATGCCTTGAGGGACCTGGTCTGGTTGAGGCCAGGTGGCGCGTTGTGGGAGTAGCTTCGGAGTTGAATTGTTGTAGGCTTCGAGGACGAAGCCTAATTTAAGTGGGGGAGAATTGTAACATCCCGAAATATCAAGAGTAGAGTCGAAGGGCTAAAAGAGTAATTTGGGAAAGAGTGACTCGGCGAGTCCATGGATGGACTCGGCGAGTAGAGTCGCGATTTGGTCGCGTGTTAAGTAGCCGACTCAGCGAGTCAATGAGGTGGACTCGGCGAGTAGGCGCTGAGTGGAGAAAACCCTAATTCTCGGGGTTGAGCCCTATATAAAGAACATTATGTTTCCTTCACAGCCCCTTTATCATCCCTTGAGTTCCAGAGGCCGTGATTTCGTGAGGAAACACCATTGTTGAGTGGATTGGAGCTTGGAGAAGTATTTGTTGAAGAAAGTTTGGGAGTTTGAAGGTGTGGAGCAAGGGGCTTTGCTTGGTTTCGAGTTTCCTTGCAGATTGGGGCGTTCTTTTGAGGTAATATCTCGTTCTTAGGCTGTTGTTATCTTGTTTCTTCATTTTGGGGTTTGAGGGAAGCTTATCTTGGGTTATATTGGAGTCTAGAGGTTAGATCTGAGGTTGCTACCTCAGATCTGGAATGGAGAAGAGTTGGGATGTAGGAAAGTCCCTGTGTTGATTGTTGGATGAAGCTATCTTGTCCCAAACCTTAGCCCTAATGTACAAAATGCATAGATCTCTTTGGATTCACGTAAAGTTTGCCACTTTACGTGATGGATGAGTTGTAGGAGGCTAGATCTATGTTTTGGATCAATTGCATGGTTTGGAATGCTTCTGTATGGATTCAGACCGGTGGTACTCGGCGAGTCACATGGGTGGACTCGACGAGTTGCTTGAAGATGAGCTGGGACTGGACGAGTTGGAAGAACAACTCGGCGAGTTGGATGAAGATGGCCTGGAACTCGGTGAGTTGTATGAACAACTCGGCGAGTAGGTTGAAGGTAGCCTTAGACTCGGCGAGTCTGTTCTTGGACTCAGCGAGTCTTGTCGAAGAGTCCCAATATTTTCTGGTTGAGTCGAGAATCGGCGAGTCAAGGGATGACTCGGTGAGTTGTGTGCGAGAGGACTCAGAGTTGTGGGACTCGGCGAGTCTCGGGGTGACTCGGCGAGTTGAGTCGTGGATTGAGTGAAGTTCTGAGTATGGGAACTCGACGAGTCATAGGGTTCACTTGGCGAGTAGGGTCAGTCAGGGGTTGACTTTGACCTTGTCCTTGACCAAGAGTTGACCGTTGACTTAGAGTTTGGTCAGCGATGTGGCCTTTGGGCCAAGTGAGGGGTAAAATAGTCTTTTACTCTTAAGAGGGTGCCGTGAGAGGGTTGATTCTAGTCTCGAGAGTTTTAGTCATGAGAGTATTTGCCCTACGTGTTAGGCGGTGGCGAGTTCGAGATTCAAGTGTGGAGATATCTGCTTTCTGCTTGCCAGGTGAGTCTCCTCACTATACTTTACCTTGAGTAGGTAACCAGAGTTATGTGATCAGAGTATTTGTATGCTATATGTACGTGATGTGTTGTACTGCATTATTTCTATGTGATTTATGATGTGCATGTTTATAGAGTTGGAACCGGAAGGTTCCCAGAGTTAGAACCTGAGGGTTCACAGAGTTTGGGTGCACGTACCCATAGAGTTATAGCCTCGAGTGGCTAATATGTGTTATGTGTGGTATTTTGGGGAACTCACTAAGCTTCGTGCTTACAGTGTTTTGTGTTATGTTTGTTTTTCAGGTTTCTTTCAGTATCACGGGACGGCACCGGCTTGATTGTACACACCAGAGAAAGAGTCATGTTTTGGAGGATCCTGGTTTTCTATGCAAGTGAAAATGGAGTTATGTTTTGTAATTCGATTATAAGTGAGATTTTAAACAAGTGTTTCTAAGAATTAAATTATTATTTTAAATGAAAAATTGTTTTGAAATTTATGGTGTTATAATTGCAACACTTAGATTGACTAAATGAGAGAAATGACACTTAAGTTTTATTAATATATTATAAGTTCTAATATATTAATAATATTATTTAATTACTATTGATCAAAGAATTAATTTGGAATTGTTTAAGTGATCAAAAAGAGAGTAATTAAATATATGGGGTTGATTGTGTAAATCATCTATTATTGTATAGTGGGCTAATGATCCATGGTTTATATGAATTGGGTTAAACCCATAAGGCGCTCCATGCATAGTCCATGGAGGTTATAAACCCATGGATCATGGAATATGGAAAGCCATGACAATTAGGGTTTACATGGTGTAACCCTACTTGTGACACAACTATATAAAGTCCCCATGACTAGCAAAACTGGGACTACAAGGAAGTACAAGAGGGCTAGCCGATTTTGAGTGATAAGTGAACTTCTCTCAAAGTTATTCCAAGTGTTGTGGTGTTGTCAGAGACATTTGAGGCATCAAACTTGAGGTGCTAGGCTCACAAGGTTCTCAAGGAATCCAAGCAACAAGAAAGGTATGTTTTTCGTACTAGCTTTATGATTCTAGTTCCCCATGCTATGGTAGATAGGTTAAGAACCTTGGAAATCAAATTTCCATGTATCTTACTAAAACATAGATCCAACGTTTCTAGGGTTGCATGTACACCTTAGGGGTGTTAGAATGCTCAAAACCCTTCAGTGGTATCAGAGCCTAGGCTTGTTTTCTTGATACTTGATGCAAATTGTTGAAAAAACTCATGTTTTCTACATTCTGTAGCATGAACTCGCCGAGTCCATGGGGGGGGGGGGGGGGGGGGGGCTCGACGAGTCCATGTGATAATTCATCCTACTCGTCGAGTAGGTTCGTGCACTCAACGAGTAGGAGCCCCATAATGCAGATTTTCGAGTTTTGCTGCTGGAAATGGACTAGAAACATTACCCTAAACTGTTTTGGTCTTATAAAACTTGTTTTAGATGGTGTAATGGTTATGCTAATCCATTTTCAATGGCTATTATCAAGTTTTCAAGTTTTGTATGGATTATTTATGATTCTTGAAATTGTTGATATGAATGTTCATGAACTTATGAGTTTAGAAGATCATAGGAATTATTTGCAACTTGCTTGGTAGTTAAATTCTTGATCATTATGTGTTTTAATGGAATCCATAATTTGTCCTCAAGTTATAGATTACCAAAAGTCCATTAAAGAAACACATAGGTTACATAAAATGAAAAGTCTCTCATTTTAATAAACCACTAACGCATAAATTATGAAAGATGAAAAGTTTTGAAAGTTATAAAACTTGCCCTCAAGTTTTGGAACATATAAAGTCACTTTAAAAACTTTAGTTCCAACTCTTAGAATTTTAAAAGTTATAATTCAACCCTTATACTTTATAATATTATAAGTTTAATAATAATTATATATGTATAAGAATAAGTCGTTTTACCATTAGTATGTCTCATTCACGAAGCCGTTCTATAACGGGGGAATAAGGTTTTTGCCTATAAAATGGCAGCTTAATGGGTGTCAACTCTCACCCACCGCTTCCTTGATCGGTGGAGGGTAGTTAGCCGAACGGGTAGGACAAGGACTTTAAATCCTCATTAAAAGTGTGATGAATGTAAAATAACTAAATGTTTTTATAAAATTCCCAATCTTAGTTACTTTATGAAAATGTGAATAAGGTGCTAACCCATGAAATTACACTTTTCACTTTGATTAAGTCGTCAGTGGAGCGTGTGTGGTTAACCGGCACACTAACCTGGACTTAACAAGGTAGGAAAAGGGTGGCTTAAGGTTTATCATAGGTCGGTGGAGCGCGTCTGGTTAAACGGCATATCAATAGAATGATAAACATTAAGAGTACCAAGTAATTTGTTTGGTTACTTCACACCTTGTTTTGTGATCCTCGGCATCCCAGTCACAAAACATGAAGGGCACACTCAAGATTGAAACATGCCATTGAAAAGTTCAATGAATCTCAAATAATCTAGGAGTTTCAAAACCAATTAAAACCTACTAATTTATTTCATTGGAAATTGGTGAATCGTCATTCACCTAACTTCAAATATTTTATAGCTTGGATTACGACAATCCTCTTCTATGTTATAAAATATTGTGTTGGGTCCTAGCCTTAATATTACATATGGGTGTCGTATTAAGGAAAATATTTCTATCTAATCTATAGTTGTCTTTCTTCTTTTCAGATGTCTTCCAACAATGCTGCTTCAGGCTCAAACCCTACCGGATCCTTCTCTCTCATGAACCTTTGTGGGAGAGTCATCTTTGATGGATCTAACTTTATGGATTGGATCAGGAACATCAGGATGGTCACTCGATACGAGGACAACGAATATGTCCTCGACAAGGAGCTTAAGGAACTTAATTCTTTTGCTACTCCTGAGGAGATCGCTGAATACCAAACACATGAGAGAGATGCTACCAAAGTGGCATGTATCATGTTGGCCACAATGACAGCCGAGCTCCAAAAGTCCTATGAGGACTATTACCCTTTTGAGATGCACCAGGACTTGATGGACCGCTACCATCAGAGTGCTCGTCAGGAGCGGTATGAAATCATCTCCTCCATGATAACAACTTGAATGAAGGATGGTGAACCCATCACGGGCCACATGCAGAAAATGTAAAGGTATGTTGACCGTTTGCTAAAAGTGAATGTGAACTTCCCCGAGGAGTTGGCAATTGACATCATTTTGCACTCCTTACCTTCGTGTTATGATCAATTCCGAATGACATACCACATGAACAAGGAAGAAGTTACACTCAGCAAACTTCATGGACTCTTCAAGACCGTGAAAAGTAATCTTAAAACTAAGTCGGTTGTTACTACTCCTACTCCTACCACGGCCCCTGTCTTTACAATCGGGCAAGGCAAAGGAAAAAACACGAAGATCCCTTCGAAGGGTACCAAGGGAAAGTCCCTTGATGGCTCCTCTTCAAGTGGACCCAAGAAAGGTTTCGTCACTCCTTATGCCAACCCTAAAGAGGCTGAATGCTTCTATTGCCATGAAATGTCACACTGGAAGAAAAACTGTCCGAAGTACTTGCAAGATGTTAAGGATGGGAAAGTAAAACCCAACCATGCACGTATTTACACTATATTTTCTAATAACTCACCGCATTCTAATTCTTGGGATCCTTGATACAGGTTGTGGTATTCACTTATGTACTGAATTGCAGGGACTAAGAAGAAGTGAGAATGTGGAGCATGGGAAGATAAACTTGATCATGGGGAATAGGAAAGCTTCACTTGTTACCAAGATTGGAGTTTATTCTTTGTTGCTAAGTAGTGAGTTAGTGTTAGATTTGAATAAGTTTTGTTACCCATCCGAAGTGGCGAGAAATATTATTTCCTTTCATGGTTTGTACAAACAAGGTTTTACCTTTTCATTTGATAACGAATGTGGTGGTATTAATGCTTTCTTTAATAATGTTCTTTATTTTAAAGCATTACCTTGTGATGGTGTGTATGAAACTGTGTCGGTTGTAGATAACCTAGGAAATAATGTGTTATGTATTGATTCTTCCACTAGCTTGGACAAAGCATTATTATGGCATTGTCGTCTTGGACTTGTAAGCAAGAAACATATAGGACAAATCCAAAGGGATGGAGTCTTGGAGTCATTTGACCTAAAGTCGGATGATAGTTGTGAATCTTGTTTGCTTAGGAAAATGACAAAGTCACCCTTCACTGGTTCTTGTGCTACGGGTGAGGGTTTGTTGGATCTCATACATACTGAGGTGTGTGGACCCTTCAGAACCGCCGCAAGGGATGCTAACCGCTTCTATGTGACTTTTACTGATGATTTTAGTAGATATGGATATGTCTACTTAATCAAGCATAAGTCAGAAACCTTTGAAAAGTTTAAGGAGTTTAAACAGGAAGTGGAGAATGAGTTGGACAGGAACATTAAGATGATTCGATCCGATCGAGGTAGTGAGTATCTTAGTACACAGTTCCTTGACTATCTTAAGGAATGTGGGATTATCTCACAATTGACACCTCCCAGGACACCACAACTTAATGGTGTGGCTGAAAGGCGCAATCAAACCTTGTTGGATATGGTTCGTTCCATGATGAGTTGAGCTTTGCTACCAATCTTATTTTGGGGGTATGCCTTAGAGACTGCCACCCATATTCTTAATCTAATCCCTACCAAAAAGGTTGTCAAAACACCTCACGAGATGTGGACTAGAAAAGTTCCCAATCTAGATTTGGGGTTGCGAGGCATTTGTGAGGTGCGAGTCTCACGATAAGCTCGAACCTCGAAGTGAGAGGTGTATTTGCATCTGCTACCCACAGAGATCCTTTGTTTACCTCTTCTACAGACCCAATGATAATGTGGTCTTTGTAGCAAGGAGAGGAGTCTTTCGTGAGAGAGAGTTCATAAGCCAAGGAAACAGTGGGAGGAAAATTGACCTTAAAGAAATTCAAGAGTCAAATGGTGAAGGAACCTCAAGACCTAGCAATCAACCTGAGGAGGAAACTCCTGTTGATTTGACAAAAGAGTATGTACCTCTGAGGCGTTCCACGAGAGTTAGGAATGCACCTGAGCATTAATATGGTTTCCATATTACTGCGGAAGGTTATACACTTATCAGTGACAGCACACTGGTAAGTTTGGATGAACCTAATAGCTACACGGAAGCCATGGCAGGCCCTAAGGCTGCTAAATGGAAAGAGGCTATGGACAGCAAGATACAATCCATGTATGACAATCAAGTTTGGAACTTGGTTGACAATGTACCTGGTCGTAAGACAGTCGGGTGCAAATGGATCTTCAACAAGAAGACCGATATGGATGGTAATGTACACACTTATAAGTCACGAATGGTTGCAAAGGGCTTTTCTCAAACTCCGGGAGTTTATTATGATGAGACCTTTTCACCAGTAGTGAAGATTAAGTCTATTAGGGTTATGTTAGCCATTACTGCATTTCATGATTACGAAATATGGCAAATGGATGTCAAAACCGCCTTAAATCACTAAAATACCTATGAACTCACCAGCTTAAATGCTGATCAACTCTTTTAAAATAACTTGTATTCCCAGGAAACTAGTAGACAGGTACGCGTGTTGGGATTCAGAAGATGGAGCATAATAGCTTCAAGTCCTGTTTTGTTATTTACACCTATAGTCTATGTTAAGTGAACCACATACTTTGTAAACACTTTCTTTTTAATGAAATGGCTGTTTATTACTTTGATTACTATGATGCATGTCTTGTGATACTAAAGATGACGTCCTCCACCCCCAAACTTTTCCGCCGTTCCGGTTTTGGGGTGTGATGAGATGTTTTTAACCAATACAAAGATCTTTGCAATTTTATAGAATACATTTCTTTGGGTTTTGCACTTAATGATTTAGGAATTTTAAATCCTTCAAGGATTTTCATATAGATATCACTATCAAGTGATCCATACAAGTAAGCTGTAACAACATCCATAAGACACATCTCTAAATTTTCAGAGACTGCCAAGCTGTTTAAATACCTAAAAGTGATTGCATCGATTACCGGTGAATAAGTTTCCTCATAATCAATTCCAAGTCTTTGAGAGAAACCTTGAACCATAAGCCTAGCCTTTTATCTTACAATTTTTTCTTTCTCATTTCTTTTACGTATGAAGATCCATCTATACCCTAATGGTTTCACAACTCCAGGTGTGAGGATAATGGCCCAAAAAACCTTTCTCTTGTAAAAAGAATTTAATTCAACTTGCATAGCCTCCTTCCATTTAGCCCACTCATTACTTCTTTGACGTTCAATGAAGATTGTGGTTCGGGATCCTCATTCATAATATCACATGCAACTGAATAAGAAAATATTACACTTATATCATCAGTTTCATTTTTGGTCATATATTCTATATGTTTGACCATAATTTAGTGCAACATCTTCCTTTTCTGGGGGAATTTTGATATTTTGTGTTTCTCCGGGAACACTTTCTATAACAACCCAAAAATTTCAACAAATCTTTAACTTTTCAAAACAGCCCATTCACTAAAGAGGTATTTACAAAAACCATTGTTTCTAAAACATTATTTAAAATCGTAATCATTTATAACATAGTTTTCAAAATATTTTCAATATTAGAGTTTCCCAAAAATCATATAAGTTCGAAAAACTCGAGAATGTGTACAGTCACGCTTTCACCTTGCCACGGTCCACTGAAGTACCTGAATCCATAAACCAAAAATGTAAGCACGAAGCTTTGTGAGTTCCCCCAAAGTATCAATCACAACAATAACATATACACAAACAATATACTATGGTTCCAATCATCCTCGGGATGGAATACCAAAGGACTCTCAACCATTGGGTTGGAATGCTAACATAGTATGGGTCCAATCAACCATCAGGTTGAAATGCCAACATACTATGGGTCCAATCAAACATCGGGTTGGAATACCCCAGGACCCTCAACCATCGGGTTGGAATGCCAACATACTATAGGTCCAATCAACCATCGGGTTGGAATACCTTGAGGCCCAATCAACCATCGGGTTGGAAGGCTCTGACCTATTGGCTTATACATTAAGTAGAGAAGCCTCAACCATCAATCACACATGTGTACATATAAAAGATAATCATATAATAGTCTACAGCCAGTTAAACAGATCTATAATATCACAAAGCATAGTAACATCCTATCTACCAGGATACCGATCTAATAGATCATAACAGTGTAACAACATCCTATCTACCAAGATATCGATCTAACAGATCATAATAGCATAACAACATGCATAACGAGATATCAATCCAATGGGCCGGCATTGGTACCTTCGACCCATAGGTATAGTGAGGAAAACTCACCTCTCGATCTGATCCATGGCTGATGAGGTCTCGAATTTGAATCTTAGCTCAAACCAATACCTATCCATCCAAATGACCAATAACCATTAAAATCCCAAAATACCAAAATACCCAAAATACCCCTCAAGGTCAAACTTGGTCAAAGACAAAAGTCAAAGTCAACAATCCATGTTGATTCCAACACTGTCACAACTGGCAATTTAGCTAGGAAATTCTACACTTTTGTAAATGTAAGCAATGGCAACAATTACAACCATAACTTGAAAATGTGTAAGATGTTTATTCTACGACAACAAACTTCCATAAAAAATACAATTATAAAGCCCAAAATTTTATACAAAACACTTCAAGTAGTCAACTAAGGATTGGAAACCCTAAAGGACCAATAATTCCAATCTGACTATTTTGGGCTTAGGACCCTTAAATAGGCTCTAATTAGACCCATATTAATAAAACTTAACATTTTGGGCCATAATGGGTCTAAAATGAATTGGTTTACCCTTAATAGGTCTTATTGGGCCATAAATAAATTAATTACCTTAATGGACCAAAAACCCATCCCTTTATCTTATGTTGGGCCGTAAGTACTTTCAAGGGCCCAATGGACCGAAAAATTTATGATTAGGTTCCAAAAAATACTAACTAAAGTTTAATGGGCTTAAACTATCCCATTCTTATTTTCTTGGCCCAACATCATTTAACACAAAAAAGATTAATGGGAGGATGTATGGAATAAACCCTTGACAACTCACAATTAACCATCAAACATCAAGAAAGTTCTCATGCATCAAGGAGAACCATTTCCCTCCACGTAAAAACTCTTTCTCCATCCCCTTTTTCTTCCTCTCGGCTGAAGATAAGCCCACACACACATACTTCATTTTCAAACAATCTCAAATCTCTCAAGAACACTCCTCCTTCCATCAAGAATTTTGAAAGTTTTGCATGTATTCCAAGAAGATTCTTCACTAATATCATCAATCCTTGGTAAGATCTTGTACACTTAAGTTAGATTGCTTCATTCTTTAGCTAAATCACTCCATATCAACATCTATTTTGTGATTTTGCTTCCTAGAACTTCCTAAGTTCGAAATCCACTCAAGAAACCTTGCTAGGATCAAAAATATTCTTCATCTCTTCTTCAAAACTGAAACATTAAAGCAAAGGTGAGTTCATACCCCCTTGTTTTCGGTTTTCATATGATTTTTGGGGGAGAATACAAGTAAAATGTGTAGATATATGTGTTTTATGCATGTCTTGTGTGATTTCTTAGTTTATTTTGCAAAAATTTGTTAGACCTTAACACATCTCGACATTTTAAGCAACATTGAGTAAAAATCCATGAACTAAGACATCTTATACAACATATTATCAAGTCAAAAGTGGCTATATGTTTAAGATATAAAAATTTAAAGCAAAAATCTTGTTAAGGGTCATAATTGTCAAGAAAACAAAAGATAAGGGGAAAAAGTGACATTTACGGTTTTATAAGGATCAAACAGGTCATACTTATATAAAAATGTGCTTTCATTATAATCGTACTTTTCAAAGGGACAAAAGTGTAAATTTTAGCCTAATGGGCTTAGTATTTGGGCCTCACGGTTTTGCGCCCAAATTTGCGAAAAATAAGAATTGTGGGGTTAAAAATGTTATTTGATCAAAGTTTGAGTCATAAATGTAAATAAACCAAATTTAGGGGTGAAAATAACATTTATTTCTAAATTGGGCCAAAAATGTAACTTTTATGAAAATTGGGCCGAAAGTGTCATTTTTTACAAATAAGGGGCTTAAAATGTAATTTTCTGCAAAACTGGGCCAAAAATGTCAAAATATGAACTTTTGGACTAAATATGTAAATTTCTAAACATTTGGGACAAAATTACAAACTTTTATAAATTATGGACTAAAGTGTTATTTTTACAAAAATATGGGCCTTAATTGAAAATTTGAGGCTTATTGGCCAACAACGTCGTTTTTACAAAAAAAAAAGGACTTTTTTATAATCAATTTGGTAAACCTCGAGCTAAAACAAACAACGAAATAATAAAGAATGTACGAAATACATCGATAACAATTTTATTGTGCCTAATATTCACGTTACACGGCCAATGGGCCTTAAGGGCCCATTCAAGTGTATATTGAGCCTAATATTTTCCATGACATGTTTATTGGGCATTGCAACCCATTTACATGTTAATTTGGGCCTGAGCTATAGGTCACATGTTTGTTGGGCCTTGGTGGTCCATTTACATGCCTATTGGGCCTAAATTACCCTCTTACATGTTATTGGACCTTTGTGGTCCATTTACATGCTAATTGGGCTTGGACTGAAAACCACATGCTTAGTAGGTCATAACTATACCTTTACATAATTCTTAAACTTCGTATACTTATATACATACCTTTGGATTTGAAAACCTACAACATACACATAAACATTAAACATGGTGAAAACATAACAAACATGAAAGGTTGAGAATCTAGTGAGACATGTTGGTTGGCACCTTTGAGTGTACAATCGTAGGCTATAGTTATAACCAGAGTTTCCTGGAGGGAGAGCAGGAGTTTATGTATAGATCTATACGGGGTGACCCCCCACGCCTTAGTTGTTCGCTACAACTAGACTAGGCCAGTCTAGGGCGAGAAAACCTTGAGCAAATACTGGTGTTTGGAAAATGCCAAGAAACACAAATCTAGTCATTATCATGCATGGCTATAACGGCTCATATAAAGATCCAATACCAATTTAACATTTCGGAGATTAACCCTTTGATCGTGTCAATACAAAACAACTTATTTGATGATACAAGAACCACGACATTATATTAAATCAGAAAATATCGGATTTTCTGGGGAAATACTAATATTCAATTACCACTTACTTACATACAAAGAAATTTAAACTGCAATTTTATATGTTACTGCTATGAAATTCACACATGCATTTATACTCGATTTTCACAACATTTTCAGACATTTCACAAAAAATATCGGATTTTCTGGGTTTTACAAAAGATGCAAAGACTTTTATTCAAACATACTTATGAACTCACCAATATTATATATTTTGAGCATTTTCAAAATAGCTTGTATTCTTAGGTAATCGTCAAGCAGGAAGACTTTTAAGTGTATATGGATTTATTTTGTGTAACATCACTCATCGTACTATTAATACTTTGAATTTATGTAATCTATAACAATGTACTTGATGTGAACAATGCTGGTTGTGATATGTAGTGATGGTAATGAATGTGTTATGTTTCATGTATATTCATTGTGATGATAATTCAATTGTTAGTCACACGAGCCCTCAGACGTTTCCGCCGTCTGGTTCGGGGGTGTGTCAAACACGTCGTGTAGCCTTGCAAACATGTCGTGTTCCTCCTGCATCCAAAGAGTCGGGAAAACCCCAAGCAACACACCATGTTGACTTGCAAACACGCCATGTTTACTTGAGTTCCAACAACTTAATCCATTAAACTGCTTCCTTCAATTCCCAGAGCTCCAAAGCTCAAATCTGGAACAAAATGAAATAAGGGAGGATAAAGTTTCAAACATTATCCTCTTGGACTACTCCAGAGGGTCCAAAACCCATCTATAAGGCTAGAAGATGCAATGACTTAACCAATAAGCACTCAATCCTTAAAGTTGATGCCCAATACTTTCTAAAAG
Organism: Lactuca sativa; assembly: GCF_002870075.4. NCBI lineage: Eukaryota > Viridiplantae > Streptophyta > Magnoliopsida > Asterales > Asteraceae > Lactuca > Lactuca sativa. The sequence goes on from NC_056631.2 coordinate 176,989,446, forward strand.
AGGTTCTAGCACTAAAAAGGTAGGTGCTTTATAGACATGAATGTCGAATGCATGCCTTGAACCCATATTAGGTCAATAATGAGGATTATGAGCTAATCTTAATTCATGACTTCAAAACTCAACTATAATCCAGATCCAATACTCTACAAGGTCACCTTGACCCGGGGATTTATAAAGATGCAAACTTTATGAGATCTAACCCTTCCAACTCTCAAGAATAAGAAGCTAAAGGGAAAAAACCCAAGATCTAGCAACATGAAATGATAAAAATTAGATCTTTGACACTTACAAATACCCATAGGAGTGCCAAGCTAAAAGACGAGGGACTCGCTTGTTGGATCTTGCCTTCCTTCTTCCAATTTCTTTCTTCTTTGGCTCCAAAAATACCAAACTAGCTCACAAATGAGAGGAAAAGGTGATTATGTTTTCTCTTAGGGTTTTAGGGGCTGAATGGGGCTGAGGGTGAACATACCCTAGCCTCCACTTTCCTTTAAATAGGGGCAAATTCCAAAAAAAAATTAGGGTTTCATTCCCAACCATCAACATACCGTGTTCCAAGAGGAACACGTTATGTTGCCTAAATAAAACCCACGCCTTTTCCTTATCTAGACACGCCGTGTTGGTGCCTCCAACATGTCGTGTCAAATTCTCAAAAGGGAATTATACTTAAAATTGCATATTTTCGGGTGTTACAACTCTCGTCCACTTAAATTAGTTTTCGTCTTCGAAATCATTCCTTACTATCTCCTTTACCGAACTAACGATCCTGGCAGGATTCCTCGAATCCCAAAATGACTGGGGAAGTCAACTCGCTCAGATGACCACCCACCCTTACTGATGTCGATCCCAAAGTAGAAGATATCACAAGCCCTAACAAGAATAAACCTCAACTTTTCCTTAGGACAAAAAGCATCCAACCACTATACCTGAAATTTAAAACCGTGAACATTATCCAGCTCCCAGACAGGCACAACGAACCAAAACTGCTCCCGCAAGGACTCAACTTCACAACCCAAATCGAACAATCTATCTGGCCTTCCATTAATCGAGCCCAACCTTAGTAGAATTCTCCAAACATGAAAATGAATGAATCTTTAATCCCTGGCAGAAAACCACTTCAACCTTACCGAAACCTGAAATATGGAGTCTCAAATTTGGTCTGACTCCCTGACAGACTGCCCATAATGATCCATTGTTAATACCATTCCACTTTTCCCCCAAACTGACTACTCAACTTTTGATAACCCGATTTTCCCCCTAGAAACAGAATCACAGATCATACGCGGCTGCCGACAACTCTTCACTTGACACAAGCAATTAGATATTCCTTGGAGAGAAAGCTCATTCCAATGACAAAATTTCCAGGGACATAATGAACAACTGGAGACAAACTAGGGGATGACCCGTCTAGTGCCAACCATACACTGCTTCCTTTAACTCCCGAACCAACACACACAACAACCATCTCACAAGAACAAACACTCATGCTGGCCCAATCAGCCTCGGGTTGGAATACTAGGAATACCTATGATAGGCCCAGTCGTCCTCGGGATGGAATACCCACATATCATAAGCATGTTTGGTCCAATCAACCATTAGGTTGGAATACCAAAGATGTCGGGTCCAATCAGTCATAGGGTCCAGTCCTCGAGATGGGATACCCTCAATTAGAATGCCAGAATACACATAACTCGGGTCTAAACTTGTGATCCGAGACCCAAGGACTTACCCTCGCATTTCCCAAAATCTTCTGATTCATGGCAACTCGCCGCCAAACTTGGATAGAAAGATTTTCTTCAGCTATTGCTGAGACAACCAGTGTCACGTCTGATCCAACAGCTAGGTTCCCAAGAAACCAAAAGACTAGGACATCCTAACCCCAACATCCTTATATTATGCCAATAATATCGACATTACATTTTTACCTTGGACTCACGACTCACACCACGTGCCAAAAGACTCTCAACCCCCTTTCCACAGCCTTGCGAGGAGCTAAACAATGTCCTCACAACACTAACTGCACCACAAGGAAAAGACTAAACCACGCCCAATCCCTTCCACAGAACTAGCTACTACCCATGTAGAGCCAACGAAATCATGGACGCCCATGACCCGATAATAGGATAACAGTTTCACCCTTTATCCAATTCAAAGGCTACCATCCAAGTAAACCATGCGCATAATTCAAACCAAGCCCCAAATTTATCTTGTCCAACCCACAAACACACCAAGGATTACCACAATGTGCATCCTTTGGGAACCCATAACCTTATCAAAAAAGCAGGAATACCAGAGTTCTATCGAACGTCGAACCTCAATCATTAACAAAAGACATCCTCATGATCGACTAGAAACAAGATCCCATACTTGCTTGAGACTAAACAAATTGCTCCAATATGCATACAACTCGAGAAGACTTCTAAAGTGATCCTGAAAGTCACCAAACCCAAGCCTGCTATGAACTAAAAATCCACACCATCCTTGAGGGCAAGCATACCCAAAGACCAAAGGAATATAAAACATGCTATATTTGATGATAAGCTGACACATCCATAGAACTTCAATGTCACACCAAAACCTTCAAAATCCTTTGTTTCACGACAAAAAATGCAACCAACAATCGCAAACACATGACCTTAAGTCACCAAAACACTTGTGGGGTTGAACGCACCAAACTGAAACTGATTCCCAGATCAATCTTTCCCCAAGCTAGACTACAATTAGAAATCCTTACACCCAGCTGACAAATTTCCCTCTGCCACTTATACCCGACCTGAATGATCCCAATAGTTGATCATCTAATCATTGACAACTCAAAAAGAAGCCACGAGCTGCAATGAGATCTTTGACTAACCACTTTCTGCTGAGAAACAACCCATGAACCTCCTGACCATACATCTGATTGCCACCTACTATATGCCTTTGCCTTAACCAATTCCTGAACCGTGATTCCATATAATCGCACCATAAATCCCTATGATTCACCCTTCCAATACCACAATCTCGAACATATTGATGATCCTCCAAGCAAAATATCCAATTCTCCCTTGCTTAGGGTTCGAACTACCACCCACTGGTGTTGAAACCAACCCATAGCTCAACTGACTTGACCAGGTACAACCATGTCTGACCCTGGAAAGAATAACACACGCAGTATGATCTTCTAGATAAGGATCAAACAAATCCAAAGATAATCATAAAATTTAGCTGAAGTCCTCCAAAAGTTTCCAATAATTACCACTTAGCATTATGGATCCCTTACAGGATCATAAACCAATAACGACTTATGATCCCAAAATATACACTCCTTGCTTGCACTACCAACCTCCAGAGCGGTGCCCGTCCTGCTATAACCCAAGAACACAGACACTTAATTACATCACAATGCATCCATAACATATCTACCCATCTATACACTACCGCGCTGACATATTGTCTCCAAACACCATCACTAACCGACCCCAGGCTAGGCTTACCTCCCAACCTTGAAGGTCGCAAGCCTACTCACTTCTTCCATGAACTTGGAAACTGAAAGGGAAAAGTCTCCACCATAGATAGCAGCATACAAACCATCAATCAACCACTCTACTTTCAACTGTACTCCCCAAACCGATCATAGCGGTCGATCCATCCTTGATCCCCATGACTTAAATACATGGTCTTGAGCAGTCCTCAAAGAAAACAAGCTTATCAAAACCAACCTCATACACCAATCAATCCAAAACAATATCGCTGCTGGGGCCGACCCATTACCAAAACCAACCTCATACCCAAGCAACCATGACCAAGATCGACAGATGCAGAGCTACTACAACGGATCATGGTATCAAACCATGCTAATCTCTCCCGACCGTCTTTAGAATCCTCAAAAGTCTCCTTAATTCAAGTATGGATCTTGTGCTTCTAGTAGTATGGGCCCAATACTACCTTCCACACCTATCCATACTTTCCTCACGGATCATCTCGGGTCCTCTAAGACTTACTCATGATAATACTCCTATTACTCGCTCAACAGCGAATCAACCACACTAAAATACTTCCTAGAATCTCCTACGATCCCCTATCTCTCCTTCCATCAGCTACTGAAGAACTCCTCATAATGCTAGTTAGCTACTTCATGAACACAATCACATGTAATAAAGCTTCGATAATCCTTCAAGTAAAAGACTTATCCCTACAACGGTTGGACTCTAGACAAGAACTGTGCAATAGGGTCAAACCCATCACTCTAAGATTATTCAAGCTTGATTACATGTGACATTACATACTCACTTAACAGTTAACTCACAATACTTAAGAGTCCCACAAAGCACAAAGCAAGCAACATTCGAGTAGCGGAGTCGACTGGCACTAAAACATAATAAAATCCAACAGATTCCCATACGAAGTTCCAATCTCTAACTCCCAGCATCCTGAATACATACTAGCATACTCATGTACTCCATCCTCACTCCCTAGAGGAAGGCTAAACATATCGCGGCTGGCCGGCTGACCATACATAACTCATCCTACCACCAACTGCCCCACAACCCTCCATTGGTGCCAGGTAACTATCGCATGAACACTATCACATGCTACACAACTTAAACAATCTTAGGCTAAAAAATTCAATCCTGAAATGGTTGGACTCGGACTAGACCTACACAACAGGACCAAATCTCTTAACCTAAGGCCATTTAACTCATGTAGTATGTGACTTAGCTCATTCACTCACTAGTTAGATCACACACGAAAGAGTCATACAACAATAAATTAGTCATTATATAATGGATAAGGCATTATATAATCAGGCAATTCTATCATGCAAATTCCTGAAGATCCTTAACCTATCACTAGCATGTTGTACTAACATATCACAACATAATCTCAAATAACTGTGTGGTAATTTGGGATCTACTTATTAGCTCCGGCTGATCGTACACATCACATCCTCCTTTTTTTATTTGGAAAACCACTTGAAAACCATTTTTAAAATATCTTTCCTTAGTTTGACACTGGATCCAGATGAGTGTTCCTCCAATTCACTCAAACCAAGGCTTTAATACCAACTTGTAACATCCCGAAAATTTCAAAAATTTTTAACTTTTAAAACAACCTATTTACTAAAGAGGTATTTACAAAAACCATTGTTTCTAAAACATTATGTATAATCGGAATCATTTACAACATAGTTTTCAAAACATTTTCATTATCTGAGTTCCCCAGAAAATCATAAGTTCCAAAAACAAGAGGATGTGTACAGTCACGCCTTCACCTTGCCACGGTCCACTGAAGTACATGAAACCATAAACCAAAACTTTAAGCACAAAGCTTAGTGAGCTCCCACAAAGTACCAATCACACCAATAACACATACACAAACAACATACTATGGGTCAAATCATCCTCAGTATGGAATACCCCAGGCCCCTCAACCATCGATTATAATGCCAACATACTATGGGTCCAATCATCCATCGGGTTGGAATACCCCAGGACCCTTAACCATCAGGATGGAATGCCAACATACTATGGGTCCAATCAACCATTGGGTTTGAATACCCCAGACCCCTCAACCATCGGTTTGGAACGCCAACATACTTTGGGTCCAATCAACCGTTGGGTTGGAATACCCTCAGACCCAATCAACCATCGGGATGGAATGCCTTGGCCTATTGGCTTACACACAAAGTAGAGAAGCCTTAGCCACCATTAACACATGTACATATATACAAATAATCATATAACAGTCTACAACCAGTCAAACTGATCTAACATATCGTATAGCATAGTAACATCCTATTTACCATGATACCGATCTAACAGATCATAACATCATAAGAACATCCTATCTACCAGGATACCGATATAAAAGATCATAAAAACATGCATAATGAGATATCAATATAATGAGCCGGCATTGGTGTCTTCGACCCAAAGGTACAGTGAGGAAAACTCATCTCTCGATCTGATCCATAGCTGATGAAGTCCCGACTTCGAATCCTAGCTCCAACCAATACCTATCCATCTAAATGACCAATAACCATCAAAATCCCAAAATACCCAAAATACCCCTGAAGGTCAAACTTGGTCAAAGTCAAAAGTCAAAGTCAATAGTCCATGTTGACTCCATCACGTCGTGTTCCTCCTACATCCAAACAGTCTGGAAAAACCTAGCCAACACATTGTGTTTCCCATAGTTCCAACAGCTTAATCCATTAAGTTTCTTCCTTCGATTCCCAGAGCTCCAAAGCTCAGATCTGGACCAAAATGATATGAAAACTTTATCCTCTGGGACTACTCCGAAGGGACCAAAGCCCATCTATAATGGTAGAATATGCAAGGACATAACCAATAAGCATTCAATCCTTAAAGTTGATGCCCAATAGTTTCCAGAAGAGGTTCTAGCACTACAACCATCCCAAAGGCCAGTGCTTTATAGACATGCATGTCTAATGCATGTATTGAGCCCATATTAGGTCAATAACGAGGATCATGAACTAATCTTAGTGCATGTCATAAAAACTCAACTATAAGCAAGATCCAGTACTCTACAAGGTCACCTTGACCTGGGGATTCATAAAGTTGCAAACTTTATGAAATCTAACCCTTCCAACTCTCAATAACAAGAAGCTAAAGGGACAAAACCCAAGATCTAGCAACATGGAATGATAAAAATCAAATCTTGGACACTTACAAAGGTCCAGAAGAGTGCCAAGCTGAAAGATGAGGGACTTGTTTGGTAGATCTTGCCTTCATTCTTCAAATTTCTTTCTTCTTTGGCTCCAAAAGCACCACACTAGCTCATAAATGAGAGTAAAAGATGATTAGGGATCTCTTAGGGTTTTAGGGGATGATGGGGGCTGACGGTGAACAAAAACTAGCCTCTACATTCCATTAAATAGGGGGCAAAACCCGAAAAAATTAGGGTTTCATTCGCAGCCATCAATACGCCGTGTTACCTAAATGAAACACACGCCTTTTCCTTATTTAGACATGCCGTGTTGGTGCCTCCAACACTCCGTGTCAAATTCTCAAAAGGGAATTATACTCAAAGTTGCTTCTTAAATTCCCGGGCGTTACACTTTCCTCATGATCTAGTGCATTTTCTACTCCCCTTCTTTTTCGTGGGTTCTTATCCTTAGAACCAAATGGTCTTCCACACTTCAAGCGTGTTTTAGACTCTTGAGTGACTTTATCATCAGATTGTCCATATGGAATTTCAATTTGAGCTGGAACATTGACACCTGGTATATATGATTTAGTCACCCTTTTCGTGGTAGTAAATGCATCATGCAATTGATTTGCCATTTTTTTGGAAATGCATTATCTTTTGAACTTCCATTTCACATTGCTTTGTGTGAGGGTCAAGATATGATAAAGAAGGCTCATGCCATGAAACATCCTTTTCTATAATTTTTTTTTCTCCCCCTAATGATGGGAAATTTGGCTCATCAAATTGGCAATCAGCTAGGCGTGTTGTGAAAACATCACCTGTTAAAGGTTTAAAATATCTTATAATAGAAACTGCCTCATAACCAACATATATTCCCAACCTTCATTAAGGACCTATTTTTGTCCGTTATGGAGGTGCAATGGGGACATATACTGCACACCCAAAAATTCTTAAATGTGATATATTTGGCTCATGACCAAAAGCAAGTTGTAGAGGAGAATATACATGATATGAACTTGGTCTCATCCATACATCCCACATTAAGAGTTGATAATAGGAAAATGGGAGACCATTTGCTGGATGCAACTATTAGGACCATAAAGTATCTAAATGGTCCAGATGGTGGATGAATTGGTCTACATATATCACCTTAAATTCTTTCTAGAAATCTAGGTGACTCCCTTTCAACTTTCATTGGAGAATGTTTTATAATTAACTTTCCAAGGAAACAAGATGTACATGGTCTTATGCTAGTGCATTAAGGGAACATCTGGTCCTTCAATGGGTGCCCATACATATTCTCAACTATCCTTTGCATCATTGTTAATCCTGGATGACCCAACCTACGATGTCATAAACTGAATGTCCCAGGACCACAATGTTTTTCTTTCACCACCATATTTGATTCAATCATATGTATATACGTATAATGCTAACAATAATCAAGTATTGGTAGTTTTTCAAGCACATGGTTTTTGTCTATAATATATATATATATATATATATATATATATATATATATATATATATATATTTTCTTATTTTCAATGATCACAGTTTTTGTGTCAGATCCTTTGAAATATTTATGTCACTGAAACTTAGTAAGTTTCTATTAGACTTTGGAAAAAATAAGGCGTTTTCTATACAAAATATTGTACAACTTGGTAATATAAATTGGGCATTCCCAATAACCTCAATCAAGTCGACAAGACCTGATATAGTATATATGACGGTTTTTGTTGGTACTAATTTTGAAAAATATTTCTTTGATTTCAGAATAGTATGCATAGTACCACTATCTTCTATACAAATATCTCCAACATTTTCTTGGTATTGAGCTCCAGTTGGACTCATATTAAACTTGAGTATGATAAATGTGATTTCGACTTGATTAGAGCTTTTGTGCTGATAACATGTTATAAAATTCGACGTAATTAAAACTAAAATTAACAAAACTAAACTAAAACTTTATAAAATAAAAGGAGTTTTGAGACGACTCTTGAACACATAGAAGATTGTATTCAAGATGGTGTATTGTTCTCTTTATATTTGATGAGTATTTATACTACATAATATCCTATTCATACAACATCAAAATAGTAATTCAATAGGTAAAAGAAATTTTCAAAGCGTGAAAATTGTTCATCCATATGCATCGTCTAACTCAATAATTTGATATAACTTATATATATATATATATATATATATATATATATATATATAGAGAGAGAGAGAGAGAGAGAAACATAATCTCTTGTATGAATGATGTGTTTTTTAAGTGTAGCAATGTATTTTGATTTTAGTGTATGTATGTATATAGTTTAAATTGTAGGTGAGTAATGGAAGAAGAAGATAGGGAAGATGATATATGCCTAGGAATTTATAACATTAATGAAGGGATGAAGAGAGAGAGAGAGAGAGAGAGAGAGAGAGAGAGAGAGAGAGAGAGAGAGAGAGAGAGAGAGAGAGAGAGAGAGAGAGAGATAATCGGTGGGGTGTGTGGGCCTAACTCTTTTGGTTTTATTTTAATTAGTAAAGTATTAAAATGAATATAAGAAATTGCAAAACGAAAATGGGCAAAATGGTTTTTTATGGTGCTGTTTGTTTATTCGAAGGGAATACGTCTGAACTTTGTGCATTACATCTACAACCCTCTGCAGGAGAGTAGGTGGACCAAATAGTTGTATCTTGTAATAAGAAATATGTTTGTTCTTTAATGTCTGCACACTGCTGCAATAAACTGAAATTTAAATAAACCGATTTTACAAACTCAAAATAGTTTTCAACACCGAAATTTTAATAATTCTAGTCTTACAACATTGAAATAAAATTTATACAACCAAATTAGTTTTATAATAATTAAATGTTTATATAAAATAATTAAACATAATAATTGCTAAATATCAATAAATAAAATTGTTAAGTTAGCAAACAACATGTATTTTGTTAAATTTTCCTAGTTGGTGATTATTTTTCCTCTTAACTTCAATAAGTTACGATTTTTTTTTTAATTTATCCACAACTTTTCAATTTTTCCAAATACTACAAACAAGTTTTTACCATTTTGTCCTTCAATTATGATAGCAAAAAGTTGCCAACAACGGATTGTTTGTAAAACAGTCAACAACATAACATTAGTTCAAAAAACAAACAATTCATCAATTCAAGAAAATAAACAATATAGTGAAATCCATCAGCGATACGCCAATACCCTCACGATTAACATAAACAACAATCACACCCATCAAACCTCTTAATAAAAAAATCAAATAATCGAACACAAAGCAATAATCAAAGTCACAAGTGATGCAGCTGTTTTACCAGAAACCACCGTTGATGTCGATGATGCCTTGTCTGCCGGATTACTACCAAGCGGAGAAGGTGAGCTTACTACTGTAGATGCGGGTGGAGTCAAAACTGGAGTTGCAGATGGTGGGGTTACCGTGAGAGGAGATGACGGTGCTGGTGGAAGGGTTGATGGAGCACGTGGAGTTGAAGGTGGCGATTGGGTTCTGATGTGCAAAACCGACACAATAAGCTTCTGACCTTGATCACAATTGGATTTATTACCAGTAATGAAGTAATGAGGACCCGGTTGTTCAAGTTTGAAATACGATTCACCACCATCGAGTTTCTCGATGGCATTATCAACATTGCAGTTTTCATAATCATCTTTGTCGACCACCAAAACAGAATCCGTTGCATCTTCATACTTGAAATCTGCAAAAAGTTTAAAAGCCAGATTATGAAACAAAATCTAGAACTCGAAAATGAAATCGAACAAAAAAGAGACGTACAGAGGGTATCATTGACCAGAAATCTCAATCTGCCGGACCATGCATTGTAGTTTTCAACAGGGTTTAAGATCCAGCCATCATCGTCACCAACTTCCAAGGTGACAGCATGTGAAGAACATAGGAAACTGATGAACATGGCAACTAAAAACCAGATCGATTTCTGAGGCGCCATGATCAGAGAAAACTGTAAGTACGTCAAATGGATTTAGGTTATGTGGAAGAGGGAGTAGTTATGTTCACTATTAATAGAAAGATTCCACTGTTTACGGTTATATAACGGTAAGATATTATATTAGTTAGAAATGCAGTTAAAGGTATGATTTTGCGTAGTCCCCCCACCACCTAAGTTGTCATGGTAAATACAGGAGGGAAAGGGATGAGGGTGATTTTGTAATTTATCATGTTTCAAAGAAAAAAGACGTTGTACATCACCTGGCAAAGCAAGATGGAAGTATACAAAGTGAACAGTATACACTTTAATGAAAAAGATTATATCTGGAATGTGGAAGGGCTAGTTGTTGCAATCAACTAAAGAAAAAAGAGGTTGCAGAAATTGCACAAAGGTAGATACAGATAGGGTGAAGCATGACGAAAGTATACAAAGTGAAACACAGGCTTTAAAGAAAACTAGTTATATATTTTGGAATTGGAGATAGGCTACTTGAAATTTAAAATGTAGAATATAAAGAAAAGGTGTTGTACATAAAGGGTTGCTTGAAATTTAAAATGTAGACTCATTATCAAAATTATCATTGTGATCAGCTGTTTTTTTGTTGGTAAAAAAAATGGGCCCATAGTGTTGAGAATAACATTGTTAGGTTGCAAGGTTAACATTAAGTTATATTTCTATCAACTTAGGTTGTTTAGTGCAGCATATCAAGTGAAGGGTAGAAAGTGTAAAGTGATGAAAGATAAGTTCAAGGGGATGCAACTATTAGTAAAAGATGGAGGGTTGTGGCTCGTTTAACTTGGAAGTTAAAAGAAAGACAGAAATCTAACTCGGGTTGGATCCTTCGGGTTTGGTACGAGTTGCACCGGGTTCTCTGGACTGTTGTATATAATTTTTGAGTGAATGAGAGATTTAGCTCATTCTCACATACACCCCTTCACATACTCATCTTCACAACTCTCGTTTCTCTCGTTGTTTTAGGGTTTGTTTATTATAGAGTTGTTCATACATATTTGATCTTCTTCCTTTGTATTAACATTAGTCAGATTATATTTGTTGAGAAGGATTGAATATTGTAGTGAAGTTTTGTCTGTGTTTTTGTTTTGATTCTTAATAAAAGTCAGTTTTATGAGTCTTAACATGGTAGGAGATAGGTTTAGCTCCATTTGGTGATTAGATCATGTATTTTTTTCTTGTTTGTTACATTTTTTGTTTGTAATCCCCAATAACATATTGAGATTCGAGATTTAAGATAATTAGTATCATAGTTTATCTTTATCTCATTCCTAGTATTTATCTTGTTTCTGAGTATGTTTAGGGTGGTTGTTATTTCCTACTATAAATACTCCCATGTATAGGTACATATTTGATATTTTTGAATAAGTAAAAGATTTTCTATTCTAAAATTTTAATGGTATCCGAGCAAAGTCTGGGATTACAAACCTAACTTTGCCAAAAACAAAGGTTGTTGGTGAAGGATCAATGCGGCCGCCACCAAACAAGAATAACATCGATTTGTCGTCCCTATATTACCTTACATCTTTTGATCATCGGAGATTGAATTCCGTTGGAGAAAAGCTACTTCATGATGGAAATTACAGCAATTGGAAGAATAAGATGACCAACGCCCTCCTCGCCAAGAACAAGATGGGGTTCATTGATAACTCCATTCCCATACCAGAAGAGGGATCACCTGATTTGATGAACTGAAAGCGGTGCTGTAATAACGTGAAAATTTAAAACAATTTTTCATTTTTAAAACAAACATAATTCACATAATTCATTCCAAAAACTCAAGTGTAAAATGTCATCTCAAATAAACATATCCCATAATCTCAAAATACATAATTCTCCATCAGTGTGTACAAATTATGTCGGCGCCTTCCCGCGATCCTCACTGGTACCTGAAACACATCACACAAAACACTGTAAGCATAAATGCTTAGTGAGTTCCCCAAAATACCACATACAACACATAATAGCCACTCGAGGCTGTAACTCTATATAACTTTTCGGTCAATGTGTCTGAGCGGGACCCTCCAGTCCCGTAGCTCATTGTACCCTCCGGTCCTGTCTAAATCGTTGGACCCTCCGGTCCGGTCTGTTCGATGACCCTCTGGCCATGTAAATCGTTGGACCCTCCGGTCCGGTCTATATGACACATAGCATACATATAACATAACGCACAAAATCTCATACATACACATAACATATAAGACCCTCCGGTCTGCACATAGATACCACTCTAGGTAATGTATAGTGAGGAGACTCACCTCGTACGATGTCGGATAACCTCTTGCTCGATAGCCCGACCTAGCCTCCTCCTCTTATCAAAATAATAACATCTCTAATCAATACTTTCTCTTGTCCTGATCTCTAAAGAATGGGTAGAAGACCATTCTACCGCTTCCTGACCTCTCTTGATTCAGCTTGACCAAAACCCTAAGGTCAACTGAAGTCAACTCTAGTCAACGGTCAAACTTTGACCAGGCTCGTCGAGTGCACTCGCATGACTCAACGAATCCATGCATGTGCTCTGAATCCTCATAAAGCCTCACTCGAATTGTCGAGTTAACCTTTCACCCGAAGGGTTACCACTGTACACGAATCGTGGGGCAACCCGACTCGACTCGTCAAGTCACCTTATGGACTCGGCGATTTCCTTCTATGGCAATACTCATATGACCTTCTAATTAAGGTCAGATCTGCTTCTCTAACCTATAGATTTGACTTCCCAATGCTCAATAATCACGTAAAGGTCCAACCTTCACACTCAAGGAACACACATAAGGCTTCATTTGGTGAAATAGTTTCTAAAATGGCAAACTAGGCTCATTTCTCCAAAGGAACAGCATAAAGCATAATGGTTGGGACTCTCTGGACCCCTTAAGGTCTAGATCTAAGACTTATTCCACCTTGGGACCTTATATGCTTCGAATCCAAGCTAAAGAAAGGATAAGAAAACCCTAGATCCAAGTAGTACACCATATACACGAGAATGAGTATAGATTCATACCTCTAGTAGTACCTTCTGATTGAATGGAAGCAAATCAGAGCTCCTTAACCCGCCTAGCTTGCCCTCTTTCCTTCTTTTTTGCAAAATCACACTAGAGATGATGAAAACAGCTTCTTCTCTCACTCACTATGCTCTCAGGTGCTCTGGTTCTCTCAAGGGTGAAAGTGGCCGCCAAAGAAGGCCATAAGGACCCTTAAGTAGGGCACAGGCCCAAAGATTTAGGGTTTCTGTCCTCAGCGCGGACTCGTCAAGTCCATTCATTAATCCAGTCAGCAAATCGTGATCCTACTCGACGAGTTAAGGCGTTAACTCGTCGAGTCCCTCTTCTTAACTCAAAATAAATAATTAAAATATGATACCTGGAAATCCGGATGTTACAATCCCCCCCCCCCACTAGAATCAGACTTCGCCCTCGAAGTCTCACTCTGCAAATAACTCTGGATGCTGCTCCCGCATCTCCAACTCCGGCTCCCAAGTCAGCTCGGACCCTCTCCGATGTTGCCACTGGACCTGAACCAGGGGCACCTCATTGTTCCTCAGAACCTTGATCTTCCGATCCACAATCAGGATTGGCCTCTCAACATAATTCAGGATTGCATCCACCTGTATATCCTCTATCGGTACTACGGCCGTCTCGTCGGCTATACACTTCCTCAATTGAGACACATGGAAGGTATCATGTATCTGGCTCAACTCCGCAGGTAGCTCCAAACGATATGCTACTTTTCCCACCCTCATGGTCACCCTGAAAGGACCAATGTACCGGGGCCCCAGCTTGCCCCTCTTCCTGAATCAGATCACTCCTTTCCAAGGAGATACCTTCATGAGTACGAAGTCTCCCACCTGGAATTCAAGCTCGGATCATTGCCTATCAGCGTAACTTTTCTAGCGACTCTGGGTTGTCAGCAACCTCTGTCTGACCTGTTGTATCTGCTCAGTCGTTTGATGCACTATCTCCATGCTACCCATTACTCGCTACCCTACATCTCCCCAGCAGATGGGGGTCCTACACCTCGTCCCATACAACAACTCAAAGGAAGGCATACCAATACACGAATGGTGGCTGTTATTGTAGGAAAACTCAGCCAAGGGTAGGTATGTATCCCAACTTCCACCGAAGTCCAAAACACATGCTTGAAGCATGTCCTCGAGCGTCTGAATCGTCCGCTCACTCTGTCCATCCGTATGTGGGTGATAAGAGTACGGAAGTGCAACCTCGTACCCAACTCCTCATGGAACTTCTTCCAGAACCTGGAAGTAAAACGTACATGCCGATCTAACACAATCGAGATCGACACTCCATGCCGCGACACCATCTCTCTCACATATATCTCTGCCAACCTCTCTGCAGAAGAGCTATCACTGAAAGCAAGGAAGTGAGCGCTCTTCGTCAGCCGATCCACAATCACCCAAATTGCGTCAACACCCCTCGCGGTCCTTGGCAATTTGGTGATAAAATCCATAGAAATATGTTCCCACTTCCACCGGGGAATCTCCAGTGGCTGCAGCTTACCATGCGGACACTGGTGCTCGGCCTTAACCCGGTGACAGGTAAAGCACATCTCCACTACCCACACGACATCCCTCTTTATACAAGGCAACCAATAATCTCTCTTCGGGTCCAAATACATCTTAGTGGCCCGGGATGGATCGAGAATCTCGATCTATGTGCCTCCTCCATCAAAATGCTATGTTCCTTGCCCATAAACGACACCCAAATCCGACCGTGAAAGGTCATAAGCCCTCGGCTATCAGTAACAAACTCGGATACCTGCCCAATCACCCGCTCCCTTTTACGGTTCTCCGGTCTAACTGCCTTTGCCTGGGCCTCTCGGATGGTATCCAATACCAGATTCATCACTATCATCCTCATGCATATATCTCGAATCGGGGCACTCTCCGCCCTGCGGCTCAGAGCATCAGCTACCATGTTAGCCTTGCCCGGGTGGTATAGGATCTCACAATCATAATCCTTTACCACATCCAACCATCTCCTCTAGCACATATTTAGGTTGGGCTGATCCATCAAATACTTCAAACTCTTGTGGTCTGTGTATATGGTACACCGAACCCCATACAAATAATGGCACCATATCTTAAGGGCGAACACCACTGCCCCCAACTCCAAATCATGGGTGGGATACCTCATCTCATGAGGCTTCAGCTGCCTCGATGCGTAAGCTATCACATGCCTTCTCTACATAAGCACCGCTCCCAACCCCGATATAGACGCATCACAGTACACCACAAAATCCTCCATTCCCTCCGGAAGGGCTAACACCGGGGCTTTGCATATTCTCTTGCGAAGAATCTCAAATGAGGTCTGCTGCTCAGGACCCCAAATAAATGCAACGCCCTTCCGGGTCAATATGGTGAGAGGAACGGCAATCTTGGAGAAATCCTTGATAAACCTTCGATAATAGCCGGCCAACCCCAAAAAAACTCCTGATCTCAGTGGGGGACCTCGGCACCTCCCAACTCATAACCGCCTCAATCTTGGCCGGATCGACCAATATCCCATTTTGATTAACGAGATGTCCCAAGAACTGGACCTCCCATAACCAGAAATCACACTTAGAGAATTTAGAATAAAGCCTCTCCGATCTCAACACTCCAAGGATCTCTCTAAGATGCTCCTCATGCTGCTCTCTGGATCTTGAATATACTAGGATATCGTCAATGAACACAATTACCGAACGATCCAACATCGGCATGCACACCCGGTTCATGAGATCCGTGAAAGCTGCCGGTGCATTGGTGAGCCCAAAAGGCATCACCACGAACTCGTAATGCCCATAACGAGTCCTGAACGCCATCTTCGGGATATCCTCATCCCGCACCTTCATCTGATGATATCCATACCTCAATTCAATCTTGGAGAACCAAGATGCACCCTGCAACTGATCGAAAAGATCGTCGATCCTTGGTAACGGGTAACGGTTCTTGACCGTCAACTTGTTCAACTCCTGGTAATCAATACACATCCTATGTGAACCATCTTTTTTCTTGACAAAAAGAATCAGCGCTCCCCATGGTGAGCTACTCGGCCGAATGAATCCCTTCCCCAGCAGCTCCTGAAGCTGCGAGGATAACTCCTGCATCTCTGGTGGTGCAAGGCGATAGGGTGCCTTGGCAATAGGCGCCGCTCCCAGGACCAAATCAATATGAAACTCCACCTGCCTCTCCGGAGGCACAACCGAAAACTCCTCGGGGAAAACATCTGGGAACTCACGCACTATCGAGACCTCATCAACAGAACTCGGCCTCTCTGCGGCAACTCGTGTATCCATCACATAGGCTACAAACCCTCCACAACCCTGTTGTAGACTCTGCCTCGTTCTGGTAGCTGAGCAAAATGCTGACCCAGATCGGGTACCCTCGCCAAACACCGTAAGTACTCCTTCACTAGGTTCAAGTATGGTCACCAACTGACGCTCGCAGTCGATAACAGCTCCAAATCGACTCAACCAGTCCATGCCCACAATGACACAGACATCCTCCATCGTAATCAATACCAAATCTATCGGGAACTCAACACGGAAAATCTCGAGCACACATCCTCTGATCACCTCAGTAGCATACACCGCTCGCTCTTCGGCTATTGAAACTCGTAGAGGTCCGCTCAACGCCTCTCGCCGGATACTGATGTGCTGACTAAATGCTAATAACACAAAAGACTGACTCGCACCCGAGTCAAACAACACCAAAGCAAGTACAGAATTCACCAAGAAAGTACCTAAGCATACCACAAAATAAGCACAATATTTCAAACTCAGCATAAATAAATGAAAGAATACATACCAGCCACGACGTCGGGCGAGCCTTCGGTGCGTTGGTCTTCACTGGCCGATCCTTAGTAGCTCGGGCAGCAGCAGGGGCAGATCCCTGGGTTGATCCCTGTAACAGCTGCGGGCACTCGGCCTTCCGATGGCGTATTTGGTTGCAATGAAAGGAAACCGAAAATCCCTTCGGGAAATCCCTCGCGAAATGCCCCTCCTTCCCACACTTGTAACACACCCTAGCTCTGCACACTCCCTCATGACTTTTGTCATACTTCCCACAAGTGCGGCCCTTCGGACCTCCAGATCTCGAATCAGCGGGCTTTGCCCGCTTGGCTTCCAGCTGCGACTGCACTGGTCGCCTATCCCTCCTCTGAGACTCGACCTTCTCCCTGGCCTGAGTCTCAAGCTCAATCTCCCTCTTCTGGGCATTTTCCTGGAGCTCGGGAAATGTCCGGTACGTCGAGTTCGCTACGAACTGACGAATATATCTCCTCAGTATTCTCAGATTTCAGCTCATACGTGCCTGCTCGGTCGACACATGCTCAGGGTAAAACAACGCCCTCTCATGAAACATCCTCGTAATCACTGTTACCGACTCAGTTCCCTGCTGGAGGGACAAGAACTCCTGTGCCAACCGCTCCCTCTCCATACGGGGAACATACTCATCTCGGAACATGGTGGTGAACCTCTCCCAGGTTACCGCTGAAATCTCTGCAGAAGTGAAATCAACCGTCACAACCTTCCACCAGTCCTTCGCTGCCAAGCGAAGCTGGTTCAACGCGAACCGTACTCTCAGATGCTCTTGACATGAATACGTGTAGAAGCATCCTTCAATGTCAGAAATCCACCTCATCGTGGCTATTGGATCCTGAGTTCCATCGAACTCTGGTGGCTTCATGTTGCTGAACTCTCGGTACAACAACGAGTCACCCCCCTGCGGCCTCGCGGCAGCGACAGCTGCGGTGGCTGCAGCAATAGCAGCCTCCGACAGAGCAACATAACACTCATTAAACATCTCAATCAAGGTGGTCTTGAAAGACCCAAACATCTCCGGAATCTCAGCCCGGATGGCTACGACCACCTCATCATGAATCAATTAACAAATCTCGTCATCGCTAACATCGCTTCTCTCTAGAGTGTTGTGCGTGCCAACCATGATGTCTCTAAAGCACAACATAAGGATATCAGAGACTCGCTTGAGTATACTCGCACTCGATAACTCAGTCCCACTTGCTCCTTAGTACCATAAGGATTCTTACTTGGAGCGCACACTGATCCGGGTCTTCTAGTAGTACGGGCCCTATACTACCTTCCACACCACATCAGTACTCACCCCAAGTCCTCCTCCTAGGGTCCCAACTCGCAAGTACTCTATACTACTCGGAATCTAGCCTACTCTAGCAGGCTTCTCATAAGCTACTCTCTGCTACCAATATGCACTCAAAGCAACTCATAGCAGTAGAAATCCTAGGTTAAGGCATCACAAATCAGGCCACTCTAGTCCTAAGATATAAATTACCTAGCCTACTCTAGCATGCATAACTCATTGCATAAACATCATAACACAAAATATAAGGGTATTTTGGGAAATCACCGTTCGGGCGCTGGTTGATCGTACACACTACTCCTTTATGCTTTTCTCAAAACCTTTTAATCTTTTAGAAAAATTTTACCTTTTTATGAAAACTTTCTTAAATCCTCAGTTTGATTTCAGATACGCCCGAAGGTGCATCCGAATCCCTCAAACCAAGGCTCTGATACCAACTTGTAACGACGTGAAAATTTAAAACAATTTTTCATTTTTAAAACAAACATAATTCACATAATTGATTCCAAAAACTCAAGTGTAAAATGTCATCTCAAATAAACATATCTCAGAATCTCAAAATACATAATTCTCCATCAGTATGTAAAAATCATGCTGGCGCCTTCCAGCGATCCTCACTGTTACCTGAAACACATCACACAAAACACTATAAGCAGAAAGGCTTAGTGAGTTCCCCAAAATACCACATACAACACATAATAGCCACTCGAGGTTGTAACTCTGTATAACTTTTCGGTCAATGTGTCTCAACGGAACCCTTCAGTCCCGTAGCTTGTTGGACCCTCCGGTCCGGTCTAGCTCGTTGGACCCACTGGTCCGATATAAATCGTTGGACCCTCTGGTATGGTCTGTTCGAGGAACCTCTGTCCTTGTAAATCGTTGGACCCTCCGGTCCGGTCTATATAACACATAGCATACATATAACATAACGCACAAAATCTCATACATACACATAACATATAAGACCCTCCGGTCTGCACATATATACCACTCTAGGTAATATATAGTGAGAAGACTCACCTCGTACGATGTCGGATAACCTCTCGCTCGATAGCCCGACCTAGCCTCCTCCTCCTATCAAAATAATAACATCTATAATCAATACTTTCTATTGTCCTGATCTCTAAAGAATGGGTAAAAGACCATTCTATCCCTTCCTGACCTCTCTTGATTCAGCTTGACCAAAACCCTAAGGTCAACTGAAGTCAACTCTAGTCAATGGTCAAAGTTTGACCAAACTCGCCGAGTGCACTCGCATGACTCAGCGAGTCCATGCATGTCCTCTGAATCCTCATAAATCCTCACTCGACTCATCGAGTTAACCTTTCACTCGACAGGTTACCACTGTACACGAATCGTGGGGAAACCCGACTCGACTCGTTAAGTCCCCTTATGGACTCGGCGAGTTCCTTCTATGGCAATACTCATATGACCTTCTAATTAAGGTCAGATCTGCTTCTCTACTCTATAGATCTAACATCCCAATGATCAATAATCATGTAAAGGTCCAACCTTTACACTCATGCAACACACATAAGGCTTCTTTTGGTGAAATAGCTTCTAAAACGGCAACCTAGGCTCATATCTCCAAAAGAACAACATAAAGCAGAATGGTTGGGACTCTCTAGAACCCTTAGGGTCCAGATCTAAGACTTATTCCACCTTGGGACCTTATATGATTCGAATCCAAGCTAAAGAAGGGATAAGAAAACCCTAGATCCAAGTAGTCCACCATATACATGAGAATGAGTATAGATTCATACCTCTAGTAGCACCTTCTGATTGAATGGAAGCAAATCAGAGCTCCTTAACCCGCTTAGCTTGCCCTCCTTCCTTCTTTTTTGCAAAATCACACTAGAGATAATGAAAATGGCTGCTTCTCTCACTCACTATGCTCTCAGGTGCTCTGGTTCTCTTAAGGGTGAAAGTGGCCGCCAAAGAAGGCCATATGGACCCTTAAATAGGTCACAGGCCCAAAGATTTAGGGTTTCTATCCTCAGCGCGGACTCATCGAGTCCATTCATTAATCCAGTCAGCAAATCGCGATCCTACTCGACGAGTTAAGGCGTCAACTCGTCGAGTCCCTCTTCTTAACTCAAAATAAATAATTAAAATATGATACCTGGAAATACGGAGGTTATAGGTGAAATTCCATGAAGAGAGGATGGCTTGTCAGCGCTATGGAGTAGAAAGTTAAAAGTAGTGTCAAGTATGTAGTTAAATCTCGTGATATATAACTAGACCTCGAAGAAGGGTTTGAAAAGGAGAATACCCGAAGAACCTTTGAGCTAAAAAGAACAATCAAAACGATCAGGCAAGATAACATGAAAATCTCATCATATTAAACAAAATTAATAGGTGTTTGGGATAAAGTATAGTCAATCAGTCCTTTACCATCATGTACCTTCCAAGGCGGTTCGTGCAACATCACAAAGGAGATTATAAAGGCATGAGAAAAGGATTTTTTATATGGCTTATTGATGCGACTTAATGAGGAATATGCAACTTGAAGAACTAAAATTATGAGCACTGAACCGTTACCTACACTAAACAATGCATACCACTTTATCAGCCAAGATGAGCAACATAAGAAGATTGGGTTATCTCGAGGGTCCGTTGGGGAAGTTGTAGCTTTCTTCATGTAACATTTTGATTTTTAGATATTTCCATTTACACCCACATTATGTAAATTACTTGCAAGTTGGTTCATTTTAGCCTTAAAAGAAACACATGGATTTTATCTAGTACGTTGGGCTTATGCTTGGTATGCTGGGCGTACTTGCTCAAATAAGAAACCCTAATTTTTAGGGTTTTACCCCTATTTAAGCAACATTATGGACCTTCAGGTCACCCCCTCATCAGCCTCCTTCCCTCTAAAGACTCCCCACGAAAACCTAGTTTTCCCTTGTGTGTTCTTGAGCTTTGGTGGTAAAATTTTGGTGTTTTGTGCGATCTTGAAGAAGAAGGAACATGGTGATTAAGCATTGGTTGTAGTGGAGCTTGAAGATCCATAATCTTCATCATCTTGGTAAGTCTCATAAGGTATAAAGTTTCAACCTTAATGATTCATCTTTTATATCAAGTTAGCTTATCTTGGCACATTTTGGGTCCCTTGAGTTGTTTCATGCGAGTATAAGCTACTCTAGAAGCTTAGGATGGTAGATTTGAGTGTTTGTGAGGTCACTTGTGCATAAAAAGGGTATCTTGATGGATTTAACTTAACCATGCAAGGGTTGATGTTCACTTCATGGGGTTAGAATGTAAAAAGTGTTGGGTTATAAGCATTCTAACGCTCCAAAGTGTACATGCAATCCTAAATACCTTGGATCTATGTTTTCTCTATTATACATGAAAATATGAATATTCCAAGGTATTACCCTAACTAACGTATGTAACGCCCGTAGATCCGGGCTAGTTAATTGAGAGGCAATAAGTGTCGAAAATGACTTTTTAGAAAAATATTATTTAGAATAAATAGTCTTAACCAAGTTTTAGAATATGTCTCAAGGTATCCGTACATATAAAGAACGCCAAAATCCGAGTTATAACGAAGAAGTTATGACCCGTTGAAGTTTCGCGACGGAACTGGCGCGGCATCGGGAAGCGTAAAAGGTGAATTTACGATAGAAGACTTTTTGGCCTTAGTAATCTAAACCAAAGTCATAGAATATATTAAAACGAGAACATCCATAAAAAGAACGCTAAAATCTGACTTCATATGAGGAAGTTATGATTTTTCTAAGATTCGGCATAGCGGTGCACGACCTGAAACTCGAATTTTAGTTCGATCGGTTTTTGGCCTAGGCGACCTAAATGAGAGTTGAAGATCTCATGAACAGGAAATCAACGGTGAAAAGACAGATGAAAACGGAGTCCGTATGAAGGAGTTACGAATTCTTCGCGGTCATTTAGCAGTCTAATCTCCTCTTACTGATAAATTTAAGATCAGCCAAGAATTAGCCGATAGGGTCTAAACAAAAGTTGTAGATCTTGTTTTTACCAACACGTGGAAAAAAATAACATTGAAAACGGAGCTCGTATGCGAAAGTTACGGGGTTTAGAAGTCGGGAGGGTGCTGCTGCAAAAAGGGTGACATGGCACAATGTAGTCCACACACGTTTCGCCACTAGAATGCTGACACCTAGCATAGAACTCAACGAGTTTTTGGGATTTACAGCCTATAAATAGAGGTGTCGGGTTCCCTCATTCTTCACACCATCCCAAATTCACTTTCTCTCTCTAGTTTCTCTCTCTAAAGCCCCAACCCCCCCCCCCCTAAAGTCTAAGTAAACCCCCTATCACCCTAAGGAAGCCTCGAGGCTCCCGAAGCCCCGAGAAAAGTGCCTTTCAGCTCAGAAACTTTGCTCCAGCAGAGCACGGTTTTCGAGAAAATACGTTGTTAGTGAGTTATGCATACCCTATCTTTAGTATAGCTTATGTTTTAATATAGTAATGTTATTAGGACCTTATAACAAGTATTTGGGCTATTATTATGGGTTATATAAGTATTATATAATATCTTTTAACCACTCGCGGTACGGGGGTTCCGGTTTGGAGGGCCGCATGGGTTGCTGGATTCAGAAGTGCTTATATGCCGAAATGATCCTGCTCTCCGGTGTTCCATGTCTGGCCTCATCTGTATATAGTGGGTGAAAAGTATTTTGTTAACGCTTATATAATAGTAGTAATAGTTAGACTATTAATTAGTTGCGGTTAACGTCAGACTAAACCCTAGTGATATTGATACTAGGTTTTGTTGAGGAAATTGTTTTAAGAGTAACAAAGTGTTGTCCGAGTGTCAAGTCACCACCTAATCAGGTGAGTGCATGGTCCCTTTCATCTTACACATAGATATGAAGTATTTTATATAAACTATGTGCTATATGTGCATATTATCTGTATAATTGCTATCTATGTTGGATGAACGATTTTATACAAGTTTTATACAATTTAAATTGTATATATATATTTATATCTACATAATATGTTGGGTAAAACATGGGTAGATGAAATCTGAGTTGGATGATGAGTTGAGAGGTGATATAGACCATGAGGTAAGGGTGAGAGGTGGTCGTTGTGAGAAGCCTTGTTCCCAAATGCTAGCCCCGTCATCTAGCAAAGTATGGATGACAACCACAGACTATTCTAGATAGTCCAGTGGAACACTAGCAGACTCATAACCTATAGGTGTTGTGAAAGATGTGTTCACCTGGTGTACTCTAAACCTTGGAGATTATGCAGACTTGATGCCTAAACCCTGGTGACTATGCAGACTTAGTGCCTAAACCTTGGCAATCATGCAGAATTGATGCCTAAACCATGGTGACTGTGCAGACTTAGTGCCTAAACCTTGGCGATCATGCAGACTTGATGCCTAAACCCTGGTGACCATGAAGACTTGGTGCCTAATCCCTGGAGACTATGCAGACTTAGTGACTATTGTGTATACCATGGCAACAATGGACTTCGTGCCGATTCCTTAGGATGATCCTTAGGATTAAATGAACGAGGAATAACTGATTCTTAGGGTAGATCCTTAATAGTAAAGAAGATAATGGGGATGTGTAATTGGGTTGATTGTTTGTTGTTTAAACATAATAATTATATTATTGTGGGTTGAAAACCCTATGTACTCACCAGGTTTCCCAACCTAACCCACTTAGTTTATTTATATCACAGGTGTTGATATGAAGTCACATTAGACTGAGAGATTAAGGAGATATAAATCACTAGTGATAATGAATGTAAGTTCTGTTTATGCTTATGTTTCTGTATTGACGATGACATCCCAAATGTTTTAAAATGAATACAAATACTTTTCTTCGGAAATTCTTTGATAACGTACTTATCATGTTTTACTGGGAACAAATTCCGCAACATTTTTATTAAAATAGGTACTCTGGTTTTTATAAAGCATAAACAAAATCGGTCTTTTCAGGCCGTGAAAATGGGGATGTCACAGTTGGTATCAGAGCATTAGTTTAACGAACAAGGAATAAGGATTTATTTCTAGACTTAAACTTATAATGCTAAGCGATGATTGTGAGGGGTGTGTCTAATATATTTTAGGTAGTACACATGAATAGACACAAGAAGTAGCGTATTTAGGGAAGATGCCTAACATGCTTTTATGTGCTTAATAATTTGTGATACTTTATGCTATTGTTTGATCAAATCTATGGTCTGTTACCGACCGAATCTGGAAATTTAATGTGTTCAGATTTCTAAACGTTTAATTACGATATTAGAACTGGCATATAATTTTTCGAGCTAATAAGGAGGAATACATGTCTAAACCTTCCTCTATCTTTATTCTCGTCTTGATACACAAAACGACTGCTCTAGTGTGCAGAACATCATGGTGAAGACTCATAGTAAATTGAGTAAATGGAGGAAATGTGAAGGCTTACGATAGTGAATGATACCTATCAGAAGATATCATAAGAGTGATATCTCGCCTTTAGAATGCGTCTAATAAATAATATCTCTATTACGGGAGAAGTGCATGTTCGATTAGCAAAAAGAAATATTTTTGGTATAGTCTATAAAGTTATCCCGTCTTCTGACATTACCATCACCAACCGACTTAAAGCATAATTGATGATTGAAGATACACATGTAAGAAGTCCTAGTAGAGTCTAGGGAAATATGATTGTTTGGACACATTTGAATGTGTTAAAATTGATTTTGTGATAATGACTTGGTGAATTGCGAGATACTTGGGACGAATATGAGTAGGTGTGAATGGTAGTATACTACCAGAAGCACATGACTCACACTTGGATCAGGGAAAGTCACAAGGTTACCAAGAAGCTAGTAATTGATTATGTTTTATTCAAGTATGTCGTTACCATCGTTTCGGTAATGACTAAGAAGATGATTGTTATTCCGACCCTAGTGGTCATATCAAATTGAGTTTGACTATGATTAGTATGTTATGTGGTTCAGAGAACCAAGTTCGATGTAGCGTCCGACTTAAACCAGAAGGTTCAAATCAAAGAGATCAATAGAAGTATCGCACTCGTTGATAAAAAAATTGATAGCTAGAAATGCTACGTGTTAAATTGTGATTATATCACATTAAAACATGAAGGAAAGTATATTCCGGAATTTGACTCTAAGAGACCCGAGTCTAAGCGTTGCAACACACGATGAGAGGTCATTAGAACGTGATCCATCGATCTATTATGGAAATCATACAACTTATCTAAAGTTGGTTAAGAATAAGAAGGAGTCACTGATAAAGAGCGAGGTTGTGACATTAAGGTCATGATTAAAAATCTAACAAGACATAGAGAATGGGTGCAAGATCAAAACACCGCTTGCAGTCAAGAAGACCAGGAGTAGATACGCATTCAAAGCAACATAGAAGTTATGGTTATTGCCTAGGATGAAGAGATAACATACGGATTCATTATACAATCCTATTTCATTGATGATTCTAGGACGTAATCATCCTAAGGGGAAGATAATTGTAACGCCCGTAGATCAGGGCTAGTTAATTTAGAGGCAATACATGTCGAAAATGACTTTTTGGAAAAAGATTATTTAGAATAAATAGTTTTAACCAAGTTTTAGAATATGTCTCAAGGTTTTCGTAAATATAAAGAACGCCAAAATCTGAGTTATAACGAAGAAGTTATGACCCGTCGAAGTTTCGCGACAGAACCGACGTGCCACTGGGAAGTGTAAAAAGTGAATTTATGATAGAAGACTTTTTGGCCTTAGTAATCTAAACTAAACTCATAGAATATGTTAAACCGAGAACATCCATAAAAAGAACACCCAAATCTGACTTCGTATGAGGAAGTTATGATTTTTCTAAGATTCGGCATAACAATGCACGGCCCGAAACTTGTATTTTAGTTCGAACTGTATTTGGCCTAAGCGAACTAAATTAGAGTTGAAGATCTCAATAATAGGAACTCAACGGTGAAAAGACAGATGAAAACAGAGTCCGTATGAAGGAGTTACGAAGTCTCCGCGGTCATTTAGCAGTCTAATCTCCTCTTACTGATAAATTTAAGATCGGCCAAGAATTAGCTGACGGAGTCTAAACGAAAGTTGTAGATCTTGTTTTTACCAACGTGTGGAAAAAAATAACGTTGAAAACTGAGCTCGTATGCGAAAGTTACGTGGTTTAGAAGTCGGGAGGGTGCTGCTGCAAAAAGGTTGACGTGGCACAATGTAGGCCACACAAGTTTCACCACCAGAATGCTGACACCTGGCATGGACCTAGACGAGTTGGAGGCCAACTCGATGAGTGTTTGGGATTTCCAGCCTATAAATAGAGGTGTCGGGTTCCCTGATTCTTCACACCTTCCCAGCTTCACTTTCTCTCTTTAGTTTCTCTCTCTAAAGCCCCACCCCCCCCCCCCCCCCCGCGTAAAGTCTAGGTAAACCCCCAAGAACCCGAAGGAAGCCCCAAGAAAAGCGCCTTTCGGCTCAGAAACTTTGCTCCGGCAGAGCTCGGTTTTTGAGAAAACCCGATGTAAGTGAGTTATGCCTACCCTATCTTTAGTATAACTTATGTTTTAATATAGTAATGTTATTAGGACCTTATACCAAGTATTTGGGCTATTATTATGGGTTATATAAGTATCATATAATATCTTTTAACCACTCGCAGTACGGGGGTTCCAGTTTGGAGGGCCGCTTGGGTTGCTGGATTCAGAAGTGCTTATATGCCGAAATGATCCTGCCCTCCGGTGTTCCATGTCTGGCCTCGTCTGTATATAGTGGGTGAAAAGTATTGTGTTAACGCTTATATAATGGTAACAATAGCTAGACTGTTAATTAGTCGCGGTTAATGTCAGAATAAACCCTAGTGATATTGATAGTAGCTTTTGTTGAGGAAATTGTTTTAAGAGTAACGAAGTGTTGTCCAAGTGTCGAGTCACCACCTAATTAGGTGAGTGCATGGTCCAGTTCATCTTACACATAGATATGAAGTATTTTATATAAACTATGTGATATGTATGCATATTATCTGTATAATTTCTATCTATGTTGGATGAACGATTTTATACAAGTTTTATATGATTTAAATTGTATATGTATTTATATCTACATAATATGTTGGGTAAAACATGGGTAGATGAAATCTGAGTTGGATGATAAGTTGAGAGGTGATATATACCATGAGGTAAGGGTGAGAGGTGGATGATGTGAGAAGCCTTGTTCCCAAATGCTGGCCCCGTCATCTAGCAGAGTATGGATGACAATCACAGACTATTCTAGACAGTCCAGTGGAACACTAGCAGGCTCATAACCTGTAGGTGTTGTGAACGATGTGTTCACCCGGTGTACTCTAAACCTTGACGATCATGCAGACTTGATGCCTAAACCCTAGTGACTATGCAGACTTAGTGCCTAAACCTTGGCGATCATGCATACTTGATGCCTAAACCCTAGTGACTATGCAGACTTAGTGCCTAAACCTTGGCGATCATGCAGACATGATGCCAAAACCCAGGTGACTATGCAAACTTAGTGCCTAAACCTTGACGATCATGCAGACTTGATGCCTAAACACTGGTGACCATGCAGACTAGGTGCCTAATCCCTGGCGACTATGCAGACTTAGTGCCTATTGTGTAAACCGTGGCAACGATGGACTTCGTGTCGATTCCTTAGGATAATCCTTAGGAATAAATGAACGAGGAATAACTGATTCTTAGGGTAGATCCTTAAGAGTAAAGAAGATAATGGGGATGGGTAATTGGGTTGATTGTTTGTTATTTAAACATAATAATTATATTATTGTGGGTTGAAAACCCTATGTACTCACCAGGTTTCCCAACCTGACCCACTCAATTTATTTATATCATCGGTGTTGATATGAAGTCACATTACCCTGAGAGATTAAGGAGGTATAAATCACTAGTGATAATGAATGTAAGTTATGTTTATGCTTATGTTTCTGTATTGACGATGACATCCTAAATGTTTTAAAATGAATAAAAATACTTTTCTTCGGAAATGATTTGGTAACGTATTTATCATGTTTTATTGGGAACGAATTCCGCAACATTTTTATTAAAAGCGGTACTCTGATTTTTATAAAGCATAAACAAAATCAGTCTTTTCCGGCCGTGAAAATAGGGATGTCATAGCATACAATAATAAGTACTAGTATAACAAAACTAGATAGAATAGATACCTTTTTGATGTAGCTTCATTCCATGGAGCTCAAGAGCCTAGTGCCCCAAGTGTGACACCTTAAATGGTTCACACAACATCAAATACACTTGGAATAACTTAAAGAGAAATGAACCACTTCATGAAATTGGCTAGCCCTCACCATTCCTTCATAGTGGCCAATTTTTGGGAAGAATAAGATGCTTATATAGTGTGTCACAATTAGGGTTACACCATGTAAACCCTAATTATCATGGCCTCTCATTTCCATGATCCATGGGTACAAAAACACCATGGAGCATCCTATGGGTTTTATCCCAACTTGATAATCCATGGAGCATTAGCCCACTATACACGTATGGATGATTTACACAATCAACTCATATATTTAATTAGTCTCCTTCTGATCACTTACTTAATTCCAAATTAATTCTTGATCAATACTAATTAAATAATCTTATTAATATATTATAACTTATAATATATTAATAAAACCTAAGTGTTATTTCTCTCATTTTAGTCTATCCAAATGCATGATGCCATGCAACCCAAATGGACCATGCGAATCTGGTCAAGTACAAACCAAATATAGTTATGAACTTAGACACTAATCCAACAGTCTCCCACTTGGATAAGTCTAAATCTATTATTGTGTATGACTTCAAAACCCAACTAGCAATCGTAGCTCTTAAAAGTTGTTGCCGTCGAACTCTGAACAAATCAATGACGCGTCAATCAGATAAGGGATCATATATGCCTTTCATTCTAGATATCATACAGACCGAGACATGGATTAAAATCATTCTTTATGTCCATTTTTTGTTCCCCGATTTCCGATTTATGACGACCAACTAATTGAACAAATCACATTACTCCTGGCTTGGGCAAACACTTCGGGGTGTCATCATTAATTCATCGAGGGGCCCACAGATATTGCCTTTATCCCGAAGGTAAAAGGAATGGATAGGCTTCGACTCATATGGCTTGTTCTAGTACTTGTTGAATCATACACAAAGGCACATTTTATAACATCGAGTTACCAATGCGTTTTCGTGCAATCAACGTATAACTAACTCATAGTAACAACTCATATCTCTAGTTTTGAAGAATATAAGATATTATCGTCTCATGATCACTCGTGATAAAATCCATGAAGTGATTCCAATGAGTGTGGGTTGAATCCAATACTCAGAACTTATGAGTACTCATGAATGTTGTAACACCACTTGCTATGTCCCATACCTTGGACATCTACAATCCAGCTTCATGACAGTCTTGATTCATATCTACTTCCAACATATGACCGATTGTGGATCATTTGAATAACTTAGTCATTCAAGAAGAACGGCCTAGTTATTCTGGAAGTCAAAACATGCAAAGTGAAACACAAGAATAATCGAATCTAATATGGTCTCAGAACTTATGAATATAAATAAAACACCTTTTATTTATCATCATATTGATTACCCATCATTCATTGCATACTGTTTCAAACTATCAACTTTATACTTGAATTAAAAAAATAGTTGTCCCATGCCCCAAGCATGTACACAATGTTTTCTAAACACTAGTCATGCCATACACCAAGTATGTACACTATGTTTGTCTAAACATTAGTTATGCCATACACCAAGTATGCATACTAAGTTTCTCTATGATCTTTACTTTGTGAAATAGATCAATTGAACATAAGTCCAATGATTCTCATTTCATAGTCCCAATTCCTTACCACAAATGCAAGGCTTCCAAATTCCTGCCATTTACGTAAATTTGTTAGATTCAAAACTTATATGCATTGATCCTCTTGTAATGATTATGCACAAAGTCATAAAGACTTGTCAACATACATTACAGAGTATTCCAATGGAGACCAACTCCATGGAACCGAAGTCTCATATTCAAATTTCTTTGCCTTTGAACATCCTTCTTGCATTAAGTTTCCTAATCTTACACAGATTTAATGAATAACTTCCACCTATGGGAACAACTCGATATTCCCATTTTGACTATCACTCCTGAACAAGAGTTGCCTCTTTTCAAAATATGCCGATATGGTCCTTCCAAAATTAACATTATACTTCCAACTGTCCATGAGCAACCAATCTTTGGTAAACCTTATATTGTCCTGGACAATTGCTTAATTATTGTAGTCATATTCAATTCTAGACCTTTTCCCTTCTTAATGCCCCATGCATTTGGAAAATTTTAGAAATGATGAATATTATCGCACATGCAATCGATCCTATATTCAAAGCATACGGGACACGATTCATGATGTCTCACATAAAGACATGATACTAGACCAGTCTTTTTGCTACAATATTTCTATTTGCCAAGTTCTCATAATTCAGATTATGAAGAGGGATGTTGTAATCATAATCGAATTTTAGAATGCACATAATATACCCATATATAGAATTTCCTTATGTTAAGCAATTCCGACATAACATTTTTTCCCTCCCTTATAGATTTGAGATGAACTATAATTTTCTCTTCCTTAATTATACATTTTTTCCCTTCTGATACGAGATGCTTTGATAAAAACTTAATCAAAATCACACACCTTTCCTTAGATAGCTCACATGTGTGTCTAAATAATTGCAGAACTATGAAAAGGGATGTCATAATCATAGTCACAATTTTTTAGACCTTTTCCATTCCTCACAAGTCCATGTTAGTGTGCCGGTTAACCACACACGCTCCACTAACGACTTTGAGAATGTAAATATCACAAATGTTATCTACTTAAAATCTACTTAGTGAAAGTGTTTCCTCACTATCATTTTCATGAGTTGGAGAGAAACCTTATGAAACTTAGATTTTATGGTGTATGTGTTCCTATCCATGTGAGTTTGTCAAAAACATAATCACAAGACAAGGTAAGTGACAAATCCAAACTCTTATGGATTGAACTTGTGCAGTCTTAACTTCTTGCCACCTGGCAGCTGAAGGGCCTACCATTGCTTCCAAGAGGGATGCCATAATCATAATCTCACAATCTAAGCTTATAGATTTGAGATGAACTATCATTTTCTCTCCCTTAATTATAGCAAAACAACTTTTTCCCAATTGAAACCTTTTGTTTTCTATAATTAACATTGCTAAATTGCAACTCTTATCATAATTATCATGCTCCCACTAACATGATGATTATTAGCATAACAGTTATGCTCCCACTAGCTTTGACATCTACTCAGAAATCAGCTGGACTTCTAGAAATCAATAATTTATTGACTTTCTTACCAAAGTTCAGACATCTAATACGAGATGCTTTGATAAAAACTTAATCAAAATCACACACCTTTCCTTAGATAGCTCACATATGTGTCTAAACAATTTCAGAACTATGAAAAGGGATGTCGTAATCATAGTCTCGATTTTTTAGACCTTTGCCATTCCTCACAAGTCCATGTTAGTGTGTTGGTTAACCACACATGCTCCACTAACGACTTTGAGAATGTAAATATCACAAATGTTATATACTCAAAATCTACTTAGTGAAAGTGCTTCCTCACCATCATTTTCATGAATCGGAGAAAAACCTTATGACACTTAGATTTTATGGTGTATGTGTTCCTATCCATGTAAATTTGTCAAAATCATAATCACAAGACAATGTAAGTGACAAATCCAAACTCTTATGGATTGAACTTGTGCAGTCTTAACTTCTTGCCACCTGGCAGCTGAAAGGCCTACCATTGCTTCCAAGAGGGATGTCGTAATCATAATCTCACAATCTAAGCTTATAGATTTGAGATGAACTATAATTTTCTCTCCCTTAATTATAGCAAAACAACTTTTTCCCAATTGAAACCTTTTTTTTCTATAATTAACATTGCTAAATTGCAACTCTTATCATAATTATCATACTCCCACTAACATGATGATTATTAGCATAACACTTATGCTCCCACTAGCATTGACATGTACTTAGAAATCAGCTAGACTTCTAGAAATCAATAATTTATTGACTTTCTTACCAAAGTTCAGATATCTAATACAAGATGCTTTGATAAAAACTTAACCAAACCACACACCTTTCTTTAGATAGCTCACATATGTGTCTAAACAATTTCAGAACTATGAAAAGGGATATCGTAATCATAGTATCAATCGTTTAGACCTTTTCCATTCCTCACAAGTCCATGTTAGTGTGTCGGTTAACCACACATGCTCCACTAACGACTCTGAGAATGTAAATATCACAAATGTTATCTACTTAAAATCTACTTAGTGAAAGTGTTTCCTCACCATCATTTTCATGAATCGGATAGAAATCTTATGACACTTAGATTTTATGGTGTATGTGTTCCTATCCATGTAAATTTGTCAAAACCATAATCACAAGACAAGGTAAGTGACAAATCCAAACTCTTATGGATTGAACTTGTGCAATCTTAACTTCTTGCCACCTGGCAGCTGAAGGGCCTACCATTGCTTCCAAGTTGTTATCCAACTACCTGAGAACTCTCAGAACTCATACGCAAAGCCAACTTTAACAGGAATGGGCATAGAAATGTCAATATGTCAACACGATAGGTTATAAACCTCACGTCATGTGCTAGTGATAAACTACAAGTTTTTTTTTCCTCTTGATTAGATCTTAAAGTTGTTTCAAGATCTTTAAGACTCCCACTGTCCTATTGACATATAAGACTCTCTTGCCAAGACCCTTTCCTTGACAAACAAATATTCAAGAGATAGTGCGGATTCTTATCAAGACAAACACTTCACATAATTAGCCTAAGTTGTTCTTTGTTTTATCCAAAACATCACAACTTACCAATTTCAAATGTACAAGAGTAGAAAACATTTTACTCTTACATTTAACAAGTGTTATAAACCTTCTTTAAGATGTGTCACTAAAGTTATAATCTTGGAGTATGACTTTAAGACTTGTTTTGGAATGAAGTATGACTCATCTTCTTGATTTAACCATTTCAACAATTCATGACTCCTCTTCTTAGCCATAACAATGCACTCATACGTTCTTAGAAGACCAATTGTGATATGGTTCTTTAATCATTAAGATGATCCCAAAACATGATACTAAAGTGCTCTCCCATCTTTTCAGATTTGAGAAACTTTTATCTTTCTGCCTAATTTGATTCTTCTCATTCGTTCTACCATACATCGAAACTTTTCCAATGTTTCAAAATTATACTTAAACTTGTAAGTATAACCATATTTACTAAACTTTAGTAAATCATGACGAATAGTCTTATCGATCTTTTGTGGTGGACATGACCAGTACACAAGAATATGTACTCGATCCCTTAGTCCTTCACTTGACTCACATATACATCTGAACAAGAAATTAGTCTTAGTTTTCCAAAGATGAAAATTCTCATTCATCATATTATACAACTTGTATGATTCAAAGTTTCTATCCAACTAAAAACATGGGTGATGAGAATCTTTCCTTGTTTGGTAAATTAGACATTTACCACAAATGAAAGAAACAAATCCATTTTCCAATATTGCTATCAATGGAATCATATAAGCAACAATTTTTCACAAATGCCATTGTAAGGATACTTAGAATACATAAAATCAAAAATTTTCCTTTTTATTTTAAAACTTTGCGGAAAACTTATCCTTACACTGTAAAAGCATATGAAAACCTTGTTGTTATCTATTCCTAAGCAATATATCATAACTCCTTAGTAATAGCTCAAAATTCTGATCACCGAACCATGCTATCGAAATCTATCTTCGTGATCAGAATCAGCATATACTTCCTTTATGTTTCTTCATTTTTCTTTGATTCTTAAATCATCAACATGTGACCCAGTCACATCATGTAATAAGAATCTCATAATAGAAACTTAACAGAGTTTGATAGTGGACTTTACCTGAAGTAGAGTCAAACTTCTTGACCTGATCAACCTTATGATCTTTCAGGTAAATAGGCAGCTTTGCAATCAATGCCCCTTCCTTTAGCAAGAGAAACATATGTACTCTTTGGGAATAGTACATGGGACTATCGCAGACTTACCTTTCTCTTTACCATTTGGTCAACCAAGTTGACTATGGTCAATCCATTTTCTTAGAAAGAGAAGGCTTTTCTAGATATCCAATGTTACCATTGTCAATGTAGTTTGGGAAGTTAATCTACTAATTAAATTTCCTTTACCAAACCTCCAAATCATTCCTGATTCAGCAGCACCAAGCAAATAGATAAGATCATTATGGGTCATGTTATAGTCTATTTCATAGTAGTCCTAGAGGTAACTCACTATGTGACTTAGAAAGTGATTAAACATCCAACTTTCTTAAGACTTTGACACCCAACTCTCCCGGCTTGTCAATATGTGACTTCATCTCCAAGATGCAATCACACATAGACCTTGATTGTCAATAGCGCTAGAGTGACCTTGAACTTGTGGGTTAGGGAGAATAATTGGAGGAGGTAGAGGGAGTGAAGAATGATTACCGGGACATCAACTTCATTAGGAAAGCTTGTTCCAAGAGTTTTAGGAAGATCATAAATGTCTAAACCAGACATATTTTGGGAGATATTCAAGATAGTTGATCTAAAGTACTTAATATTGTTGGGTTTTGAGCATTCTAACACTCCTAAGTGTACATGCAACCCTAAATACCTTGGATCTATGTTTTCTCTATTATACATACAAATAAGAACTTCCAAGGTATTATCCTAATCTAGCATACAAAACAATAACTATAGCAAGATAGAATACATACCTCTTTGATGTAGAAAGTCTTCATGAAGCTTGAGTGCCTAGTGCCCCAAGTGTGACACCTCAAATGGAATCACAATCATCAAAACACTTGGAATGACTTGAGGGAATTCTACACTTATCAAAATCGGCTAGCCCTCACTAGAATAATACTAGTCGCCAATTTTGTCAAGAATAAGATCTTTATATAGTGTTACAATTAGGGCAAACCCTAATTGTCATGACTTTCCATTTCCTTGGATCCATGGGTACAAATACACCATGGAGCATCCATGAACCATCCTATGGGTTTTAGCCCAACTTGATTATCCATGGAGCATTAGCCCACTATACAAGTATGGATGATTTACACAATCAACCCATATATTTAATTAGTCTTCTTTTGATCACTTAATTAATCCTAGATTAATTCTTGATCAATACTAATTAAATAATCTTATCATTCTTATTATTAATATACTAGAACTTATAATATATTAATAACCATAAGTGTCTTATTTCTCTCATCCAAGTGCATGATGGTATGCAACCCAAATGGACCATGCCGGGTCGGGTCAAGTCTTACCAATTATAGTTATGGACTTAGACATTAATCCAACAGTCTCCCACTTGGATAAGTCTAAAACTATTATTGCGAATGACTTCAAGAACCTACCGGCAATCGTAGCTCTCAAAAAGCTTCTGTCGAACTCTGACCTTGTAGATGAACTCTGACCTTTGTCAGTGACTTGTCCATTAGATAAGGGATCATATATTCCTCCATTCTAGATATCATATGGATTGAGACATGGATTATAATCATTCTCTCTGTCCATCTGTTGTTTCCCGATTTCCGATTTATGACGACTGACTAATTGAACAAATCAAATCAGTCCTGGCCCGGCCGAGCACTTCCATTTGTCA
The DNA here is from genome assembly GCF_002870075.4 of Lactuca sativa. Taxonomy (NCBI): domain Eukaryota; kingdom Viridiplantae; phylum Streptophyta; class Magnoliopsida; order Asterales; family Asteraceae; genus Lactuca; species Lactuca sativa. The sequence continues at coordinate 177,025,938 of NC_056631.2, forward strand.
TCATCAAATCATCGAGGGGCCCACAGATATCGCTTTTATCCCGAAGGTAAAAGGAACGGATAAACTTCGACTCATATGGCTTGTTCTACTACTTGTTGAATCATACACAAAAGCACGTTTTATAGCACCGAGTTACCAAATGCGGTTTCGTGCAATCAATGTACTATCAACTCATAGTAACAACTCATATCTCTAGGTTTGAATAATATAAGATATTATCGTCTCATGATCACTCGTGATAAAATCCATGAAGTGATTCCAATGAGCGCGGGTTGAATCCAATACTCAGAACTTATGAGCACTCATGATTGTTGTAGCCTTGTCCAACACCTTAGACCTCTACAACCCATCATGACAGTCTTAATTCATATCTACTTCCAAAATATGACCGACTGTGGATAGTTTGAATAACTTAGTCATTCCAGAAGAATAACCCAATTTATTCGGGAAGTCAAAACATGCAAAGTGAAACACAATAATAATTGAATCCAATATGGTATCAACTCTTTGAACATAAATAAAACACCTTTTATTTATCACCATATGATTACACATTATTCATTGTATACTGTTTCAGCTATCAACTTTATTCTTGAATTTAAAACAATAGTTGTCCCATGCTCCAAGCATGTACACTATGTTTTCTTAAACACCAGTCATGCCACACACCAAGTATGCATACTATGTTTGTCTATGATCTTTACTTTGTGAACTAGATCAATTGAACATAACTTCAATGATTCTCTTTTCACACTCCCAAATCCTTACCGCAAATGCAAGAATTCCAAATTCATGCCATTTACTGAAATCTGTTAGATTCTAAACTTATATGCATTGATCCTCTTGTAATGATTATGCACAAAGTCATAAAGACTTGGCAACAATCATTACAGAGTATTCCAAAGGAGATCAACTCCTTGGAAATATTCTTCTTGCATTAAGTTTCCTTAATCTTACACAGATTGAAAATTCTAACTTTGAAACATTTCCAGATTCCATTTTGACTATCACTTCTGAACAAGAGTTGCCTCCTTACAGATTATGTCAATATGGTCCTTCCAGAATTATCACTATACTTCCAATTGTCCTTGAGTAACCAATCTTTGGTAAACCTTAGATTGTCCTCGACAATTGTTTAATCCTTTTAGTCATATCCAGTTCTAAACCTTTTCCCTTCTTAATGCCCCAGGCATTTGGAAAATTTTAAAACGGATGAATATAGCACATGTAATCGATCCTATATCCGAAGCATATGGGACACGATTCATGATGTCTCACATAAAGACTAAACTAGTCTTTTGCTATAATATGTCCATTTCAATTTGTCAAGTTCTCATAATTCAGATTATGAAAAGGGATGCCGTAATCATAATCGAATTTTAGAACGCAAATAATGGACCCATATACATAATTTCCTTATGTTGAGCCATTCCAACATGAAATTCATATATATATATATCCTTGACTAAATGATTAAAACCTCACGATCTAAGCTTATAGATTTGAGATGAAGCATAATTTCCTCTCCCTTAATTATAGCAAAACAACTTTTTCCCAATTGAAACTTTTGTTTTCTATAATTAACATTGCTAGCTTGCAATACTTAACATAATTATCATGCTCCCACTATCATGATGATTATTAGCATAACACTTATGCTCCCACTAGCTTTGACATGTACTCAGAAATCAGCTGACTTTCTTACCAAAGTTCAGATTTCTGATACTAGATTGTTTTGATAAGACTTTATCAAAATCATACACCTTCCCTTAGATAGCACACTTGTGAGTCTAAACAATTATGAAGAGGTATACCGTAATCATAATGGTTAGACCTTTTTGCCACTTCTCACAAGTCCATATTAGTGTGCCGGTTAACCACACGCGCTCCACTAACGACTTTGAGAATGCAAATATCACAATTGCTATCTAGATAAAATCTACTTAGTGAAAGTGTTTCCTCACCATCATTTTCATGAATCGGAGAGAAACCTTATGACACTTAGATTTAATGGTGTATGTGTTCTTATCCATGTGAATTGTCAAAATCATAGTCACAAGACAAAGATAATGACAAATCCAAAACCATATGGATTGAACTCAATCTTAACTTCTTGCCACTTGGCAGCTCAAGGGCCTGCCATTGCTTCCAAATTGTTATGCAACACATTGAGAACTCTAAGAACTCATATGCAAAGCCAACTTCAACTGGAATGGGCACAGAATATGTCGACACGATAGGTTATAAACCTCAAGTCGTGTGCTAGTGAAGAACTTCAGGTTCTATTCTTGATTAGTTCTTGAGACTTTCAAGACCTTTAAGACTCCCACTGTCCTCTTGACATATAAGACTCCCTTGTCAAATATCCAAGATATAGTGTGGATTCTAATCAAGACAAACACTTCACACAATTGGCCTAAGTTGGTCTTTGTTTTATCCAAAACATCACAACTTACCAATTTCAAATGTACAAGAGTAGAAAACTTTTACTCTTACATTTGACAAGTGTTTTAAACCTTCTTTAAGACATGTCACTCAAATTACAATCTTGGAGTATGACTCTAAGACTTGTATTGGAACGAGGTATGACTCATCTTCTTGATTTAACCATTTCAACAATTCAAGATCCCTCTTCTTAGTCATAAGAATGCACTAAGATTTCCTTAGAGAACTAATTGTGCTATGGTTTCTTAATCATTAAGATGATCACAAAAGCTGATACTAAAGTACTCTCCCATCTTTTCAGATTTGAGAAACTTTTATCCTTCTGCCTAAATTGATTCTTCTTATTCGCTCTGTCATACATTGAAACCATTTTCCAATGTATCAGAGTTACACTTAAGCTTGTAAGTATAATCATATTTACTGAACTTAAGTAAATCATGACGAATAGTCTTATCAAACTTTTGTGGTGGACTAAATCAGGGCACAAGACTATGTACTCGATCCCTTAGTCCATTGCTTGACTCACACATCCATGTGAACAAGTAAGTAGTCTTAATTTTCCAAAACTTGAAAGTTCTCATTCATCATGCTATACAACTTGCATGATTCCAAGTTCCGGTCCAATTGAAACTTGGGTGATGAGAATCTTTCCTTATTTGGTAAATTTAGACATTACCACAAATGAAAGAATCAATTTCATATTTCCACTCTTGCTCTTAATGGAATCATATAAGCAACAATTTTTCCTCAAATGCCATTGTAAGGATATTTTTAAAATAAATAAAATCAAAAATTTTTCTTTTATTTTAAAACTTTGCGGAAAAAACTTATCCTTACAATCCATAAGCACATGAAAACTTGTTGTTATCTATTCCTAAGCAATATATCATAACTCCTAAGAAGTAGCTCAAGAATCCGATTTTTCCAAACTATGCGATAGAAATCCATCTATGCGATCAGATTCAGCATATTCTTTCTTTAAGTTTCTTCACTTTTCTTTCATTCTTAACACATCACCATGTGACCCAGTCACATCATGTATCAAGAATCTCAGAATAGAAACTTAACAGAGTTAGATAGTGGAATTTACCTGAAGTAGAGTCAAACTAATTGACTTTAACATCCTTAGGTAAATTTGGCAGCTTCGCAACCAATGCCCCTTTCTTTGGCAATACAAACATATGGACCCTTTGATAATGGTACACAGGACTATCACAGACTTAGTTTTTCTCTTTACCATTTGGTCAACCGAGTTGACTATGGCCGATCCCTTTCCATCGGGAAGAGAATGCTTTACTAGATGTCCAATGTCATCATTGTCAATGTCCATAAAGTTTTAGGAAGTTGATCATAGCAAATAGATAAGATCATTAAGGGTCTTGTCATAGTCGGTTTCATAGGTGTTCCAAAAGAACTCACTATGTGACTTAGAAAGTGATTGAACCACCAACTTTCTCAAGACTTTGACACCCAACTCTCCCGGCTTGTCAATATGTGACTACATCTCCAAGATGTGTTCACACCTAGACCTTGCCTTGCCAATAGGGCTTGAGTGACCTTAAACTTTTCAAGAACTTGTGGGTTAGGGAGAATAGTTGGAGGAGGAGAAAGAAGTATGATATCCATGGGACATCATCTTCATTAGGAAACCTTGTTTCAAGAGATTTGGGAAGATCATAGGTGTCTAAACTAGACATCTTTTGGGAGATATTCAAGATAGTTGATCTTAAGTCCTTAATATGACACCCAATCTGAAATATTAAGGCTAGGACCCAACAAACTATTTTATAACTTAGAAGAGGTATGCCGTAATCCAAGCTATAAAATATTTGAAGGTAGATGAATGACGATTCACCAATTTCCACCAAGATAAACGAAATGTATAATTAGGTTTTAATTGGTTTTGAAACTCCTAGATCTTTGAGATTCATTGAACTTTTCAATGGCATGTTTCAATCTCGAGTGTGCCCTTCAGGTTTTGTGACTGGGATGCCGAGGATCACAAAACAAGGTGTGAAGTAACCATGCAAATCACTTGGTACCCTTAATAAATTACCCCTCAATCGATGTGCCGGTTAACCACACACGCTCCATCGATATTATGATAAATATTAAGTCACCCTTTACCTACCTTGTTAAGTCCAAGTTAGTGTGCCGGTTAACCACACACGCTCCACTAACGACTTTGACAAAGTGTAAAGTGTAATTTCATGGATTAGCACCTTATTCACATTTTCCTAAGTAACTAAGATTGGGTATTATTAAGAGTTTAGTTACTTAGTATTTTTCATTAATACTTTTAATGAAGGGAGAATTCAAGTCCTGTCAAACCCGTTCGGCTAACGACCCTCCACCAGTCAAGCAAGCGGTGGGTGAGAGTGGACACCCATTAAGTTGCCATTTTATAGGCAACAACCTTATACCCACCTTATAGACCGGCTTCGTGAATGAGGCGTACTAGCGGTAAGACTGACTTTACTCTTATACATATATATATATATTATTAACTTATAATATTATAAAGTATAAGGGTTGAATTTTAACTTTTAAAATTCTAAGGGCTAACTTGGAATTAAAGTATTCATACTTGAAAACTTTTCAAATTCCAAAACTTGAGGGCAAGTTTTGAAACTATTCAAAACTAATTAATTCCATAACTTATGTGTTTAAAGTAGTTTTAATCCAAAAACTCTTCAAGTTCCATAACTTGAGGACAAGTTATGGAAGACTTTAAACTAATAAAAGAACTAACTTTTCCTTTATTTTATAACTTATGGATTTAATTATGGTTACATATTTTTTCTTTTAATGAAGTGACTCTTGAACTTCCATAACTTGAGGACAAGTTATGGAGTCATAAAAAAACATTCAATGACACAAGACTCTTCATTTTGTAACCATTGCCAACTATTATGAGTTTTATGAGTCTTTAATGTGACTCTTCATGTAACTTGAGGACAAGTTACACAAACACATTTTATACTCAACTCTTAGATTAAAATGGATTGAAAACAACTATTTCACTCAACATTTCTATTAATCTAAGCAACTCATAAGAACAAGATAATTCAAATCAAACTTTTTCATGTAATTAGTCTAAACCTTAAACTAATACAAAACATGAATCTATTGACAATTATCTTTGAAAATGGATTAGCATGAACATTACCACATCAAAAACAAGTTTATAAGATCAAAAACAACTTAGGGTAACGTTCCTAGTCCATTTCTAGCCAAAAACCTCGAATATATGCTGTCTGGGGCTCCTACTCGGCGAGTGGCATCAACCAACTCGGCGAGTTGGATGCATTTTGCCTTGGACTCGGCGAGTCCATTTATGGACTCGGCGAGTCTGCTGGGCAGACAGCATCAAAACTCGATTTTCCAGCTTCTTTTGCAAGTATAACAAGAAAACAAGCCTAGGCTCTGATACCACTGTTGGGTTTTGAGCATTCTAACACTCCTAAGTGTACATGCAACCCTAAATACCTTGGATCTATGTTTTCTCTATTATACATACAAATAAGAACTTCCAAGGTATTATCCTAATCTAGCATACAAAACAATAACTATAGCAAGATAGAATACATACCTCTTTGATGTAGAAAGTCTTCATGAAGCTTGAGTGCCTAGTGCCCCAAGTGTGACACCTCAAATGGAATCACAATCATCAAAACACTTGGAATGACTTGAGGGAATTCTACACTTATCAAAATCGGCTAGCCCTCACTAGAATAATACTAGTCGCCAATTTTGTCAAGAATAAGATCTTTATATAGTGTTACAATTAGGGCAAACCCTAATTGTCATGACTTTCCATTTCCTTGGATCCATGGGTACAAATACACCATGGAGCATCCATGAACCATCCTATGGGTTTTAGCCCAACTTGATTATCCATGGAGCATTAGCCCACTATACAAGTATGGATGATTTACACAATCAACCCATATATTTAATTAGTCTTCTTTTGATCACTTAATTAATCCTAGATTAATTCTTGATCAATACTAATTAAATAATCTTATCATTCTTATTATTAATATACTAGAACTTATAATATATTAATAACCATAAGTGTCTTATTTCTCTCATCCAAGTGCATGATGGTATGCAACCCAAATGGACCATGCCGGGTCGGGTCAAGTCTTACCAATTATAGTTATGGACTTAGACATTAATCCAACAAATATAACACCCAATATGAAATATTAAGGCTAGGACCCAACACAATACTTTTATAACTTGGAAGAGGGATGTCGTAATCCAAGCTATAAAATATTTGAAGGTAGGCGAATGACGATTCACTAATTTCCACCATGAAAACGAAATAATTTTACTAGGTTTTACTTTGATTTGAAACTCCTAGATCTTTTGAGATTCATTGAACTGTTCAATGGCATGTTTCAATCTCGATTGAGCCCTCTCAAAATTTTGTGACTGGGATGCCGAGGATCACAAAACAAGGTGTGAATAACCATGCAAATATACTTGGTACCCTTAATAATTTACCCCTCAATCAATGTGCCGGTTAACCACACGTGCTCCACCGATACTATGATAAACATTAAGTTACTCTTTGCCTACCTTGTTAAATCCAGCTAGTGTGCCGGTTAACCACACGCACTCCACTAACCGACTTAAGCAAAGTGCAAAGTGTAATTTCATGGATTAGCACCAAATTCACATTTTCCTAAGTAACTAAGATTGGGAATTTATAAAAGTTTAGTTACTTAGTATTTATCATTAATACTTTTATTTAAGGGAAAATTCTAGTCCTTGTCCTACATGTTCGGCTAACGACCCTCCAGCAGTCAAGGAAGCGGTGGGTGAGAGTGGACACCCATTAAACTGCCATTTTATAGGCAGTAACCTTATACCCCCTTATAGACCGGCTTCGTGAATGAGGCCTACTAACGGTAAGACTGACTTGCTCTTATATATATATATATATATATATATATATATATATATATATATATATATATATATATATATATATATATATATTATTAACTTATAATACTATAAAGTATAAGGATTGAATTTTAACTTTTAAAATTCTAAGGGCTTAACTTGGAATTAAAGTATTCATAAGGGAAAACTTTTCAAATTCCAAAAGTTGAGGGTAAGTTTTGAAACTATTCAATTGCATAACTTATGTGTTTAAAGTAGTTTTAATACAAAAACTCTTCAAGTTCCATAACTTCAGGACAAGTTATAGAAGACTTTAAACTATTAAAAGAATATGACTTTTCGTTATTCATAACTTATGGAAATATTTATGAGTTTTATGAATCTTAAATATGAATTTTCATATAACTTGAGGACAAGTTACAAAAAAGCATTTTAGAATCAACTCTTAGATTAATTTGGATTGAAAACAACAATTTCACATAACTTTTCTATTAATCTAAGCAACTCATAAGAAAAAGATAATACAATCAAACTTTTTCATGTAATTAGCCTAACCATTAAACTAATACAAAACATGAATCTATTGACAATTATCTTTGAAAATGGATTAGCATGAATATTACCACACCAAAAACAGGTTTATAAGTTGAAAAACAGCTTAGGGTAATGTTCCTAGTCCAATTCCAGCCAAAACAGTCGAAGATATGTTGTGTGGGGGTCCAACTTGTCGAGTGCATTAACCAACTCGGCGAGTTGGATGAGTTTAGCCTTGGACTTGTCGAGTCCCGTCATGGACTCGGCGAATCTGCTGATCAGACAGCAACAAACTTCGATTTCTCAGCCAATTTTGCAAGTATAACAAGAAAACAAGCCTAGGCTCTGATACCACTGTTGGGTTATAAGCATTCTAACACTCCTAAGTGTACATGCAACTCTAAATACCTTGGATCTATGTTTTCTCTATTATACATGCAAATATGAATATTCCATGGTATTACCCTAACTAGCATACAATCATAAGTACTAGTATAACAAAACTACATAGAATACATACCTTTTGGATGTAGCTTGATTCCATGGTGCTCAAGAGCCTAGTGCCCCAAGTGTGACACCTCAAATGGTTCGCACAACATCAAATACACTTGGAATAACTTAGAGAGAAATGAACCATTTCATGAAACCGGCTAGCCCTCACCATTCCTTCATAGTGACCCATTTTTGGGAAGAATAAGATGATTATATAGTGTGTCACAATTTGGGTTAGACCATGTAAACCCTAATTGTCATGGCCTTTCATTTCCATGATCCATGGGTATAAAAACACCATGGAGCATCCTATGGGTTTTAGCCCAACTTGATAATTCATGGAGCATTAGCCCACTATACAAGTATGGATGATTTACATAATCAACCCATATATTTAATTAGTCTCCTTTTGATCACTTAATAAATTCCAAATTAATTCTTGATCAATACTAATTAAATAATCTTATTAATATATTAGAACTTATAATATATTAATAAACCTTAAGTGTTATTTCTCTCATTTTAGTATATCCAAATGCATGATGTCATGCAACCCAAATGGACCATGCCAATCGAGTCAAGTACATACCAAATATAGTTATGAACTTAGACACTAATCCAACAAAAAGTTGGTATTTGGACTTATTGAGTCATGAAAATCTTAAAGCTTCTAACTTTATGGATTAAGATCTTGTTTTGGAGTAGATATGGATTTTGGACGTTAGGGTCTTAAGGGATTAAAGCATTTATATAAGGGATTGCCAACTGTCCAGTACATTGGCATACTTTGAGTATGCTCTGCATACTGGGTTTGAACCCCGTATCCGGATCGACATGAGTACGCATGGTGTACAATTTTGTATGCTCAGCGTACTCCCAACAGTGGGCTTAGAAGGCTTTGGGCCATTTTTGGGCCAATTAAGGGAAATGGTTAATGACCTAAATATTAATTAAGATATTAATTGATTGATTAGCACGGTGATTCTCTGGTTCAGTAGCCCGAGAATTTATTTGTTTATCAGCAGATCGAGGTGAGTTTGCTTATTATATTGTAGAACACAAGGGCTGTATGTGGTTGTTGTTTTTATGACTCCTGTTGTATGCATGTATGCCTGTTTGCTATATGTATATGGGGTGAAATAGACCCGGATGGTTGAAAAATACTGATTAAGTTGAAATAGACTCGAGAGTGAAATAAACCTGGGGGTGAAATAGACCCAGTACTCCCTTGAGTTGACATTTGATTTGAAATAGACTCGGAGATAATAGACTTGGGGGCGAAATAGACCCGGTGTAACCTTGGACTAAGATATATGTATGGTATGTGGTATTTTTGGAAAATCACTAAGCTTTGTGCTTATAGTTTTCAGTTTATATTTTAGGTACTTCCGGTTCAAAGGAAAAGAGCTCGGGATGATTGTTGATATACTTTGATTTCCTTTATGATTTCTATAAACCTGTTTGGTTGATGGCTTTATTAATACAAAAATGAAATTTTTGGTTATAAATTTTGGGATGTTACACTTAACCAACTACAAGATTACTTCTAAATCAAGTACCAAAGGAAACTCTCAAGGCAACCCCAAGAAAAAAGAGAAAGAAACGATAGGAGCGGAAGAAACCATGACAAATGGTTTTAACATTGTCAGAAGATTGGGCATACAATTGAAGGTTGCTTTGATTTAGTGGGTTATCTTGATTGGTGGTCGAATAAATGGAACACATCGAAAGTTCAATCAAATAAACCTCGACAATAACACATTCGTCCAACAAACTTCAATGGAGAAACTTCACAAAAAACTCCATACCTCACTAAAGAAGATTATGAATAGCTTCAACTATTGAGGTCGACAAAACCAAGTGAGAAAAAAAAGCAATCATGTTGTGAATATGACCGGTAAGGTTGAAAATAGACATAGTTGGATAATTGAATCGGGTGCCAGTTATCACATAACTTATCTCATAGAATGGTCAAAATCCATGAAGAATAAAAACCCTTATGTCACTATACCCAATGGGAAATTAGTAAGAGTTGAGGGAATCGGCGATATACAAATATCAAAAAGATATTATTTTGAAAATGTGTTGAAGTTGCCAGATTTTAATTGTAAAGTACTTTGAGTTAGCAAAATAACCCATGATTAGGGTTGCTCATTACCCTTTTTACCCGATCCATGGTGCATACCAGACTTACGTTCAAAGAACCTGATTAGGATGGTAAAGGAGTGTAATGGGCTCTACTACATGGAACTGCTTGAAAATAAGAAAGCAGCGATGACGGTTTTGATAAAATACAACATTTGTCATATATAGAAGACTTGGGTAGAGTTCAGAGGGAATCCTTCGTAAGATACAACAGTTAGGAAGCATAGGTACTTGCAGTCAGTTTTGTGATTCTTGGGTTCGGCCAAAAAAAGTAAACTTCCTTTTCAAATAAGCTTTTCAAAAACAATAGAATGTTTTGATTTAATACATGTTGATATATGGGGTCGATGGATTGTATGATATGCAAGAAAGTGTCGATATTCACTTGGATCCATTAGATGAAACTGTCGAATCCAATCATGAAGACAACCCACAAGCTCTCTATTAACCATTATTATATTCAACCACTTTTCTAAACAATAGTGAATCCCAAAGAGATTCTACTCGCGTTATAATAATGCTTGCATGCAAAATGGTTAAGAAACCACAAGGCAAGGAGCACGAATACGTACAAAACAACACTCGGAAGATTTCGTGACACATTTGCCATCGTCACTCAACAACTCCACATTCATTCCCACTTTCATGCTCTTCAACATCAGCTAACTCACTGGTATATATGCTCTATCTTTATTTATTTCTTAAAATAAATTTTTTAAATCTCACTAGGCATTCTTAGTTGCAATAACTTCAAGCGATGAACCAAAAGATTTTGCTCAAGCAATCAAAGACCCAAAATGGATCGATGCAATGAAAATGGAAATTGCAGCCCTTGAAGAAAATAACACATGGTCCTTGATGAAGCTACCATTAGAAAAGAAAGCAATTGATTCAAATTGTGTTTACAAAATAAAATATAAACCCAATGGAGAGGTGGAAAGATATCAGGCTTCGCTTGTAGCAAAGGGTACGTTTAAGAAGCATGTCATTGACAAACTTCAAGAAATTTGTATAGAAAATTCACGAAGGCTCTCACTGAGATTGGTTTCAGACATATCAAGTTCAATCATTCAATGTTTACGTTTAAGAAGCATGTCATTAACCTTATTGCTCTCATTTATGTCGATGACATTTTTTAATGGGACATGATACTCATCAAATCAATGAGGTAAAAGATCATCTACAAATCAGCTTCAGTATCAAGGAATTAGGTCCACTCACATATTTCCTTGGTCTTGAAGTCGCCCGTTTGAAAGAAGGATTTGTGATTAGTTAGAAAACATATACTTTGGACATTCTGGAAGATTGTGTGGTTACTGCATGCAAACCATGTAATTTTCCAATAGAATAGAACATCAAGTTGTAAAAGGATAATGAAAGCCCTAAAATTAATGTTTCAAATTATACGAGAGTGGTAGGATGTGTACTTTACCTGAAGGTTACATGTCCAAATATAACTTTCGATTTCAGTCATTTAAGTCAGTTTTTAAGTAGCCCATAGAAATCCCAATTAGATGCAACATATAGAGTGCTTCGTTACTTGAAAGCCACTCCGGGTCAAGGTATTTTTCTTCCTTCATCTAGGAATTTAGATCTCATTTCATATTGTGATGCAAGTTGGTTAAGATGCGATACCACTAGAAGGTCATGCACATGATATTGTATTAGTCGCAGAGGGTCTCCAATTTCATGGAGAACAAAAGAATCAAACGGATATGTCTATATCTTCAGCTGAAACAGAGTATAGATCAACAACAATCACTGTGTGTGTAATTTTATGGTTGAGATGGCTTTTACAAGACTTAGGTGCTGAAAAGAAGGGTCCTATGCTCACTATGTGTGACAACAAAGCTTTCAGGAATAATGTTGCGAACCCAGTTTATCATGAAATAACAAAACACGTTGAGATGGATTGCTATTTTGTATGTGAAAGAGTGTATAATGGAAAAGTGAAGACTGTTTCCATCAAATATGAGTTTCAAACTGCAGATATCTTTACCAAAGCTCTTAGGGCAGATCGGTTCAAGTTTTTTTGTGGCAAGTTGGGTGTTCAGGGTCAACACAACCCAACTTGAGAGGGAGTATTGAGATTCGAGATTTAAATAATTAGTATCATAGTTTATCTTTAACTCATTCATAGTATTTATCTTGTTTTTTAATATGTTTATGATTCTTGTCATTTCCTACTATAAATACTCCCCTGTATCTGTACATATTTGATAATTTTCAATAAGAAAACGTTTTCTACTCTAAAATTTTCATAACATAGCACATTTAGGACATACTACAAAACAAATACATAAACAACAATCACACAACCACAAAATTCATCGTGGAAACCCAAAAGACAGATAACCCAATTTGGAGAACACTACATTTAACTTGATATTCTTTAGGAAATTACAAATTTTGATCATTTGTTGTGGAAAAGGGAAGAAAGAGATGATTAAAAATATTATCGAACATCAACACACACAGACATATACATACATTTGAGACTAAATAAGACTCCTAATAAAAGTTGAAGTGCATGGAAAAAAAATGTTGCATTAAGAAAATTAGATACACAAGTTGTAGAAACAATTCTATTAACATTTTTTCCATGTGTATAAATCCCATGCATGTTGATTTTCTGGAGCATATTAAAAATACTACACCTTCACATGAAACCAACCATCAACAAAACAACCTCCAAAATTACGAAAAAAATAAAACATATAGAGTTCAAAATACCTTAAGGACTTAATTTATAAAACCAACAAAATCCTAACAAAGTTCAAATTTGACGGTATGAACCAGATTTCTGATAATGTCACTAGTTTGTTGTGGGTGTCATTATTGGTCACTTTGATATTGTCTTAGGTAATAACATATTTGATGTAATGGGATCGTATGTCAATGTGTCTCCTTCATTCTTGGAACATTGAATCTTTTGTGAGGTGATCATACGTCATTGTAGGTACAACTCTATAAGCCGCGTAGCCTCTTTAATTACACATTTATGAGATAGCTTTATACACAACTTTCGTAGTATATAAAACAACATTGGATTGAACTACATTAGAGGTATATATTTTTATCCTACTTCTAGTATAAAATAAGTTTTCACATAAGTTGTACATACACACAATGTGTGTGTATATGTGCACTTTACGAACAAGCTAACAACTCCAATTCAAAGAGAAATACAAGACTTCATGACAATCACTACAAGAATAACCGGCAATAGTAGTGACGCCTTTAGCAGCAACGGGGACTTTTAGCAGCGACAAAAAAACAAATGCGTTTTTTGTCGCTGCTAAAAGTATGAGTTTCCGCTAAAGGCTTTTATTGGTGATCCGTATCATTTCAATCTCATCCGCCGATTTAAGAGACGATCCCACGACTAGGATGACATAAGAAATCTCGCGTTGTTTTGTCTCCGGTGAGTCGCCTTTAAAGAGTGTGTGTCACCGCTAAAGGCTTATTTTGGTGATCCGCGTCATTTCAATCACATCCCTCCATTTAAGTGATGATCCAATGACGTAAAAAACCCTGCGTTGATTTCCCTCCTATGTGTTGCCGCCAATGTGTACGCGTCGCCGCTAAAGTTTGTTGACAATATAACCCTCTTTGTTCTCACTTTCTTTCCTAATCTTCTATGTTTTCCATTCTTCTCTCTTCTTACGATCGTCGACCTCATCGTCATTTCACAGAAAACTTTGAAATTTCTCCCTTCTTGCTCCATTTTTCTCCTTTTCTTTTCCTTTTCTCTTCTCTTACTAAATTTCTAGCTTTTGAGATGGTTGTCGGAATTTTGAGATCCCTCACCCTTCTCGTCGGAATATACCGCCACCACCGTTGTTCTCACCGAAATATTGACTTTGTAGATGTGTATTTTGTGTTTGTAGATATGGATGTGTATTTGTATGTATATGTGTATTTTCAATGTATTTTATGTATATATATAAATATATATATATATATATATATATATATATATATATATATATATATATATATATGTGTGTGTGTGTGTGTTTGTATGTGCAATTCTATGTGTACGTTTATATATATATATATATATATATATATATATATATATATATATATATATATATATTCACACCCCCAAACCGGAACGGCGAAAACGTTCGGGGGCGGATGACTTCATGTGGTAACGTAACAAATGAATACATAGTAAAGAAAGTAATACAACCATCATATATATAATTGAAAGTTTACATTTGTCAAAAGGTACATGTTCAAAACCAATTACAATATGATGTCAAAATATGAAGTTAAACTGGCGCCGCAGCGTCCCTTCTTCAAAAGCTGTTTGTTACCTGTAATTACTGAATCCTTGGGACATACAAGTAGTTTTGAAAGAGTAGATCAACATTTAAGCTGGTGAGTTTCATAAGTATTAAATGACAATGTTTGTATGAAATGAAATGTTTTGTCCTTGTTTGTTTGCTTCTAGAAAATCCTATATTTTCTACTAGTATAAATGTAGCCTTCTCTCAAGACCAATGTTTGTTTCTAAAATGTATGTAAGTATAAGATTTCCAATACGTCTGAAAAACCCCGTAAATCGATGTGTTTTCAATACTCTATGTGAGTTTTATAACCATGCTATTGACTAGAAATGCCTATACACAACGTTCTTCAGGCGTTGGAATGTTCTGACATTTGTCACCTCAAATGGTGGACTGTAGCTAACAGTCAGGGCGCGGGTTGTCAAGCCCGTATAGATCTATACACAAACACCATGCTCCCCCTCCAAGGGATTCTGGTATATAATACAGGACTTGAAATGCGTACTCGAACGTACGTGAAGTTAATGTCTCACAAGATTTAGTATAAAACTGATTTACGTATGAAAATGTTCATTAGTTCTTGTATGTGAAAGTAAACTTCTTGAAATAGTGTTTCTAGTATGTAAAAGTTCGTAATGTTCTCGTAAAACTATACCTATTATAGTTTTCTAAAAGTGTGTCTCGTTTGTATAGTAATCCCTAGTTAAAATGCTCTCTTGTTATGAAAATTTATAATTTATATAGTACCAATATGAACATATATACATATATAACCACATTTTTCATTTCCAAAAATATGATGTTATCATGATATATTTTGCATACGAAAGTTTCCCTATAATAGTTATAAATCACATATGATTCTGTTGATAAAAGTGTATAATGAAACTTTATATATATATATATATATATATATATATATATATATATATATATATATATATATAACACACGATAATAATCGTGTGTTTTACTTGTATTCCCCCCTTAAAAGCATATAAAAGTATTTATAAAACATTTAAAAGTGTGGATTATAAGGGTATGAACTCACTTGAAAGATCGGAAAAAGCGTGATTAAAACCGGGCAGAATTTCCTCTCGGGAAAACGGATTTTCTCGGGAATCTCGGGAGTACAAACAACCTTCGGGACTTGAGCAAAGTGACCAGGGATTCGGGTTAGCACGGGCGCGGAAAACGAGGCAACAAAACAAGAGAAATGAGAGAGAATGGCCCTTTTCTTCGGAACCCTCACATCCCTTTTTATAGAGGCTGGGAACCGCCTCGGTACGCGGGGCGTACGCGTGCGTCACGCATGACCGGATCCTCGACTGCCTCAGAGCTCGGATGGGACGGGGCATAGCCTCGCATAGGGCGAGACGTGGACGATCCGAAGCCTAGCCCTTGAGTATGTTGGGTGTACGCCTGTACGCTGGGCGTAACTCGGATAGACTTGCTGACTCTTCCTTCAGATAATACTAATGATTAATAATAAAATTTATATTTTATTTAATCAATAAACTTCTAAAATTCATATCTTCTTCATACGAACTCTGTTTTCGATGTTCTTTATATCCACGCGTAGGTGAGACTACGCTCTACAACTTTCGTTTAGATTCCATCGGCAAATTTTGAAATTATTTTTATTATTTATTTCAAATGTCGCGTTTAAGAAAATTTCGTTAGAAATTCATAACTTCTTTATCTGACGTCAGTTTTTGCCAGACTTTTTACCGCTAAAATACCATTGTCGAGACCTTCGATTCTCGTTTAGGTCATTCCGGCCAAAAGTCGCTCGATCTCCGATTCGAGTTTTTAGTTGTCTGTTGCTTAGCCGAACTTGGAAAAATCATAACTTCAATATACGAAGTCGGATTTAGGCGTTCTTTTTACGTACGATCACGGTTTAATGACATCAAACATAGTAGGTAATTAAATAGAAACTTTTTGGACATTTTATTTTCGAAGTTAATTTCATTAACTCAAAAGTGGTTACAATACTTGACTTTTTAGGTCATTACAAAGAGTTGAAATATCGGGTTGTGACATATATGTATATATATATATATATATATATGTATGTATTTTTATGTATATGTATTTGTCTGTATTTTCGTATGTATATGTGCATTTTATATGTGTATTATGTATGTATATGTGTGTTTGTATGAATAGAAATACATATAAATAGTGGCGACACCTTTAAGGCATCCATAATGCATTAAACTTAAAAGGTTTCCCTTTTTCCATTGAAGAGTTCAATGACCATTGAACTTCATATACATTGAATGCCAACATGACATCTTATAATGGTAGAGTTTCATCCATTGAATATCAATTAGGCATAACATCTCATTCAACTCTCCAATTAAACTATGCATTGTGGATGCTCTTAGTGGTGACAGAGAGCATTAGCGGCGACAGAAAGCAATAGTGACGACCAATGGAGCATTAGCGACGAACGAACACTGACGATTATGTTGTTAGTCAGTTGTTAGTGGTGACTGACATTGACTTTGTTGCCGATGGATTTTTGATTGCCCATATCACCGACAGATTTTTTGTCGGTAATTAGCGAAGGAATAACTTCCGTCACTATTATGTTGTTACTAAATTAAAGCATTCCATTCCATCGATAATTACATACCGAAAGTTTTCGTAGGTAAAGCCCTTGTTTTCTAATAGTGATCACATACTTAACATTCACGTACTATATTTTTGAAATACAATCTCCATCTCCATATTCTAATAAAAGAATATATTTAATCTTATATTGACAAGTGTAATGCAATTATAACCCCTCATTAATGTTACATATCATTTATCATGCCACTTGTCAATCTATTAGTTATTCATTTTAAATTTCAAATTTTAAATTTTTCACTCTAATTTTATTAAATTAATAATTGATTCTTCATTTTAAATTTCAAAATTTAAAATTTCTTCCTTTAATTATATTAAATTAAGAACACTAGATTAAAAATAAAATAAAATTAATATAAGTTATAAAATAATATAACTCCACATATTTATTTAAATCAACGATTATAATTTAATATAACTAAAAAAATATCTCTTAAATAATAATTTATTTAAAATAATTGATTAATAATTTTTATTTTTTAACCGTAGTTATCACGGATTATAAACTAGTTAACATAATCAATCTAGAGTTTCTTATGTTAATTATCGAAAGTATGTTCAAGATATCTCAATTTGGTTAGCTTCCTGCTATGATCACTTAGTATGTACTAATTGCTTTTACATGTACAAAATTGAAAATTTATTTCTATTTTATGTATCAAATTGTTTGTGTAGAATTGTAAATACCGTATTACATGTTTATAGATTTGAAAACACTTTGCTCAGGTGACCTAAATAGAATTGTATATACGTTAGTTTTGATTATTCATGAGACCATGACATATATTCTGCATTTTGTAAAGAGAAAAACACAATTTCCTACCAAAAAATGATACGCTCACAAAAACATGACAACACGAACATAATTGTAAATAAATGATCGATCGAAGTCTTAACAATGCAACTGAAACATATAATAACGTGTAATATTACGGTTATTAATGAAACACTACTTTTAATCTAACTAGTCATCCGGTTAAAGAAAAATAAATATTAAATTATACTAGCGACGGTGCTTTATTTACGTTGGCAAGTTAGCACCAGCTTGTTTATAAAACAGTCAAAGAACGTAACATCAATTCAAAAAAATAATACTAGTAATAAACAATATAACATCAATTCAAAATAATAATAAACAATAGAACATAACATCAGAAAAAACCCCAAGGATTAATAAAAACACAATCAAACCCATCAAACCTCCTGTTGGAAAAATCAAATAATCAAACATAAAGCAATGATCAATGTCACAAGCGACGCAGTCATGCTACTAGAAACCACTGTCGATGCCAACGATCGGGAAGGTGATGGCCGTGGTGAACTGACGCGTGCCAGATTACTACCAGCTGGAGAAGGTGAGCTTCCTCCGGTGGATGCGGGTGGAGTCAAAACGGGAGTTGCAGATGGAGGGGTTACGGTGACAGGAGATGCAGGAGCTGGTGGAAGGGGTGATGAAGCACGCAGAGGTGAAGATGGCGATTGTGTTCTAATGTGCAAAACCGCCACAATAATCTTTTGACCTTGATCACAGTTGGATTTATTACCAGTAATGAAGTAATGAGGACCCGGTTGTTCAAGTTTGAAATACGATTCACCACCAGCCAGCTTCTCAATGGCATTATCAACATTGCAGTTGTCATAATCATCTTTATCCACCACCAAAACAGAATCCGTGGCATCTTCATACTTGAAATCTGCAAAAAGTTTAAAAGCCAGATTATGAAACAAAATCTAGAACTCGAAAATGAAATCGAACAAGAAAAAGACGTACAGAGGGTATCATTGACCAGAAACCTCAATCTGCCCGACCATGCATTGTAGTCTTCAACAGGGTTTAAGGTCCAGCCATCATCGTCACCAACTTCCAAGGTGACAGCCTGTGAAGAACATATGAAACTGATGAACAACGCCACTAAAAAACAGAGGGATTTCTGAGACGCCATGATCAGAGAAAAATGGAGTTGTGTGGAAGAACGAGCAGTTATGTTCACTATTAATAGAAGACAATACTACACTGTTTTCAGTTACATGCGGCAAAGTGATATAAACTATAACGATAAGATATTATATTAGTTAGAACTGCAGTTAAAGATATGATCATGGGTAGACCCCCCACCGACATCTAAGTTGTCATGGGAATTGGGAAATACAGGAGGATGGGGGTACTGTTGTAATTTATTATGTGTGATCAAAGTTAAAAGACATTGTACATAAACTGGCAAAGCAAGATGGAATTATACAAAGCGAACAGTATACACTTTAAAGAAAAAGATAGTATCTGGAATTGGCAAGGGATAGTTGTTGCAATCAACCATGTTCCACCGAAGAAAAAAGCCTTTCCACAAAAGGTAGATACATATTGGGTGAAGCATGACCAAAGTGTACAAAGTGCAACACATTCTTTAAAGAAAACTAGTATTTTATTTTTTAAGTGGAGAAGGGTCGCTTGAAATTTACAATGTAGAATCTTAATAAAGGGTGTAATACATAAAAGGTATATACGGAGGTGCTCTAAACAAAATATTCAAAGTAAAACACAGTGAGGGTAACCTGAAGGGATAATGACTTGAAAGGGTAACAAACTTTCAATTTTGTTCACGTTTAGTCACTAAACTTTTTTTCGTTATCTATTTGTCATTGTCAAGTGATGTCCAGCCTAGCTGAGTTGATGCATCGGGTTTTATACCCATGTGAGGCGTGAGGTCGGGAGTTCTATTCCCTTAAACTACCTCTTGTGGTGCCACATGTGGAGAATTTTTCCTTGGAAATCCCTATGGGGGCTGGGTTTGCCCTGTAAAGGAGCTCGAACCCAGGGTGCTCGTTGAAATATTGCGAGTAGGCTCCACTTAATTCGTTTGCCGTTTCCAAAAAAAAAAAATCTATTTGTCATTGAACAGTTTCAATATTTCAGTGGCAAATAGATAACGAAAAAAAGTTTAGTGACTAAACGTGAACAAAATCGAAAATTTGTTTCCCTCTAAAAAAAATTCAATGACTAAATGTGAACAAACTTCCTCTTGTATTATGTTTTAGCAAATAATTTATTTTTGTTAAATTGTAGCAACGTATGTTGATGAAGAAATCTATGAAATAAAAAAAAAAAAAAAAAAAAAAAAAAAAAAAAAAACCCGAAAAATATATTTAAAAAAACAAAAAACCGAAACCGAAATAAAAAACCAATGGTTTGGTATTTTACAAAATAAAAAATCACAATTTTCCAATCTGATTTTGGTTTTATAAAAAGTCAATTTTCGGATTTCCATATCTAAATCTCTCCCTCTTTTTATAATCGAAAAATGGTTATATAACCAAAAAGGGAATGAGAAAGCGCTCAATTCAGAATTTTTCTATCCAAAACACCTCCTTATGACATGAATGAGAGAGAGAGAGAGAGAGAGAGAGAGAGAGAGAGATGTAAACATCTCTATATAAGGTGGGTTCATACCACATGTAGAAGTATGCGTGAGATTTTTTATTTTGGAAAATACCAAACCATTGGTTTTCTTATTTTGGTTTCGATTTTTCGTTTTTTTTTTAATATATTTTTCGGGGTTTTGTTTTTTTTATTTCATAGATTTGTTTATCAACAATGTTGCTACAATTTAACAAAAATAAATAATTTGCTAAAACATAATACAAGAGGATGTTTGTTCACATTTAGTCATTGAACTTTTTTAGAGGGAAACGAACTTTCGATTTTGTTCACATTTAGTCACTAAACTTTTTTTCGTTATCTATTTGCCACTGAACTATTGAAACTGTTTACATTTTACCCTTATGACCGGTAAACAACCGGTCATAAGGGTAAAATGTGAACAGTTTCAATAGTTCAGTAGCAATAGATAATGAAAAAAAGTTTAGTGACTAAATGTGAACAAAGTCGAAAGTTCGTTACCCTTTCAAGTCATTATCCATAAACTAAATGCATCACGGTGCATTTATGTGTAAAGGTGTGCCTAATCATTCCATCTTCAAGCTACAAACCTTAGTAAATAATGTTCTACCAGCAAGTACTGGCTAGTGAGTGGGTAGAATATATATATATATATATATATATATATATATATATATATATATATATATATATATATATAGAGAGAGAGAGAGAGAGAGAGAGAGAGAAAGAGAGGGGGTAGTAACGGGATTTAGCAGCTTCACGGATGGTCACAAATTAAGTTAAAAGATAGGGTACACAAAATAGTTGTGCTTTTAATTCAAAATCAAATGTTGGTGCATCACTGGTCCAAAATTAGATATTTCTATTGTTTTTAGTCTCTATACACTTGAAAAGACGGTTTTGCCCTTATAACTTATATTTGTAATTTTCTTTAATTGCTTAAACACATATGTTAATTTAATTTATATTTTTTTAACTTAAAAATAAATAAAAAGGGGTCTACCCACCATTTCTCTTTCCCTCTCTCTCAACAAAAACCCACACACGCACTCAAGAAAGAACATATCACCACTAGTGGCCGCCACCATCACCACCGATTGCAACCACCGTTCGCCACCATCACCATTGACTGCCACCATTGTCTACCATAAACATCTAATCCTACGCTCACCCCCATCTTTCCTTCCTCATGCCCGACAAAACTTCCCCATCAACACTGCCCTTCTAATTGATTGGATCTGTCCCTACCTAAATTTCGCCACCACCATCTTTCGACGATTAGGTTTTCAGCCACCACCACCATCGCCTTAGCATTGTTCGACAAAGGAGCTCCGCTTTTCATCGGACCACCCAAATCCCCCATCTTGAAACCCTAAATTTTTTCCAACATTACCCCTGTAAACCGATGATGAAGTTTAGATCGACATCCCCTAGATCGGATACTAGCAACGATGATGGAAGATATATCGATTTGGCGATGACGATAATGGTATGAGGGAACTTTAACTTTATCGGTGGTTTTGTGGTTCTCAAGATCCACACATATAAATGGGGAAATGTGAAGGAAATCATGTGGGTGGGTCTAGGTAGTGACGGGAGAGAGATAGAGCAAGCAGGGGTGGTCGGAGTTAGAGTTTAGTCTCATTTTCATCAAGGAGGAATGTATTCTGATAATGGTCTCATTTTAAGCTTGAGAAACCGAATCAAAAACGATTTTCATATTCGATTTTAGTGGAAATTTTGATGTGGACTTCAATTTTCAGATTTAAGTTCACAAGGAAGCATTGTTGTGGTGAATCGACTCAGCCATCAACAACTCCATCGATCTGGGTGGAGGTTGTTGCATATGGAGAAGGAAATGGGCGAAGATGGAGGTTTGGGATGACAACCGTCTTGAAGGCATAGGAGATGAAGATGTAGACACTGGAAAAATCTCCATCGGAAAAGCTTGCTTTGACAAAGTCGGCACCGATGAAGCCAATGTTCAAGCAGAAGATTTGGTGGTGGCAATGTGGGTTTGAATTTGTTTTTGGTGCTGATGGTTCTAACTGGGAAGATAACATCCGAGAGAGAGAGAGAGAGAGAGAGAGAGAGAGAGGTGGGTTTATTTTGTTTTTGTTTTTCATTTTATTATAAGAATAAGAAATTAAAATATAATTATTTAAGGGGCATATTAGTCATTTTAGGTGGGATGTGGACCAAAAACACAAGAAAATACAGCATATGGACCAAAACCACACAAGGTATTTAAAATTGGACAAGTAGTGCACCAACATTTCGTTTTTGACCAAAAGCACATAAATTTGCCAATCACAGGAACTATTTTTGCAATTTTGTCGACATGGTAATATTCCACTAGTAGGTTGGTATTGAGTAGGCTTCAACATGCTATCAGTTTATCTTTAACATTCCATATAGCTTTAGAGAAAAAGATTATAGGTCTATTAACAAAATTTGGTACTTATCTACATTTTATATATATATATATATATATATATATATATATATATATATATATATATATATATATATATATATATATATAACATGAATTTTCTTTTCTAAAATGAAATGAATACAATAATAATATAATTTTAAAAATTATAAATCTTTAAGCTAAAAGTATAATAATATACCAATAAAATAATATTATATTCTAAATAGTTCAAACTTTGAAACTCAAAGTACAAATATCTAAGGCATAAAACAACAATTGATCGTATTTCAAGATAAAAATTTCTCTTTCATTTGACCTTGTGATAACTCCACACTTAAAAATTAAAATAAGTTTGTTCTAGAAATTTTGGGATAGAATGGGTTTTAGCGGGAACATAATATTTTTGTAAAAGAAACTTATCACCAAAAGAGACTATTCACCTCCGTCGTTTTATGTGGGTAAACCACTAGTTTTACTGATTGGTTTGTTTTATGTTAAGTAACCGTTGAAACTCATAAAATTAAGAAAATTAAAAAAAATCAACAAACTTAATGTTTTAAAATTTAAATTTATATTATTATTATTATTATTGATAGCATGCGTCCTGGGCACGCCGCCAGAAAGCACTAAAGGAGCTTGTCAAATGGCTTGGCCAACCAACATTCTTGCGCCCATTTCAACATAGAATAGATTGCCTTTCAGTACCTGAGATCCAACCCAAAACTAGCGCAGGAAAGTCGATAGCTGACAAACAGACACCTGGTAACCCCAACGAAGGTATACACACCATTATTATGGTTAAGCGAATCACGGCTTGGGCAAGCGACAAAGATACGATCTACCACTCAGTGCCCTTGTCCCACTCGAGGTCTGACACTCATGTCTCCACGAGCAGGATCCGTGCCCAACACCCTACTATAAAAGGCCATGAGCCTCCAACGGTAAAGGGGTTGAACCATCACTCTCTAAGCCTATTGTTATACACCATCCTCCATTGGAAACTGACTTGACTGTCGGAGCGCTCTGTCGGGACCTCCTCCCGGTGAACGACTAACAACTTGTTTCTTGTTGTGATTTCAGATCTCCTCAAGAGCCCATACAACCGAATCATTAATGTCATCCCAGAGACTCAATATCATATCTTTGGCGTCATCCGATTGTTGAGACATCGGTACTAATAGCCTCAACTACAAAACCCCGATTATAGCGAACGACGGAGAAAGAGGCACCAACAACACAATGCAAAGCCATGTCTGACCAATGTCATCCCTTAACCCAGTCATCACTAAAACAAGTCGGACGACAACCTCCACCAACGTATATGCTCCTACATCAGGAATTTTGATAAATATGTTATGGGTACCTTTACTCACTCCATTAAGCGAACAACAATCAACCTATAATAGCTCCACACCAAACACGACCCAAATACCAACTCCGTTACTCTCCAATAACGCGCCACCATTCATTCCACCACAAATAGTAATGTAACCCTACATGCATGTACAACCAATAACAAATTTACAGTCGATCTACTCAACACCGTTGACACGACCGTCACTAGTTGCACCATTCATCAACATGGCAACCAACTCACCACAAACGTTTGCCTTACTTGTTTAGTTTGGTACGTCCAATATATACTCCAACATGCCCTTCTATAATGTTCATACACGAACATTCCAAACATTCACCATCATGTTAAATAATACACACCATCCAAATTTCCCTACATTCAAACACTCAACTTTCCCACAAAACAAAGAAAACAACCAAATACACCCATCAGATCAACATACATCACCATTCATACTAGAACTACATGAATACGATATGCCCGATACTGCCAAACTCCCACACCTAAAAGTATACAATGGAACAACCTGCCTAGATAGCCACATAGATGCACCCGAATGGCTTATGCACTAACTAAAGCTAGATAAGCAATTCTGGTGCACACATTTTCCAACCACCATAGGTGGGCATGCAGGGGCCTCATTTTCAATAATAAATAAATAAATAAATATATATATATATATATATATATATATATATATATATATATATAAAATCAATTAAAATATAAAAAAAATTATTTTTAACTTTTACTTTTGATTTTTTTTAGTTAATATTTTGATTTTGACTTTCAGGTTTGACCTTTGATTTTAAACTTTGACTTTTTCGTTTAACTTTTAAAATTTCAAATTTAACTTTTCGGTTTGACTTTTAAGTTTGACTTTTGAGTTTAATTTTTTAAATTTGACTTTTAAGGTTGACTTTTGAAAAAAAAAAGGCATTTTAAATTTGACGTTTAATTTTTATCTTAGCTTTTAGTTGTGCTTTTTAATTGATTTTAAGGTCTACGAAGGAGTTGAAAACATGAAAGAGAGTCGTTAGGATATCTTAAGACAAAATTTCAACATGTTCGATTATATCCTTGGAGAAATCCTGGAAGCTCAGTTGCAGCGATTTACCACACTCTTTACTGAGATGAATATTGCTGGGATCTTTTTGACCAAATCTGAGATAAACAAAAAGATATTGAATTCACTTCCGAAATCGTGGGATATGAACGTGGCTATCATCAAGAAGACAAAAGATCTTAATCATCTTAGTCTTGCTGATGTAATTCAAGAACTTGATATTTTGAAGTGTAGAGAAACAATGAGTTCTGACAACATTCTGGTCACTGAAGTTACATGTACTCCAGCTTGTGAAGCCATGATTAAATTTCTTCGAGAACAAATTGATTTATTTAAAAGAAAAGTTGAGGACCTGAGATATGAAGGATATCAACTCAGGAAAGGACAGAAACCCCTGAAGGCTGAATTAGAAGCAAAAACCAAGGACTTTAGGAAACTTCAGGAAGAGTATAGCAACAAGTGTGAAAATTATGATTATGTTAAGAGACAACTTGCTGCTGTAACTGAAGAACTTGACGCTTTAAAAATTAAGTGTGGAAAAACTGATGTCAGTTTCAAAAATTATACTGCGTTAAGTCAGACAGTCGAGTCCTTATATGAAACCCTATTAAAATTCAAAGAAAATAAAGCATGGGTCTAGGGTATGATAGTGTACCTCCTCCTTATAATCATAACTACACATCCATCCCTATGAAACAGGATGAAACTGACAGGGAGCCACATCTTCGATATGGCAAACGAGTTGGATTTATGTCAAGAGGAGTTATTAATGTTGAAAATACTGATGTTTCTGTTAGATGTGCAGGTAAAGTAGCAGAGGATGAGAACATGGAGAGTTCTTCTGAACAAACCTGTTGGATTAGTGTCTAAGTCCATAACTATTTTGGTATGTACTTGACCCGATAGTGCATGGTCCTTTTGGGTTGCCTTCACCAAAGCAACTTGATAGGATGAATTATGGAGAGAAAGGATTAAATATGATTTATTAATATATTATGAGAATAATATATTAAAGGAGAAATCATATTTTTTTAATTAATATTAGTCAATAATTAATTGGTAATTAGTTTTGTGACTAAAAGAGATTAATTAAACTTAAGGGACTGGAACTGTAATTATAAGATAATTGCAATTTGGGCCATGGATTGTCTTAAATTAAGGAGTGGACGAATTCTATGGGGAAACCCATAAGGAAATCGTCCAAGACCCTAATTAAAGGAGTCCATGGGTTGCTTAGGGCTTAAGCATCCAAATTAGGGTTTCCTTGTTAGATAACCCTAATTGTCTAACTATATATAAGACCCTTATAACCCAAAAACGTGGTGAAGTTTTATTCTAGGGTTAGAACACGTTTTGGGAAGCCTCCATCCTCACTCCTCTTCATCCTCTTGCTTATGGTGTTTGTGAACCATTAGAGGAGTGACATTTGTGACTCTAAGCTTTCTAAAGTCAATACAAGGAGATTTGGGATTGTTATTGCTACATAACAATCAAGGTATGATCTTAAACCTATTCTCATGTTAGTATGATTACTTGAATGCTAGAATTAGGGTTTATAGTCTTGGATAACTTGCATGTACAATAGAGAAACCTAGATCCAAGCATTAGGGTTTGTATGAGCACATAGGATGTTCTTATAGCCAAAACCCATCAGTGGTATCAGAGCCTAGACTGGTTTCTATTGTATTGATGCATTATATGTTTGAAAAAATCGATTTTTTGGTTTCTGGAGGCTGGACTCGCCGAGTCCATAGCTGAACTTGCCGAGTCCATGCTGACTCGACGAGTCAACTCGTCAGATGGAGTAAACTTCGGGATTTCTTGCTGTTTTTGCTTAAGGATAGTTGCCTTATCATATTAGATCAATATAAATCCGATTTTATGATATATTTGACTATATTCTTGATCTAATTGAAGATATTTATCAATTAATAAAATATTTGTTTCCTTATGTGATAATTGATTAATTATTTTGATTAAATTGGTAAATTGTTTTGCAAGAAATCATTAAATAAATCAAATATGGATAATTATGTGATTAAATGTTAATTTAGATTATTTGTTATTTGATCCTTGTGCTTTGAAAAGTTTCATATTTTCCCTTTTAGGTTTATAGTTTAAATTTGAACCCAAAAAGTTTTGTTGTTTTGAAATTTAAATAGTTGAAACCCTAATGTTTTGAAAAATGTTTCAAAACTTGCCCTCAAGTTTTGGAATTTAAATTTTGATTAATAGTTTAATTTTGATGTATATTTAAATTCTAAACCCTAATGTTTTGAAATGTTTCAAAAACTTGCCCTCAAGTTTTGGAATTTAAAAGTTGATTAAAAGTTTAATTAGGAATGTCAAATTTTAAAACCCTAGTAATGTTTTGAAAAGTTCAAATCACTCCCTTATGGTTTTATTAATTAATTAACGTGTATAATTAAAAGAGGTTTAATAAATCCATAAAAGTTTAGGTTAACAATTTAATTGAATTAAAAGTATAATTGTTAAATTTGACCACCTAATATTTTAAAAGTGTAAAATACACCCTATACTATATATATAACATTAAAAGTCTAACATTATATATATATATATATATATATATATATATATATATATATATATGAGTAAAAGTCAGTCTTACCGTTAGTAGGCCTCATTCACGAAGCTGGTCTATAAGGGGTGTTTAAGGAAATTGCCGATAAAATGGCGATTGAATGGGTATCCACTCTTACCCATCGCACTCTTGACTAGTGGAGGGTCGTTAGCCGAACGGGTAGGATAGGACAAAACCTTCGATTATAAGTATAATGAATTACTAAAGTAACTAAATGTCTTACAAATTCCCAATCTTAGTTACTTAGGCAAAAGTGAATTGATGCAATTCCATGAAATTACACTTTGTGCCCTTGCGAAGACGTTAGTGGAGCGTGTGTGGTTTACCGGTACACTAAATGGTTCTAAGCAAAGGTAGCAAAGGGTGACTCAATGTTTGTCATAGTTCGGTGGAGCGTGTGTGGTTTACCGGCACATCGAATAGGTGATTGTAACATGTGAGGGCACCATGTAAGTTTGCATGGTTATTCACACCCGCTTTGTGATCCTCGGCATCCCAGTCATAAACAAGAGGGGCATATCGAGATTTAAACATGCCATTGAAATGTTCAATGAATCTCAAAGGATCTAGGAGTTTTCATAGATTTAAAAACTTAATTTTCTTTTTCGTTTTTCATGGTGGAAATTAGTGAATCGTCATTCACTTACCTTCAAATGTTCTGCAATTTGGGTTACGACATCCCTCTCCCGAGTTGTAGAATATTGTGTTGGGTCCTAGCCTTAGTATCTCATTTGGGTGATTTACTAAGGACTCAATCAATCAACTAACTTGAATTCGTTTTCTCCCGTTTTGTAGATGTCAAAGTTCGACAACTATGGTCTTCCCAAATCCCGTGGAACAAGCATTCCACATGAAGATGGTATTCCACGATTCGATCGAGGAACAAGAAATCATACTTCACTTCCTCCTCCTCCTCCAATTATTCTCCCTAACCCACAAGTTCGAAGGCTTGAAAAGTTCAAGATCACTCAAGCCCTTTTGGCAAGTAAACATAAAGAAGGAAATTCAGTGTGTGCATACGTCCTAGGGATGAAGTCACACATTGACAGGTTAAGAATAATGGGATCCGTTGTCTGTGAGGAGATGGCTGTTGATTGGGTTCTTCAATCACTTCCTAACTCATATAGTGGATTTGTAAGAGAGTACTATATGATAAACCGCGACGTGACCCTTATAGATCTCACCTATATGCTTATTGCTGCTGAATCAGCAATGGTTTGGCGTAATAGAAAAGCAAAGTTGATTGGTGAATCTGCCTTCAAGACCTCTATGGATATGGACAATGGCAACGAAAGACATGCTATGATCGAAAAGTTTGATCATAAGAGAAAGGCAATATCTGAAGTAGTTCCATGTCATGTTCCAAAAGAGTCAATTTGCTTTTATTGCCAAGAGAAAGGGCATTGGAGACGAAGCTGCCCCATTTACCTAAGAGATCTAAGAGATGGGAGAGTCAAAACGTATGGCTCTAATATAGGTAAAATCCATTAACTAACTCTTTTAAGCTTATATTCTAGATTCTTAATACATAATGTGATAAGATTGCAATTGATGTTTTGTAGGATCGAAGAAAAGAAAGGAAGCTT
Source organism: Lactuca sativa (assembly GCF_002870075.4). Classification (NCBI taxonomy): domain Eukaryota; kingdom Viridiplantae; phylum Streptophyta; class Magnoliopsida; order Asterales; family Asteraceae; genus Lactuca; species Lactuca sativa. Next base: position 177,055,857 of record NC_056631.2, read on the forward strand.
AAGGGAAGAAGTGAGCAGAATCTAACCGTAAAGGAATGGATTTCGATCGCATTTCTCGAAGATTAGATTCTTGAGCTACTACTTAGAGTTAGAATTAGATTGCTAAGAAAAATGTATTAGCATAGTTTTTCAATGAATTGCATTGTAAGGACAAAAATTTTCCGCAATAAAATAAATTTTGATTTTATATTATTTATTTATCCTTGCAATGGCGTATATGAAAAATTGATGTTTGAATGTTTCTATTATTAGCAATAATGGATTTGGTTCTTATTATGTTATTTATGGAAAGTCGAGAGTTTACCAAATAGGGAGAGTTTCTCATCGCCCAAGTTTCAATGGGACAGAAACTTGGAATCATGCAACTTGGTTGCACGATGAATGAGAAATTTCATATTTGGAAATTAGACTAATTCATTGACAAAGTGTCAAGTGAAGGACTAGGAGATCGAGTACACAAAGTTGTGTGCTGATCAAGTCCACCACAAGAATAATAAAGATATTCGTCATGATTTACTAAAGGTTTAGTAAATGTAATTATACTTACAAGATTAAGTGTAATTCTGAATTGATTGAAAAAGTTTAAATCAATAGCAGAACGAATAAGAAGAATCAAGTAGGCAGAAAGATAAAAGTTTCTCCATTCTAAGAAGAAGGGAGAGTAGCTTTTATGCTTTATGATAGGACTTAATGATTAAGAACCATATCTCAATTGATCATCTAAGTGAGTCTTATTACAATTGTATGTCTAAGAAGAGGAATCAAGAATTGAAGAAATGGTTAAATCAAGAAGTCAATCATACTTCGTTCCAAAACAAGTCTTAGAGTTAAGATTGTGACAATGAGTGACAAGTATTAAGAAGGTTTATAACATTCATCAAATGTGGAAAGTTGTGATGTCTTGGATAAGACAAAGACCAACTAGGACCAATTTATGAAATGTTTTGATAAAAGCTACACTAACTCTTGAATATTTGTTTGTCAAGAAATGGTTATTGACAAGAGAATCTTATATGTCAAGAAGTCAGTGGGAGTCTTAATGGTCTTGAAAGGTTTCAAGAACAAATCAAATAAACCTTATCGGTCATCACTAGCACACGAGTTGAGGTTTACAACCTATCGTGTTGACATTATTTTGTTTCTGTGCCAATCCAATCGAGTTAATTATGCATGTGAGTCCTATGAGTTCTCATTTGAATGCATAAAAGGCAAGGACCTTGATCAATGGAAAGTACATTGATAAGAAAAGGTGAGCTGCTTAACTACTTGGAAGACATGGTGGGCAGCTGTGCTACTATAAGGCAAGAAATCGAGATTAAGAAAGTTCGATCCATATGAGTTTGAATTTTTCGTAAACCTTGGTTTTAGCAAATTCACATGGATAGGAACACATACACCGTTTAAATCTAAGTGTCATAAGATTTCCTCCTTCATGAAAATGATCGTGAGGAAATGCTTTCACTAAGAAAGATTTTAAGAAGATAGTGATTGTAAAATTGCATTCTCGAATTCGATTATGGTTACGGTATCCCTTTCCATAATTTGAATTGTGAGGTTTGGCAATTGGTCTTAATTGTTTAGACACACATATGAACTATCTAAGGCAAAGGCGTATAAGAGGCCTTGATAAAAGATTATCAAAGCATTAAGTATTAGAAACATAAATTTAAGAAATTCAATAAGTATTGTTTTTCTGAAAGTTTAGCTGTTTCTGAATACATGTCGAAGCTAGTGGGAGCATAAGTGTTATGTTTATAATAATCATCATGATAGTGGGAGCATAAAAGTTATGATTGTTTGATTATTAAGGCACGTATTGCAAGTTGACAATATTAATTATAGAAAACAAGAGTTATACCTTGCAAAGTTGTAAGGGTTGTAAAGTTGTTTTGCTATAATTAAGGGAGAGAATATTATGCTTCATTTCAAATCTAAAGGATTAGGTTGAGAAATGTTAATAAATTTAGTCAAGGGTACATAGTGTGTTCTTAAAATTTCGATTATGATTACGGCATTCCTCTTCACAATTCGAATTTTGAGAACATAGCAAATAAAACATTATGCGTCGTGTCCCATACGCTTCGGGTATAGGATCAATTGCAAATGCTTTAATGTTTGACCATTCTAAAATTTTCCAAATGTCGAGCGCATTTAGAAGGAAAAGGGACTAGAATTGGTTTTGACTAAAATAATTAAACAACTATCAAAGGACAATCCAAAGTTTGACGATGATTGGTCATTTGTGAGTAGTTGGAAGCATGGTATTGGACGGACCATATCGACATTATTATGAATAGAATAGATTCTATTAAGAATGAGTTGTCGTATGGAAATTATGGAAATGTTTCCATATTGGATGGACCATATCGACATCATTACGAATATATAAGATTCTATTAAGAATGAGTTGTCATATGGAAAATATGGAAGCGTGTCCATATTGGGAATTGAATATTGAAAATCTATGTCTAGATTAGAAACTTTTATGCAAAAGGATGTTCAAAGGAATGTACTTTGAGTGAGAGACATCATATCTAAGGAATTGTCTTGTAACAATGTCCGATAGAGGACTTTGTAATATCATTGTCAATAGTCTCTGTGACTTTGGTGCAGTGACATTACAAAAGGATCGTTGCATAGAATGTTAGAATCTAACATATTCTATAAGTAGCAAGAATTTGATATTCTTTCACTTATGAAAAAGGATTTGGAGTTGTGAAATGAGAATGATTAGAAATGTGTTCAATTTGATCTATTTCACAAAGTAAGAACCATAGGTAAACATTGTGTGCATGCTAGGAGCATGGGACAAGTGTAATAATTCAAGTAAGAAGTTCATTACCTGAAACAACAAATAATGAGTAATCGATATGGTGATAAATAAAAGGTGTTTTATTTATGCTCAAAGGTTTAAGGCCATATGGGATTAGTATTATTCTTGTATTTCACTTTGCATGTTTTGACTTCCTGAATAATTTAATTGGTTAAGAACAGTCAAATTATTCGAACGGGCCACAGTCGTTCATATGTTGGAAGTAGGTATGAATGAAGACTGTCATGAATTGGTGTGTGGAATGTCTAAAAGAGTATTAGACATAAGCAAATGTTTGCTGCAACGTTCATGAGTGCTTATGAATATGATTTGAGTATTGGATTAAACCCACGCTCACTTGGATCACTCCATGAATTGTATCACGAGTGATTGGTGAGATGATAACATCTTATATTCTTGAAACCGAGATGTGTGAGTTGTATCTTGAAAATCGGTTGCACATTAATAATATGTAAACGCACTAGTAACTTGGTGTTATAAAACATATTGTTGTGTGTAATTCGGTGAGTGAGTATTGTATCAAAGTTTATCCGTTCCTTTTATCCCAAGTAGGATAAAAGCGATATATTTGGGCCCCTCGATGATTTAGTGATGACAAACGTAAATGCTTGGCCGGGCTAAGGCTAATTTGATTTGTTCAATTAGTCAGTCGTCATAAATCAGGAATCGAGATATAGTACAAAGAGAATGATTTGAAATCATGTCTCATACGATATCTAGAATGGAGGAATATATGATCCCTTATCTTAAGGACACGCGTATCTGATAGGATCAGAGTTGACATCGGCTTTGGAAAACTACAATTGCAGATCAGGATCTGAAGTCATACGCATAATAGTTATTAGACTTATCCAAGTGGGAGACTGTTGGATTAGTGTCTAAGTCCATAACTATTTTGGTATGTACTTGACCCGATGGTGCATGGTCCTTTTGGGTTGCCTTCACCAAAGCAACTTGATAGGATGAATTATGGAGAGAAAGGATTAAATATGATTTATTAATATATTATGAGAATAATATATTAAAGGAGAAATCATATTGTTTAATTAATATTAGTCAATAATTAATTGGTAATTAGTTTTGTGACTAAAAGAGATTAATTAAACTTAAGGGACTGGAATTGTAATTATAAGATAATTGCAATTTGGGCCATGGATTGTCTTAAAATAAGGAGTGGACGAATTCTATGGGGAAACCCATAAGGAAATCGTCCAAGACCCTAATTAAAGGAGTCCATGGGTTGCTTAGGGCTTAAGCATCCAAATTAGGGTTTCCTTGTTAGATAACCCTAATTGCCTAACTATATATAAGACCCTTATGACCCAAAAACGTGGTGAAGTTTTATTCTAGGGTTAGAACACGTTTTGGGAAGCCTCCATCCTCACTCCTCTTCATCCTCTTGCTTATGGTGTTTGTGAACCATTAGAGGAGTGACATTTGTGACTCTAAGCTTTCTAAAGTCAATACAAGGAGATTTGGGATTGTTATTGCTACATAACAATCAAGGTATGATCTTAAACCTATTCTCATGTTAGTATGATTACTTGAATGCTAGAATTAAGGTTTATAGTCTTGGATAACTTGCATGTACAATAAAGAAACCTAGATCCAAGCATTAGGGTTTGTATGAGCACATAGGATGTTCTTATAGCCAAAACCCATCAAAACCAATGACTCCTTGAACTCTAAATCTGTTGCTTCGAACTCAACTGCTTCTGATCAACCTGCCGTTGAGAAATATAGGCCACAAATTCCAGCGAAACAGAGTGCCTCCTGCAATTGTGCATGTGGGAAAAATCAGAGACAAGGCAAAGATACGCCACCAGGGGCAGGAAGAAACAACTTCACAGTGAAGAAAAAGACATGTTTTCACTGTGGAACACCTGGACACATTGCCCGAAACTGTCCAAATCGCGCTTACGTTCCCTACAACGCACAAGGATGGAAAAACACGCCAAGTGGGAGATACTTCAAAAGAAACCCTTCCAGGTCACGTTCAGATAATGGTGACTGGAACGCGCAGAAGGCCAGGAATCAAACCCACAAGGCAAAGAATCCGAATCCCAAGGCCAAGTATCCAACTCCCAAGGTCAAGCATCCAACTCCCAAGAACAAGAAGGGAATGCTGGCCCAGAAGTCTAGCTCAAGAGGTGCTCATGTGAAGCCAAGACCAGTCAGGTCAAAGTCATCTAGGCAGACGGCTTCAAGTTCCAAAGCAAGTGCTGAGGCACCCATCGGATCGAAAAAGAAATGGGTTAAACCCAACTACAAATGGGTACCAAAGGTTCAATCTCCCAAATCAACTAACGACTCTAATATTTCTACATCTTCTGTTTGTGATAAACAGGACATGTCATGGGAGAAAGTACTGTGCAAGGATGACAAAGGTCGACCCAGTTTCAAAATGGACTGGGTTCCAAAGACCAACTAATCCCGCTCTGTGTCGGAGCAGCTATGGAGGCATATCATCAGATTTCAGTTTGTTGATAGTGGTTGTTCCAGGCACATGATAGGAGACATCTCTGAACTGTACAACATTCAGATCTTTGTTTAGAGTATGTGTCCTTTTGCGGGAAAGGAAGAAAGGAAGAGATCACAAATGGGGTTAGTGCTTAATGATATGAAGAATTTTCGGATCTGTTCAGAGATTATGCTTGCTGTTCTCAGACCTTCAGAATGCAGATTCAATCGGTGAATTACGGTTTGTGTTTTCTTCTCTATACTCTTGAGTTTTTCTTAAGCTGATTCGCTTTAAAGACTAATTTTTGTTTTAGGATAGTTTAAATTTGTGCATTTACTTTCATTTCTCTCCTATGCACAAATTTAGGGGAAAAATAAAAACAAAACAAAAATTAGAAAATTTTCAAAAATCCAAAAAAAAAAAAACAACAAAAATCAGAAAATCCAAAAACATTAGAAAATCATAAAATCAAAAATAGGTCTGTATTGGAATGTGCTTGCATGGAGATGTTTTTGGGAAATGAAATTGGCAAGTGATAACAGGCAACCTGAGTTTGCGTAACGTACCCAAAGTTGAAGGGTCTATGCTCTGGTTTGATGCGTCGGTAAGCATGAAAAATTTTAAAATGGACATGACTAGCTAGAGTTGAACTTAGGAAATTTATAGACTTGACAAATCTTGACCTAGTTAGATCCGTTCAGCCTGACAATACGACGCTCGGATAGGTTGAGCATGGATATATACATGAGAATCTACCGGTCACATTAAATAACCCGTATCTAGTACTGTGGATTCACTTTTCCTCGATGTGCGGATTCTGTCCTTAATTCCGGTTGGATGGGGCGACTGGTAAATTCCGATAAATTAGGTCTGTAGAATATCGTTTTCTTTCTTTCTGTCTGATAGTCATATGTTGTCCCTTTGCGTGACTTTAAATCTGACCTGGTACACAACATATGCAACTCTATTTCTCTGCATGGTATATATGTGAAATACCTCTTATCTGTTAGTCATATGTTGTCTCCTTTGTGTGACTTCTAATCCGACCTGGTACACAGCATATGCAACCTTCTACTTCTCAACCCCTCTGAAACAATAAGTTATAGAATTCTGAATCTATCTTCTCTCTGAATGGTTGTCTGCTCACCCGATGTAAGGAGTACTCTGGAAGTTCTTGATGGCTGGGGCATATCAGGAAGCGGGAAACATGTTCTAGTACACTTAAAATTGAACACATACAGATTGTCAGTAGATCTCGCTGCTCAATTTAGGTGGACCACAATATCCCTGGTCGTCGTCAGATGAATGGTCCTTAAGATATAGTATCTAGGAACTTAGGATCAGATATAATATCTAGGAACTTAAGTTCACCTGTCTTGTAACAAATAGTATGTCCTAAATTTGTCACAATTTTTCGTGTTTAATTGGACAACAATACCGACAATCGACCAGACAAAAATGTGAATATGAAAGGTACCGACAAGTGGATAAAGGTTGTCTAAAAACTTTGATCCCAAATCACTCTTAAAGTTAGATATCAATTTTATTTTTGTTAAATTTGTCATAGTTTCTTCTAATTTAAATATTAGGGGAGAATTAAAAATTAAAAATATTGAAAAAAAAATCAGAAAAATTCAAAAAATCAAAGAAAAATCAGAAAAAATAAAAATCCAAAAATAGTGTTATTTATGTTTTATTTCTTGTTCAGAAAAATCAAAAATCCAAAAATATTTTTGTTTCTGTTTTAGTTTGTGCTCTAAGTTTTCTTTTAGTTTTGTTTTGTCTTGAAAAGTGATTTCAGGTATAGATAAGACTCATGGAGTTTGTGTTGAAGATTTCTGAGCCAAGGCTTCGTCCGTGAGCATCGAAGAATTCTCACTCGAAGGAGCAAGAAATGAAGATTATTCTTTCAACATTCAATTTGTCAACCCCAGAAGCAAGGTGAAGCTGCACTTCAAGATTATGTGACGGATTGCATTGAAACCTCCTCAATCAATCTGCTGCTATCGTTGTACCTGCTGAAGTGATCCATAAGATTTGTTCTCTTTGATGTTCTCTCTGAAGATTCTTAAGCTGAAAGTGCCATCTTTCAAGAATCAGTATAAGATTGTAACGCCTGTGTTTCTGGTCCTGTCATTAATGTTGATATAATAGTCTAGGTTAACCTTTGTAACCCGTTTTGAAATAATAGAAGTGTATTATTTGAGTATTATGTGTTTTGTGCTTAATTGCTTAATTATGTGGTTGGATTAATTAAGAATAAAAATAAGCGTCAAAATTTAAGTGTAAAATAAACTTGATATCTTTGGATAACGTTGTAGTAGTTGAAACGAGGTTTCCGAATATATATAGAATGCCCAAATCTGACTTCGTATGAGGAAGTTATGATTTATCGAAGTTTCGGCTTAGCGGTATGCAGCCTGAAATACTCGATTTGAGATCGAGCGGTTTTTAGCCGAAGCAATCTAAACGAGGATCGAAGGTCTCGTTGTTGGTATCGAAGCGATGAAAAGTTAGGCGAGAACGGACGTCAAACGAAGAAGTTACGAATTTATAACGAAGTTTTTCTGTCCCGGCCTATTAAAAATAAATAATAAAAATAAAATCAAAATTAGCCGACGAAGTCTAAACGAAAGTTGTAGAGCGTAGTCTCACCTACGCGTGGATATAAAGAACATCGAAAACGGAGTTCGTATGAAGAAGATATGAATTTTCGAAGTTTATTAAATAATTAATAATTAAATTTAATTATTAAACCCGGTATTATCCGAAGGGGAGTCACCGGGCTTATCCGAAGTACGCCCAGCGTACTGCTGTACGCCCCGCGTACAGCGAAGCATGACGACCTTCGCACTCGAGTTCTTCAGATGACGAACGCCATGACAATTTCGGATGAGTACGCCCCGCGTACAGGCGTACGCCCCGCATACTCCGAAGCTCCAGCCTCCTATAAATAGGATGCGAGGGTTCCGGGCTTATTTGCTCATTTCTCCTCGTTTTTGTGTTGAAGCTCTGCGCGTAAACCTCCGAAGCCATCCCGACACCCCGGATCTCATATCCAAGTTAAGAAGGAAGTTTTAGGATCCCGAGATCCCAAAAAGTGCGATTCCCGAGCCGAAGCTCTGCCCGCGAGAAGTTCGATTTTTGTAGAGATCTTCCAGATCTGCTGAGGATTACTACTTCTACAAGCCGTAGTGTTGTATGATCTTCTTCTGATCAAGTGAGTGTATACTACCTTTCATAAACACGATAATAATACAAGTATGGTTTGAGTGTATTAAGTATATTGTTGTTTATGTGTATAATTTTGTTGTTATATGTGTGAATGTATATTCATTCTCTACTATCTCATAGATCTGATTTACTTTCTATGAAATACGTGTTATGTGGGTGTGCCTCATCTGTTATGTGCAATATGTATTGAATGAAAATGATATACAGGTTTTAAACTATGTATGAAAATATATATTTTTATCTACTATTATGTTGGGTAGAACATGGGTAGATAGTTGGTGTGTAATAAACAGATGAGAGGCCTCGATGTTATTGTTGTTGTTGATCTAGTTATTCAGCGGAGTATGGATAATGACCACAGACTCTTTCTAGACAGTCCAGTGGAACGCTAGCAGGTTCATAACCTGTAGGTGTTGTGAACGATGTGTTCACCGGTGTACTCTATCCCCCTCATGGTTGCCTTTAGGATATCTATTGTTGAGGAAACCCCTTAGCAGTAATGTCCGTCCCGATGAAAATCCTAGATTAGGTCCCTTGAGATAGATGTTATTTTAGGGACGTAAAGTGAGGATAACGGGAATGGGTAATCGGGATAGTGATTGGTTGGTGAAATTAAATATAATTAATTTATTGTGGGTTGAAAACCCTATATGCTCACCAGGCTCCCAAGCCTGACCCACTCAGTTTTATTTGTATTACAGGAAGTGGCGCAAGGGCGTAAGATGGATGAATCATCGAGTTGTTTTGTTTACAAGTCTGTATATGTATATATTTGTTGAATGACTTGTAATGTTATCGTTTATGCTTTATGGTCTGTATCGGAACATGACATCCTGAGTTTTGACTATATAATGAAAATGCATCTCTTGATGAAATGCTTTGATAAATATTATTTTATCATGTTTTGTTTTGGGAACAAATTCCGCAACACTTTTAAATCAAAAGGATTTACTCTGAAATTATTTTAAAAAACATAAATGAAATCGGTCTTTTCTGGCCGAGATTTTGGGGATGTCACAAAGATGCCTCCTCACCCAATGTGCGTTCAATTCCAAATCTTAAAGAATTGCTCAAGTGCTCAAGATGAAGTCATTCATTGAAGATAAATGTTGAAGCCAAGCTCTCGATGAAGATTTAAAAGAAAAGCCAGCTACTTTTTAGGGGGAGCTTGTTGGGTTAATTAAGAAAAGAAAGCTATAAACCAAGGGGGAGATTGTTAGGTCAAAATATGGTTTATACTTTGCTTTTCTGGGCAATTGTATTTTTCTATAATATTTTTGGAGTTTACGGTCATGTTTACGGTTGAGTTTACGGCCGTAAACCCATTTATGGCCCAAGTTCAGTTAGCCCATAGTCCCAAGTATAAATATAGGTGTTAGGGTGTGAGGAATAGATTGATGAACCCTAAAGAATTTACAGCCAGAGAGCATTTTGTGTGAATCTTTTGTATCTGGAACATTAATTCATATAAATTCATACGAAGATTCATATTATTATTCTTCTTCTCCTTCTCTTCTATTTGATCTGACATCATCCATTTGATTGGGATTCCGCACCATCAAACAGATATGATTGATACACAGGCAAATTAGGGACTTACAAACAGTATCCAAAATTTCACAGAGTTGATGAAATTATCTCTTACCAACATCATGCAGTTATTAAAATACATAGGGGTGTATGAGAAATCATTAGTTGTAAGCAACATGAAGGGGAATCGATAAGGGACTACTTCAAACATTTTAACGATGCCACACTATATTTTCCAGGGCAGAGCAGTAATCTCGTCACTAGCGCTTTCACACATGGCCTTCTACCTGGAATATTTTCCAAAACGTTTCTTGGGAAGATGCCGACCACTAGGCAAAAAATAAGTGAAAGATTCCAAAACTACCTGTGACACGAAGAAGGCACAACAACCACAGAAGCATATTTGAAAGCAGCAAACTCCCTAAACGGGAAAGACAAGGGACAACTATAACAACCGATCCGAATGGGGATACGGAAGCAGGAGAGGACGCTTTCATAGACCCTACCGACCATACCAAAGGGATGATAGGTGACACATGCATGTATATGTATTGTCCATCACTGACAAACCAAAAAGCACCCGAAAATTTCTAGATAGGCCGCCCGACAAGTCCAAACATTGCAAATTCCACAAATGCCCAGGCCACAATACAGCCGACTGTGGTGTCCTAAAGAAAGAATTATATGAATGCATCCGTCAAAGGAAGCTCAAGGAGATAGCCAGGACCCTAAGAGAACGCCACAACACGGTCTAGCCAGCAACCAGACCAATCAAATAAGAACTGAAGGTCGCAGAAAAAGGGCAAGAGATACTTGTCATACAAATTCATTGCCAAACCAAAGCACCAAGAACGAACACATCAACCCAAAAGGGTGTAGAACTACAATTCTCACCACACGACCGTGCTCCCCGGAATTAGGGTGGGGACAACCCCCTAATAGTATGTGCTCGGATAAAAAGCACTAAAATCCAAAGAGTCTATGTTGACAGAGGAAGTGCAGCAAATATTATATTCGACACTACTTCAAACAATTACACTCCAACTGGAGGGAGGGGATAGAACTGTCACCAGGCAGATGAACAGGATTTGCATGGCGTAGTGTCACACTGTTAGGCACGATCTTCCTATCTTTCACGCTGGAAGACGAGAATAGCGCAAGAAGGAAGTTGGTACTGCTACACTTCATCATTATCCGGGCATCATCTGAGCACAACATAATCCTCGGGAGAACAACTATGCTTAAATTTGGAGTCGTCGCATCAACCGTTCATGGCCTAATCAAATTCCCCACAGGAACGGGCATAGCGACCGTCAGGGCTATCACGAAAAAATCTATTGAATATAATCAAGTTATGGCACCATAAGAAATCACAAGAGGTGCAAAGCGACCAAGGGAAGAAGAATCAAAGGTGAAAGAAGTGATACATGAAAAATACGCAGATCAAAAGATCATAATCGGTTCCACATTACACTCCCATACAAGAGGAAAACTACTCAACCAAATACAAAAATACAAATGCATTTTCGCGTGAGAACCTACCGACATGGTTGGGATAAGCCGAGAAGTGACAGAACACAACCTGAACGTGAAGCCTGACAACACAATAGTAAAATAAAAAAAGGAGAGGGCAGGATGGAGACCAAAAAAAAGCGATAAACATAGATGTAGACAAACTCGTCTGAGCAGGCATTCTCAAGGAGACCGTCATTCCTTCCTGGATAGCAACCCAGTCATGGTTTGAAAACACAATGGTATTTGGAGAATATGCATAGATTACACGAACCTCAACAAAGCTTGTCCAAAAGATTGCTACCCGCTCCCCAAGATAGACTAGAAGGTAGAGTTGTCAGAGGGTTTCAAATGGAAATGTTTTATGGGTACATGAAATGGATAACACCAGATATGGATGTGAAGGGAAAACGAAGAGAAAACAACATTCTACATAGATCATGGCACTTTCTACTATCTGAATATGCCCTTCGGACTCAAGAACACCAGAGCTACCTACCAACGATTGGTTGATAAGACTTTCCATAACCAAATCAGACAAAATATGGAGGTATACATTGACAACATGGTCATAAAAGGCACGAATGACACAACTTTGTTACGAGATGTCGAAGAAACTTTTTAAATGTTGGATAAAGTACAAATGAAGTTGAATCCCACTAAATGCACATTCGGGGCGGAAGAAGGAAAATTTATGGGCTACTATGTCACCCACAAAGGAATACAACCAAATCCAAGCAAGATCAAAGACCTTCTGGAAACCAATCCTCCTAAAAACTTAAAAAAGATGCAAGGGTTAAATGGAAAGATAACAACACTTGGACATCTTGAAGTTATACAAGAAGGCCATGCCATTATTCTAGACCCTGAAAGGATGTGTAGACAAAAGCAACTTCAAATTGACAGAAGAAGCAGAGCATGTATTAGAGTAACTAAATACAGCCTTCCAGAAGCTCCAAACATTGGCCTACCCAATACTAGGTGAAACGTCATCCGTATACCTAGCCACCTCCCAGGAGGCCATTAGTGAAGTCCTAATAGTAGCATGAGATAGAAAAAATTAGCAATCTACTTCATCAGCAAGGCCTTACAAGGTCCGAAATTAAATTATCCAATATTGGAGAAACCGGTCATATCTCTAGTTCATACAGCTAGAAGGTTATGAAGAGATTTCCAAGAATATCACATCAAGGTCCTTACTACTCACCCCATCCACCAAATCCTATCCAAACCAGAGAAATCAGGCCGGCTAGCCAAATGTGCAATCGATCTTGGTGAACACGACATAGAGTATAGACCAACATCAAGTTTGAAGGCATGGGCCCTGGCGGATTTCTTGGTGGAATTCCCTACGGCAGATAAGATACAACAAACAATTAATGAGGAAGTTGCATAAAATCTCCCTGTGGAAGAAGAAGTGGCATATTGGACCCTACACACCGATGGAGCCTCAAATAAAGAAGAATCTTGAGCATGATTGGTATTAAAAAGCATGATGGGAGAAGAAGTCACGTATGCATTAAGGTTTGATTTCCATACAACCAACAGCAAGGAAAAATATGAAGCCTTATAAGCAGGAATACGCCTAGCAACAGAAATAGGGGCAGAGGCAGTGGAGGTGCTAAGCGACCCCATGCTGGCACCAAAATAAATCAACAAATTTTATGACATATGAGATGAAAAAAAAGCAAAAGTACGTCAAGTCGATGAAGCATATAGCTGAGACCTTCAAACATTTCACCCTCAAACAAATTTCGAGATCTAAAAACAAGCGAGAAGATGCGATAAGTAAGTTGGCAGCAATATCATTTGACCATCTGACAAAGGAAGTGTTAGTTGAAATCCTCCCAACAAGAAGCCTTAATAACCAATAGTCGCCATGATGGGAGTGGACTAACCAAACTAGATGACACCATACTACAACTACTTGCTGAATGGCATCCTCCTAGACTATGGAGTAAAAGCAAGGAAGATAAAAATCAAATCATGCCAGTATACTATCTGCATTGGAACGCTATATAGAAAAAGCTACCTAGCACCATGGCTAAAGTGCATAACACGGCAAGAAGGCAAGTCTGTACTACATAAAATGCATGCACGAGAGGCAGGCGCACATGAAGGGGCTGAAATAATTTTTCGCCTATGAATCTACCGAATAGACATTTACAAGGGCCCAATCGAGATCACGAGACGATGTAGAAAATGACAGATGTTCGCATAAATGCAGAACTTACCGACAGCCTCGCTAACCAACATATCTAGTCCATGGTCCTTCCACAAATGGGGAATAGACATTGTGAGACCTTTCCCAGAAGCCCCACGGAAAATCAAATTCCTGATTGTGGAAATTGACTACTTCACAAAGTAGATAAAAGTAGAACCCCTGGAAACAATAAATGAATAAGGCATAATCAAATTCTTATGGAAGAATATTCTCAAACGATTTGGCACCCCGAGAACACTTTTCAGTGATAATGGTTTGTAGTTCGCCGAAAACCCTTTCAGGTAATGGTGCAAAGAACAAAACATATAACAACGGTTCACTTCTGTTCTTTATCCACAAGCTAACGGATAGATAGAAGTATTGTAACACCGTAAATTCTCAAACAAAATTTTCATTTTAAAATCACATAATTCTCATTAAATCATTTCACAAAACCCCCCCAAAGTGTCAAATGATCAAAAACACAATCCATAATTGTTTAATAAAAATCCAGGATCCGCAAAGCATAAGTCCATATCATGTGTACAATCAAGTCGGCGCCTTCTCGCGATCCTGAGAAGTACCTGAAACACATATCACATAACACGGTAAGCACGAAGCTTAGTGAGTTCCCCAAAATACCACACATAGCTCATTAGCCTCTCATGGCTATATCTCAAATAAGACCCTCCGGTCCCACAACTCGAGTGGACGCTCTGGTCCTAACTCAGTAAGCTCAGAATAATACACAACATAAATCACAAAGACATAACCGGGAATTGTCTCATCAACCCGCCGAGTCACACATGTCCAGACTCGTCGGGGAAAACCCTAACCGACTCGTCGAGTCAGTTCTTTGACTCGTCGAGTCCTTTCAGACTCTATTCTCATTCAGATGTTTTAAGGCAGATTTACAACCCCAAACTCTAGATCTAGCTTCCCAAGGCTAATATACCACATAAAGCTGCAAGCTTTACGTCCATGCATGACACTTAGGGCTTGAAATGCCAAAACAACTTCCATTTAGGGTCTTAATCATGAAAGCTCTTCTATTAGCTGGATAAAGGACCTTTGGACTCTAGGGACCTCACAAGGTCCAGATCTGAAGTCTCACTCTCTTGGTAAGCTCAACACACTCAAAGCCTCAAGGAAATATGGAATAAGCCCTAAAACTCCATAAAATGAGATCTAATCAAACTAATGAGCAAGGTAGAGACTTTTTACCTTCAAAAGAAGCTCTAGATGAAATAACACCAGATCCAATATTCTCTTCTCGTTCCTTGCTTTGATACTCCACTCTTCTCTTAAAAAGGTTCACTAAAATGCCCAAAGATTAGCTCTCTTTCTCTCTCTCTCTCTCTCTCTCTCTCTCTCTCTTTCTCTCTTAGCTCAATATAGGCGATTAGGGTCTCACATAGGGGAGTAGGGCGGCTGGTGAGGCGCACATGAGGGCTTAAGGTCCTTTAAATAGGACCCAACCTTGGAGAATTAGGGTTTTTTCTCACAGCGCCAACTCACCGAGTTGGTCATAAAACCCACATGGTCAACCCGCCTCTACTCGACGAGTTGGGGCGCCAACTCGCCGAGTTGCTCAAACAACTCATAAATAAATAAATATATAAATATTATACCTGGGAATCGAGATGTTACAAGTATCCAATTGGACCTTGCTAGCTGAAATAAAAAAAATGTTTAGGCAAAAAGAAAGGAAATTGGGTAGACAAAGTCCCTACGGTGTTATGGTCATATAGGACCACCCCCTGTGTTGGAACGAAAGAAACACCATTCAACCTCTCATATGGCATGGAGGCGGTCCTACCACAAGAACTACTCATAGAAACCCCTCGTGTACTATCTTTCGATACATAGAAGAATGTTGAGGACCTTCGAGTCAATTTCCATCTAATAGAAGAGATGTGTGGCATGGCTACACTTCGACATCCGGCATACAAAGCAATTGTCAAAAAATACGACAACAAAAGAGTAAAAGAGGGAGCATTCAAAATAGGCGACCTGGTACTGAGGAAAAACGAAGCCAGACACGGTGAGCCAAGAGGCAAGCTAGGGCTAGCCTAGTAAGCTCCCTATAAGGTCATGGAAGCACACAGTAAAGGCTCATATGTTCTGGAAATAGTACAGGGAAGACCCATTTCAAGGACGTGGAATGTCCAGAACTTGATACGTTTTAACTACTAAAAAACATGCAACATGGCACAAGAAGCATGAGGGCACAAGATCCCTGCCCCCCTTTTTTTATTGTTCCCTTCACTTATTTTGATGTTTTTTCCATTCAAAACCATGTAAGAAAGGAAGGGATGATCACCCTCTCCTCCTGATATGCAATCAATGCTAAACTTCTTAGTACTAAGATGTATATTTATAAATCACATATGGCAAATAAATTTCCAAAGCCCTTGGATTTGACCTGCCTTAGGTCTGGAGGCCAAATTCTTCGACCCACTTTCTATAACAAAAAATAGTTCCAAAGCTCTTAGCTTTGACCTGCCTTAAGTCTGGAGGCCAAATGCCTCAACCCACTTTCTATGACGGCAAACAGGTACAAAGCCCTAGGCTTTAACGTGCCTCAGGTCTGGAGGCTTTATAAAAGAATACCTTGTATCTTCATATTAAAATTATTATTCCGACCTTGAGATATTTGCTTTATATCCACAAGTGGATCTTAATCCTTGCACATTTGGTTAGGAAAACATGGATTAAGGAAACCTCCAGGCTAAGTTATATATATATATATATATATATATATATATATATATATATATATATATATATATATATATCTTCTAGTAGATGTCTTTTAAGAAAAGCGGTCTTTCTTGAAATCTTTGCTATATCTCATATTAAGAATATGAAGTTGTAACAAATAATATCATTGTTGATCTAATCATAGCTACTTGTTAAAAAGGTTTGATCATAGTCAATGTCATGAGTATGATAAGGACCATAGTCAATGACATGAGTATGAGAAAATTCTGTTATAACAAGACTTGCTATATGTGTATGATATCCATGTATATATTCTTTCTGAAAGAATCTCTTACTCCTTCTAGCCATATTATAGGGAGAAAGGCTAATCAATCCCATACTTGATTATTATGCATGAATTACATTTCAATGTTCATGAATCTAAGTCCTTTATCAAATTCAAGATTTGATATAGCATCTTGTTAGTTGATGGATTTGCTAGAAACCATCAAGAAGAACTCATCAATGAGAGATACCACATTTCTCAATTCAATGATGATTTCTGCCATTAATGTTAACAGTTTGTGTTTGTGAATAGATATTATTTAAGTTCAATAATTCATTGTTGAAACTAGTGCCAACAATTGCTACATCAGGCTATGTTTCTTGAACATCTTAATGTTCAATGTGTCTCACACTTTCTTTGTCACTAGAAGCTTGCTTTTTGCTGATTCAACATTCAGAGGAATAAGAGAACATATTTTTTTGTGGGTTTATGTAATATAAATGATTTTTTTATAGTATTCTATAGACATGCAATTTTTCGGTGTTTGTATTCTAGATACAATTAATAGTGATTAAGTTATAATCCCAAGAGCAAAAAGGAAGATAACTTCTACCGATTAATAACTAAACTTTATCTGGTAAGGTCTAATTCATCATTTATTATCACTTAAAGTTTTAGATGGTGTTATTGGAGTGTATCTCAACTTTATGTTTGAAACTTCGACAAAGGTTTCACAATTAGGCTTTACCATGTAAAATAAAATTATAACTACTATAGTTGTTAATAAAGTTGATTTGGTATCTTGCATTAAATCTTAGACATTCATTAGAAAGGAAGTCATACATCATAGTGTATAGTTCCTTAATAATTATTTCCTCTACATATTAGTGAAAATATGATTAAGAATCTTTTATATATAAATAGGATTCACATATGTCAAACAAACTACATTATTTGCCTTCATAGACCCCTTTCTTGAAATTGGAATATATGTATGTCATTGATATAATAAATATAACAATGTCATATATAACTTTGAATCAAAACAACTTTAATTCAAAAGTATTTCCATATAGAACTTATTTATATTTATTAAAGTTTTGATATTTACTTTATAACGCTATTAAGAGATATAGTATCATAAATAGAAGTTAATTATTTCAGAATATCAACATTACCGTTATGAAAAATGATCAAGTAAATAATCAAACATTTAAATAAAATAAATGAGACATATATATTTAGACATGCTAAATTTAAAACATACATTGTTCCAAAATAATCATTGTTTTATATTACAAGTAATTTATGTTCTAAGCATACATAAGGAACTAAACTCCGAGAGTGTAGTTGCAACTTTCTTGTGCTCAACTGGTTATTCTTTTGTAACTATCTGCAAACAAGTTACAAATATTAGATTAACATTTATGTACCAAATACTTTAGTGTTATTTGAAAAATATAAGATCTATATAGTAGATACCTGAAGTACTAGTCTCTTTCAGACATTCTTTTGAGATAAGAGAAACAATTTCTTTTCTAGTATCTAGTTTCTCCATAAAAGAAACAAGATTCATCTATGTGGGCCTTCTTGGATTTGTTGGGCTTAAAGGTGTTTATTCCATAAAACATAGGCTTCATAGATCACACAAGGTGACTCCTTTTAGCCTTGCATTATTACATTGTTTGAACAAGTTTAAAAACAAATATCATTGTATTTATTGGATTATTGTTTAACCTGTTATATCATATATATATATATATATATATATATATATATATATATATATATATATATATATATATATATATATATATAAATTATCCAAGACTTCCTAGAAGTCGGGAATAATTATTTCTAGTATGATGTTAGAAGCATCTTGATCTTCACAGTAATGCCTTTAGTAGGTATCATGTTTAGGTCTATTGCTTAAAGCAAGTTGTTTAAGGAATAGGACCTTTAAGTCTATACAATTTCACATCTCTCATGAGATTGTCTCTCAATACATGAACTCATTCATTGAAGTTATATCTATTGGATGTATTGTTTTATCAAGACATGAACTCATTCATTGAAGTTGTATCTATTGAATGTTATTGTTTATCAAGTCATTTAAAGAAAATGACAATTCATGTTAATGAGAGAGGATTATTTATATCTACAAAACTTTAACATAATTTATTTAGTATTTTCAATATTTAATCTTTAATAATTAATACCCTTTTTAGTTTACCAAAATGTTAATTATCAAAATGTAGGATCCAAGTTGCAAAACAAACAAATGGTTAGGTATCATTTATCCAATCCATTTAAATTTAACCTGGTAGATAGATTATCAATTATATATTACTATATAATTGTTAGATTTATGGGATTGCTAATAACAAATTTAATTAGACATGTTTGATCTCATCTATGTCTCGTAACTGTCTTGCTTAGGTATCCTTTATCATAAAATATTTCTGATCAAATCATCCAATTTGAAAAACTTGTGTAATCAGACTATAACTTGGTTATAGAAATCGCAAAAAACACCCCGACCATCAAAAGATAACACTAAGCGGTTAGGTATCATTTATCCCACTAGTGCATACAAGAGATGTGCGAGTGATATTTAAAAATGATTGAATAGATTTAAGGTTTATTAGGTGTCTTTGATGTTTTTATAATTCTACTTTAAAAACCATATTATATCATGGTTATTGCATGCATCCAATAAACTACGGTATAATTTGAAAAATCTTATTTTATGTAAAAATTAGATTTTAACAATGTTCTTTTATAAAACCCGATTTTATAGATTGACGCGATCAAATTTTAATAACTAGTATTAAGTCCGACGTTTGAGCGCTTTAGAACATTTGTAAACCTTTAAATAAAACTTCCTTTTATAAAATAAGGATTGGAGCTTGATAAGTTTACAAATTTCTATTTAAACTTATATAATTTTAATCCCAGAATTTTACCGGTTATAAATTTTAACTATAAAACTTGTTTTATTTTAAAACTATTTTTTTTATCTTATTAAAACGTAAATTTCATTTATATCAAACTCTTTTTTGATATTTATTTATGTTTAAATATTATTTTGCATTTGACAAACTAATTTATCAACCATAAGATAATAATAATAATAACATAAATATAAAACTACACAAGCATGTTATAAACATATGTGCATAAACTAAACCATACACTATTAATATTTTTGTAAGTCATCATAAAAATATCAAGTCTGTCACACCCCCAAACCAGAACGGCGGAAACGTTCGGGGGCGGAGGACGTCATATTCAATATCATAACAGTTCATAGAAAGGAAAGTACACACCACCATAATATAAATATATTTGAAAAGTTTAGATGATTGTATATGTTACATGTTTGCAAAAGGAATCAAATACAAAATGGTGATCCAAAATATGTTACTAACGCCAGCGCGTTAGTCTTCAGAAGTAGTTGCTACCTGGTCTAGCGGTTTCCTGAGAATACAAGTTATTTCAAAGAAAAAGTGTCAACATTTAAGTTGGTGAGTTCATAAGTGGTGTTTTGAGAAAATGTATGCCATTCGAAAGTGTTTGTATGTTTTCCAGAAAATGTAGTATTTCAATTGTAATGAGTTGTGATTCGTGTGTTGAAAATGAATGTATTAGATCCAGAAAATCCCATATTTTCCCTAATAGTTGAGATATGATTTGTTGTGTTTTCCAAGAAAAACCCTTATTTTCTTATAAAAGTATGAAATGCATATGAATGATCGTGATATAAGTTGCAACTAATTGTACCGAGAAAATCTCTTATTTTCCTATTAGTTGTTTGGTTTGTATACAGGAAAAACCCTTATTTTCCTAACATAACTGGCAGTCTCTAAGACCAAAAATCGCAAGCAAACGACGTGCTTGTAAGTTGTGTCATAGTTTTACATAGTAAAGCTATACGAAGATCGCACTTGTTAGATGAAGAATAGTTTTAATAACTACTCGTTCATAAAAGCATAATACCATAATAATTGTATATCCGATGAGTTTTATAACCATACTAAACATAATATGCCTGTAGCGACGTTCTTCAGGCGTCGTAGCGTTATGACAACTGTCACCCCAAAAGACGGACTGTAGCTAACAGTCAGGGTGCGGGATCATGACTTCCCGTATAGATCTATACACATTTGACACGTTCTCCGAACGGGAGACTCTGGTTATAGACAGGACTTGTAGCGATACCTTTTATCAAAAAGGCAGTGTTTGAAGATGTACACGTCTCATGGATTCTCAACTAAGTTTGTATTAAAGTAGTAGTTTGTATGCAAAGTTTATCCTTTTTCACAATGTTTGACAAAACATAAATCATAAGTTCTTTGAATGCATAAAATGATTTAGTAAAGAATGTTATCCTTGATATGATGTATTTGTATGCAAACGTATAAATAAAACATATTTTTATTTATAAACATATTGTATCCCAAGAGGATAAAGTTGTGTTGTGAGGCGTTTTGCATGATAATGACCTCATAAGACAGTTAAGACAACAGTATGAAAAGTATATAAAAAGATCGATGTTTCACACGATTTTAGTCGTGTGTTTACTTGTATTCCCACCCCCCCCCCCCCCCTAAAAGAGTATAAAAAGTATTTAAAAACGCATTTAAAGTGTGCTTGCAGGGGTATGAACTCACCTGATAGTTTGAAGATAGCGAGATGGAAAACCGGACAGAGTTTCGTCTCGGGAAACGGATTTTCCTCGGGACTCTTAGGAATCTCGGGAGTAAACTCGACCCTCGGGACTTGAGAAAAAAGACCAGAGCTTCGGGTTTGAACGGGCACGGAAAACGAGGCAAGATTGTGAGAGAGAGGAGAGAAATGAGCATTTTTCTCGGAAGCCCTCGCATCCTATTTATAGGAAGGCTGAACCGCCTCCGAACGCGGGGCGTACGCCCGTACGCAGCGCGTACGCGTACGTCATGCATGACCGAAGCCTCGACTGCCTCGGCTTCGGATGGGACGGGTTGCTGGGTACGCGGGTCGGATGGGATGGGTTGCTGGGTACGCGGGTCGGATGGGACGGCGGGTCGGACGGGACAGCGGGTCGGACGGGTCGGGTACTTCGGACAGGTCGGACGGGTCGGATGGCTCGGATAGGGCGACGTGGACGATCAGAGGCCAAGTCTCTCGGGTACACGGGGCGTACAGGGGTACGCAGCGCGTACCCGGATGAGGACGCTGACTCCTCTTCGGATAAGGTCCGAAATTTTGATTTAAATAAATATATAATTTATTTAATAAACTTCAAAAATTCATATCTTCTTCATACGAACTCCGTTTTCGACGGTCTTTATATCCACACGTAGGTGAGACTACGCTCTACAACTTTCGTTTAGACTCCGTTGGCAAATTCCGAAATTATTTTTATTATTTATTTTATAACTCATCGTGTTTAAGGAATTTCTTTGAAAATTCATAACTTCTTTATCTGATGTCGGTTTTTGCCAGACTTTTTACCACTGAAATACCATTGTCGAGACCTTCGATTCTCATTTAGGTCATTCCGGCCAAAAGTCGCTCGATCTCCGATTCGAGTTTTTAGCTGTCTACTGCTATATTCGGATCTTGGAAAAATCATAACTTCCTCATACGAAGTCAGATTTGGACGTTCTTTTTGTGTACGCTCACGGTTTAATGTTATCTATAACTTTCATTTGGATACCTAAGGCTAAATGCTATCATATTGAAACTTTGTGTTTTCCGCTTAATCGGTGTTGTCGGTTTTGTCGGAAATCTTAGAATGGTCATAACTTCTTCGTCATAACTCGGATTTTAGTGTTCTTTATATATTTGGAAACCTTAAGACGATATCTACTACATAGTGTACTCCAATCAGAGTTTTTGAATAATTCATTTATCGATGATATTCCTATTACATTCCAAAGAGGTTACAAGACTCGATTTATAATGCCCGGAAATAACGGGTTGTTACATCATCCCCCCGTTAGAGGGAATTTCGTCCCGAAATTAAATACAAGATAAAAGTTTTAGGGGCTGAGGAAGAGATGCGGATACTTCTGTAGCATTTGGTCTTCCCGTTCCCATGTGAATTCGGGTCCTCTCTTAGCATTCCATCGAACTTTTACTATTGGGATGCGACTCTGCTTAGTCCGTTTAACTTCCCTATCCATGATCTCGACGGGTTCTTCCACAAAGTTAAGATTTTCGTTTAACTCGATTTCATCGAGTGGAATTACAAGTGTTTCGTCGGACAAACACTTTTTCAGGTTCGATACGTGGAATACTGGATGCACTTTGTTAAGCTCGATTGGAAGTTGGAGTTTGTAAGCCACTGGACCAACTCTCGAAATGATTTCGAAGGGTCCAATGTACCTGGGATTTAGCTTTCCACGCTTCCCAAAGCGTATCACGCCCTTCCAGGGTGAGACCTTCAGTAGTACACGGTCGCCAATCTGGAATTCCAAGGGTTTACGTCTCCTGTCGGCATAGCTCTTTTGCCTATCCCTTGAGGACTTCAGTCGTTCTCGTATTTGCACGATCTTTTCGGTAGTTTCTCTGATGATCTCCGGACCAGTGAGGGTGCTATTAGGGACTAGACCTTTTGCCAATTGTGTGTCGCCCACTTCCGTCCAGCACAGGGGTGATCTGCACTTACGGCCGTAAAGGGCTTCGAATGGAGCGGTCTTGATACTAGTATGGTAACTATTGTTATAAGAGAACTCGACCAAAGGTAAGTGAATATCCCATGCCTTGCCAAAGTCGATTACACATGCTCGCAACATGTCTTCCAAGGTTTGGATCGTCCTCTCACTCTGTCCGTCAGTTTGAGGGTGGTATGCTGTACTCATGTCCAACCTTGTTCCCATGGATTTTTGCAATGATTGCCAAAATCTGGAAGTGAACCTGCTGTCTCTATCTGAGATGATGGACATCGGTACTCCATGAAGTCGTACGATCTCTCGGATGTAGGTTCTTGATAGTTTTTCCATCCTATCGGTTTCCTTGATCGGTAAGAAATGGGCTGACTTGGTTAATCTGTCGACGATTACCCAAATAGTATCTTGGCCACTCTGAGTTTTGGGCAGTTTGGTTATGAAGTCCATGGAAATCTGCTCCCATTTCCACTCAGGTATTTCAGGTTGTTGGAGTAGACCTGAGGGTTTCTGGTGTTCTATTTTTATTTTGGCGCAAGTTAAACACTTGCTCACATAAGTAGCGATCTCCGCTTTCATGTTCGGCCACCAGTAGAGTTGCTTGAGATCTAGATACATCTTGTCTGACCCTGGGTGTACGGAGTATGGGGTCCTGTGTGCCTTGCTCATAACTACCTCTCTGAATCCACCAAACTTGGGTGTCCAGATCCGGTTCATGAGGTAGCGTGCTCCGTCACTCTTGATTTCTAAGTTCTTGTCCATTCCCCTAAGGGCCTCACCTGCCACGTTTTTGGGTTTCAAAGCCTCTATTTGAGCTTCCTTGACTTGCGTTGACAGGTGCGAATGGATCGACATAGCTAATGACTTCACTCTCCGGCCTGAGTACTCCTTTCGACTAAGGGCATCGGCTACGACGTTTGCCTTTCCCGGATGATAGCGAATCTCACATTCGTAGTCGTTGAGCAATTCGACCCAACGTCGTTGTCTCATGTTTAATTCCTTCTGGTCGAAGATGTGTTAGAGGCTCTTGTGATCCGTAAAGACTGTGCACTTGGTACCGTAAAGGTAGTGCCTCCAGATTTTAAGAGCGAAGACCACTGCTCCAAGTTCTAAGTCATGAGTGGTGTAATTGACCTCATGCGCTTTCAGTTGTCGTGAGGCATATGCAATCACCTTTCCTCTCTGCATTAGTACACAACCCAGCCCTTGCTTTGAAGCGTCGCAATACACCACAAAATCTTCGGTCCCTTCCGGAAGAGAAAGGATAGGTGCACTGCAAAGGGCTTGTTTCAAGGTTTGAAATGCAACAACTTGCTTTTCTCCCCAGTTGTAGGTCACACCTTTCTGGGTTAAAGCGGTAAGAGGCTTTGTGATGCTGGAGAAATTTTGGATGAACCTTCGGTAATAACCAGCAAGACCTAGAAATTGGCGAATTTCTGTTGGTGTAGTTGGTGCAGACCAGTTTTCGATAGCCTTGATTTTCGAGGGGTCCACGTGGATTCCTTCCTTGCTGACCACGTGACCGAGGAAGTCCACCTTTCTAATCCAAAACTCACATTTTGAGAATTTTGCATACAGTCTCTCAGTCCGTAACGTCTTTAAGACTTGTCTCAGGTGTTGACTATGTTCTTCTTTATTCCTTGAATAAATGAGTATGTCGTCTATGAATACTATCACAAATTTATCCAAGAATGGACGACATACCCGATTCATTAGATCCATGAATACGGTCGGGGCATTGGTTAGTCCGAACGGCATCACTACGAACTCGTAATGTCCGTACCTCGTCCGGAAGGCCGTCTTGGGAACATCACTCTCTAGGACTCGCAGCTGGTGATATCCCGACCTCAGATCGATCTTGGAAAAGTAGTTGGCTCCTTGGAGTTGATCGAATAAGTCGTCGATTTGGGGTAGGGGGTATCGGTTCTTGATGGTAAGTTTGTTGAGTTCCCGGTAGTCGATGCACATCCTGAACGATCCATCTTTCTTTTTCACAAACAACACGGGTGCTCCCCAAGGTGAGAAGCTCGGCCTGATGAATCCTTTTCCAAGTAGTTCATTCAGTTGGCTGGACAGCTCCTGCATCTCTGCCGGGGCTAATCGATAGGGCGCTTTGGCTACTGGGGTAGCTCCGGGAATCAGATCGATTCTGAATTCGACTTGTCTTACGGGTGGTATCCCTGGAAGGTCCTCGGGAAACACGTCGGGAAAATCGCATACGTCGGGCACATCCTTGATGTCCCGGACTTCGCGTTTCACGTCTACAACATGCGCTAAAAATGCGTGACACTCCTTGCGTAGGCACTTCTGAGCTTGGATACTTGAGATGATACTAAGAGAGGTACTAGGTTTGTCGCCCAAGACAAGGAAGGTTTCGCCGGTTGGCAGATTAAGGCGAACGGCCTTATCGTAACATAGGATGTCCGCACGATGTGAACTCAGCCAATCCATGCCAATGATGACATCGAAACTCCTAATCAAGACTGGCATGAGGTTGATTTGAAAAAGATTATCGTTTAGAGTTAGGGTGCAGTTTAAATATATCTCCTTAGTGCCTTCGGTTTTCCCGTTGGCCATTTCTACTATGAACGGTTCACTTAATGATTGTGGTATTGGTTTTAGCATGCTTTTAAAGTCGTGACTCACAAAACTCCTTTCCGCTCCACTATCAAACAAAATGCATGCATACGAGTTATCGAGAAGAAACGTACCCGTAACAACAGTAGGGTCCGCAATGGCTTCATCTTGACCCATTGCGAAAACTCGGCCTCTTCCGCCGGTATTCCTGTTATTTGCCTTCGGGCAGTCCTTGCGGTAGTGCCCTGTGCCCCCGCACTCAAAGCAAGCGCGGCTTACTCCGGTATTAGCAGTGGGGGTGAATTGTTGGGTTTGCTCCTTGCAATAGCGGGCTGTATGACCCTTCTTATTGCACCTGGTGCATTGAAGGTCACGGCAGGGACCGTGGTGGTGGAAGTTGCACTGGTTACATTTCGGTAGCTTTCCATTGTATGAGCTTGTGGGGGCAGAATTGGTAGGTACAGTAATAGCGTGGGTCGCTATCACTTGTTGCTTCTTGGGGTTCTCCTGGAGGGTTTGTCCCCTCCTCTTGTTCCAAGGCTTACTCTGGCCCTGAGCCTCTCTAGGTGGAATTGCGGCTGCTGTGATGGTACTCTGTTTCGCTCCGTGGTCGATGAGTCGTTGTGCCAGGCGTTTAGCGCTGTTGTAGGTGATAGGGTTGGAAGCTATGACATGCCCTTGAATCTGGGGTGATAACCCCCAAATGTACCTTTCGACCTTCTTTGATTCTGGGTTGACCATGGTAGGGCACAAAGCAGCGAGATCGTTGAACCTAGCTGTGTAGGCGACTAGATCAGACCCAGTCATTTTCAAATTCCAGAGCTCCTGCTCAAGCTTTTGCACTTCACCCCTCGGGCAGTATTCTTCCAGTAGTAGTACCTTCAGTTCTTCCCAGCTCAGGGCGTTAGCGACAGTGAGCGTCACTGAGTTCACATGGCTTTTCCACCAAGTGAGAGCTCGATCTATGAAGGTGCAAGCAGCGAACTTAACCTTGCTTGTTTCTTGGCACGAGCAGATCTCGAAGACCGTTTCGGTCTTTTCG
The DNA here is from genome assembly GCF_002870075.4 of Lactuca sativa. Taxonomy (NCBI): domain Eukaryota; kingdom Viridiplantae; phylum Streptophyta; class Magnoliopsida; order Asterales; family Asteraceae; genus Lactuca; species Lactuca sativa. The sequence goes on from NC_056631.2 coordinate 177,082,891, forward strand.
AACCATTGCATTAGTGCAATGACTCCGCCACTGCCATTAAAAGTCTTTGGCTTCGAGTTGGAGAACTCCTTGTAAGTACACTCCCTTACATGACCCTGGTCGGGGCCACGATTGGGATGATTCGTGCTGCTTCCTGTACCTCCATTTGCATTGGAGTTTATTTGAGAAAGAGCTGCTGCTACTGCTGCTGTGATAGCGGCCTGGACCATTTCCGGATCATAAGTTAGTGGTGGAGGTGGTGGTGGGGTTGCGTTGGTACGTGCTGATCTACGAGGAGGCATTGCGCTGCCAAAAGAAAAAATGAGATATTATAAGTTTCGGTGGTTGCGAGTTGAATGTTATTGAGTTAACTACCTAAAATAGATTAAGAATTTGGTTTGACCAACACTGGGTTTTGAGCTTGATTCATTAATAACGTTTGAATGGATGCACTTATGAATTGAACGGACTACACATAATTAAAACAAAAAAAAGAGATATGTCCTATATATATTAAACATATAGTTGTGTTACATCCGAGTTTAGACAAAACTTTTTGACCTTTCTAAAGGTCTCCGATTATAGAAAGTTTTAAAGAAAATAATACTCTTATCCGAAGTCCTAATTTATAACAAAATTTGAAATCCTGGCAGGCACTATTTGCGACGTAGGTTGCGCTTGGAGCTCGACTCCGCATCTGATTGCTTCGATTCCATTAGGCGCCGATCAAAAGCGGCTTGTTGCTCCCTTAATTCGGCTAGGGCTGCAATCATCTGTGCCTGAAATGCCTCAGACTGGAGTTGAGCATAATCTTGTATCTTGTCCAGCCTACGGATGTCAGAAGTGTGAACCTGCACTTCCACGTTGACATCCCGGAGGCGGCTTGCTTGAACTCCAGATTGATAGGACTGATTGGCTAACTTACCCACCATTACTGGGAGTGCTCGATCATCCGAGCTTCCATCGCGGACATCATAGAAATCCCGACACATGCCGTAGGGAGGGCGTATGCCTTGTTGTTGGCTCCAATGATGGAGGTGACTCCCCCAGACGGGAGTGGGTCCTTGGAAGTTCCTCACATGGACAGGAGGTTGAATGGGTGGTGGATCGATCACTTCCGGCTTTGATTCAGTACCGGAGTCATCACCCACTTCTATGGGTTCCTCATCCTCTTCGGGATCATCTTCGATCCATCCTCCGTTGCCTTGGTTGGGAAAGTAGGGGTCATTGGGGTGGTGAAATCCAGCCATTTGACTGTACGAGAAATAGGGTCATAAGAATTGAATAAAGTCAAAACATGCAAAACATGTAAGTTAAATTAGTTTAGATAGCAAATACTCCTATAGTATTTAAGTTCTTGTGTTTGATTCTAGTAACGGTTTGGTAAGTTTTAAAATTTGTTGTCCACTGCAGACACCCCTCGGCACACGTTAGTCGGCTCTCGGACAAATATAGTTGATCAGGCTATATCCTTCCCAGTTCCGATTACGTGTCCAAAGGCGTACCTGCACTGCACAACTTATTTATAATACTTCTAAAATGGTCCGATGTGAAATTGTTATTAGTACAAAATGAATGCATGCTTACTTTACAAAAACTAAATAAATTTAATTTCAAAAGTATGACTCTTCTCAGAGTGTTTTTGTCCAGTTGAGTTTATAGTTGTATACCAAAAATGGTTTTGATATACTTAATTCACTATAAATGATGCTCTGATACCAATCTGTCACACCCCCAAACCAGAACGGCGGAAACGTTCTGGGGCGGAGGATGTCATATTCAGTATCATAACAGTTCATAGAAAGGAAAGTACACACCACCATAATATAAATATATTTGAAAAGTTTACATGATTGTATATGTTACATGTTTGCAAAAGGAATCAAATACAAAATGGTGATCCAAAATATCTTACTAACGCCAGCGCGTTAGTCTTCAGACGTAGTTGCTACCTGGTCTAGCGGTTTCCTGAGAATACAAGTTATTTCAAAGAAAAAGTGTCAACATTTAAGTTGGTGAGTTCATAAGTGGTGTTTTGAGAAAATGTATGCCATTCGAAAGTGTTTGTATGTTTTCCAGAAAATGTAGTATTTCAATTGTAATGAGTTATGATTCGTGTGTTGAAAATGAATGTATTAGATCCAGAAAATCCCATATTTTCCCTAATAGTTGAGATATGATTTGTTGTGTTTTCCAAGAAAAACCCTTATTTTCTTATAAAAGTATGAAATGCATATGAATGATCGTGATATAAGTTGCAACTAATTGTACCGAGAAAATCCCTTATTTTCCTATTAGTTGTTTGGTTTGTATACAGGAAAAACCCTTATTTTCCTGACATAACTGGCAGTCTCTAAGACCAAAAATCGCAAGCAAACGACGTGCTTGTAAGTTGTGTCATAGTTTTACATAGTAAAGCTATACGAAGATCGCACTTGTTAGATGAAGAATAGTTTTAATAACTACTCGTTCATAAAAGCATAATACCATAATAATTGTATATCCGATGAGTTTTATAACCATACTAAACATAATATGCCTGTAGCGACGTTCTTCAGGCGTCGTAGCGTTATGACAACTGTCACCCCAAAAGACGGACTGTAGCTAACAGTCAGGGCGCGGGATCATGACTTCCCGTATAGATCTATACACATTTGACACGTTCTCCGAACGGGAGACTCTGGTTATAGACAGGACTTGTAGCGATACCTTTTATCAAAAAGGCAGTGTTTGAAGATGTACACGTCTCATGGATTCTCAACTAAGTCTGTATGAAAGTAGTAGTTTGTATGCAAAGTTTATCCTTTTTCACAATGTTTGACAAAGCATAAATCATAAGTTCTTTGAATGCATAAAATGATTTAGTAAAGAATGTTATCCTTGATATGATGTATTTGTATGCAAACGTATAAATAAAACATATTTTTATTTATAAACATATTGTATCCCAAGAGGGTAAAATTGTGTTGTGAGGCGTTTTGCATGATAATGACTTCATAAGACAGTTAAAGCAACAGTATGAAAAGTATATAAAAAGCTCGATGTTTCACACGATTTTAGTCGTGTGTTTACTTGTATTCCCCCCCCCCCCTAAAAGAGTATAAAAAGCATTTAAAAACGCATTTAAAGTGTGCTTGCAGGGGTATGAACTCACCTGATAGTTTGAAGATAGCGAGATGGAAAACCGGACAGAGTTTCGTCTCGGGAAATGGATTTTCCTCAGGACTCTCGGGAATCTCGGGAGTGAAATCGACCCTCGGGACTTGAGCAAAAAGACCAGAGCTTCGGGTTTGAACGGGCACGGAAAACGAGGCAAGATTGTGAGAGAGAGGAGAGAAATGAGCATTTTTCTCGGAAGCCCTCACATCCTATTTATAGGAAGGCTGAACCGCCTCGGTACGCGGGGCGTACGCCCGTACGCAGCGCGTACGCATATGTCATGCATGACCGAAGCCTCGACTGCCTCGGCTTCGGATGGGACGGGTTGCTGGGTACTCGGTTCGGATGGGACGGGTTGCTGGGGAGACGGGTCGGATGGGACGGCGGGTCGGACGGGACAGCGGGTCGGACGGGTCGGGTACTTCGGACGGGTCGGATGGCTCGGATAGGGCGACGTGGACGATCAGAGGCCAAGTCTCTCGGGTACGCGGGGCGTACAGGGGTACGCAGTGCGTACCCGGATGAGGACGCTGACTCCTCTTCGGATAAGGTCCGAAATTTTGATTTAAATAAATATATAATTTATTTAATAAACTTCAAAAATTCATATCTTCTTCATACGAACTCCGTTTTTGATGGTCTTTATATCCACGCGTAGATGAGACTACGCTCTACAACTTTCGTTTAGACTCCGTTGGCAAATTCCGAAATTATTTTTATTATTTATTTTATAACTCAACGTGTTTAAGGAATTTCTTTGAAAATTCATAACTTCTTTATCTGATGTCGGTTTTTGCCAGACTTTTTACCGCTGAAATACCATTGTCAAGACCTTCGATTCTCGTTTAGGTCATTCCGGCCAAAAGTCGCTCGATCTCCGATTCGAGTTTTTAGTTGTCTACTGCTATATTCAGATCTTGGAAAAATCATAACTTCCTCATACGAAGTCAGATTTGGACGTTCTTTTTGTGTATGCTCATGGTTTAATGTTATCTATAACTTTCATTTAGATACCTAAGGCTAAATGCTATCATATTGAAACTTTGCGTTTTCCGCTTAATCGATGTTGTCGGTTTTGTCGGAAATCTTAGAATGATCATAACTTCTTCGTCATAACTCGGATTTTAGTGTTCTTTATATATTTGGAAACCTTAAGACGATATCTACTACATAGTGTACTCCAATCAGAGTTTTTGAATAATTCATTTATCGATGATATTCCTATTACATTCCAAAGAGGTTACAAGACTCGATTTATAATGCCCGGAAATAACGAGTTGTTACAAAGTCTATTCCTAAAGAGACATAAGAAACTGTTATCTTGTAAAGTCTTCACGTGCTCCTACTTGCTTCAATACCTTGTAGCAAGTTTTTAAAAATAATTTTATAAAGTTTATAAATTTTTGATCTTCAAAATGGCCACCATCTTCATTCTTCTTATATTTTTATAAAAAAAACTATTTCTAAAACTAATATATTACTTATAAAAATTAACAAATAAAAACTAACTATTTAATTATTACATACCATATGAATAAATAAATAATTACAACCATTTTAAATAAATCAACACATGCAACAACAAAAAGGCTCATGACTAGTTTATGCACATCATACACATTTATATACTCAAAATTATGTTAAAAAAAACTCTTTGTTTTTATAAGACAACTTCTATAACAAAAAAGATGCATGTAAACTTTTAGTCATTGAAATAAAAATGATAAAACTTTTAAAGTTGTTATAGAAAATATGTATGAATTTTTCTTGTAAAGAGAAAACCATCCATGTTTTCCAAAAACAACGATTTCGTCAACTTAACAAATAATCTAATTAATCTTGAAAATGGCTATAATACCAATTGTTGAGTCTTTATTCAAAAATTGTTTCAAAAACATAAACAATGCAACAGAAGACTAAAGATTTGAACAAAATAAAACTGCTTTCATTCCCACCAAAAGATCATTTTGCAAGACTTAGAAAGATTAAAACAATCATAGAAGGAAAGTGATACAACCTTTGAAGACTTTGGTTCCTTTTGGTAATTAGGAAGTTGATAAAGAAGGCTTTAAACTCAAACATAGAAGCTCTCTAGAAGTATCCACCAAGTTAGAGTTGAACCACTAAAACATGCTAGTCTTCACTTTTATTAAATTGTTCTTAAGCTTTAATACTTATACCACATAAGTTCTTAAAGAGAAACAACATAATCTACCAGGAACTTGTACCAAAAAGGCAAAATATGAGAAGGGAAGAGCCATTCTCATTCTCGACAATTCTAGGGAAAAATAAGAGAGAAATTTGGCAATGAAAAACTAACTAACACTCTTGTTTAGAAGCTTTCTTTTATACATGTAAGTATGTATAAAGTAAAGTCAAAAGCTAGTCATAAAGTAGAACATGGCCTTCTTTTACATCCATGATGAAAGTTAAAGTAAGAGACCATTTCTTACAAGCATGGGATATTAATTAAACAATTCAAAAGCTAACCCAACACCATCATGGTTAAATGGACAAAAGTGAAGTGTCCATTACTTTACTAACTATATATATATATATATATATATATATATATATATATATATATATATATATATATATATGTATGTATATATATATATATATTATTTTCATAAATAGTAAATTCTCATTTAGTAAAATATTATTTTCATAAAATAATAATTTATCAATTAAATACAAATCTTGATATATTTATAATTAATCAAATTATACTAATAAATAATTAATTAGTGGTAACTTGCTATATGTTGTGACCCTATAAGATCATATGTTATTAGAATATCATTCTATAATGCCTCTTGGACATACTAGATTTTTCGGGATGATTACATCTATGTTATATATAAAGACAAAGTTCATCTCGGTACAATTTCTAACCCTTAAAGAGGACCAAGACAATGGAGTTTGTATGAATTTATTCATGGTAAGATCTCAAAACCTAAAGACCAAAGTTAACTTATACAAGTGTTGGAGTTTTGTGGAATCTAAAATAGTTAAAGAAGCCAGATTTGCACAAAAAAACATTATTTAATTAAGATTTTTGAACCCCAAGGCCATGGCTCTAATTACACAAAAAATTACGAGCTATAATTCAACCATATAATTGTTAGATGAAGGTGTATAAGCCAATAACTAAATTGATATATTGTTGAATTAGAACCAAAGTCCTTTTTGGGTTGTCCTTATAACCAGAAATAACTAGAAATGATATTAGGAGAGAGAAGTATAGTTTATTAGATTATTACATGATTAATAAACTAATTTGAAATTATAGGAAAATGATTTGTTAATATATTATGTGTATAATATATTAAATGGAAATAGATAGTTGAATTGTTAATTCATATGATTAATAAATTAATGTGAAATCAATTAGAATTGATTTCAGGTTAATTGAAATTAATTGAAGGTGCAATGGGTGAATTGTAATTGTTTAATAATTAAACAAAAGAGACAATTCTAGAAGCATCCATATCATGGACGCTTTTATAGAGTTCCTTAGGGTTTCTAGAAGCCTCCTGGTTGCATAATAGAAAAGGATTTGAATTATGATTAAATCTTTTATTTAATCAATTCAAATCTTGTTTTGCCTGCAAGTTACCTAAACTATACATAGGACCCCTTGGCTTGCATTTTTCGTTGACCACATTACCTAAAGGCATAGGAACAAAATTCCCTTCATATTTCCTCTCTCCTCCTCATTCTAGGGTATATGGTTTTGGGTGTGAGCCATTAAAGACATCATCCTTTTTGGTGCTTTGCTTTCCAAGGAACTTCAAGTGGATTTGATTTGATTATATGCTATAATAATCAAAAGGTATGTAACCCTAATCTTTATGTTAATCTCGATTTCCGTAGCCTCTCTCTAGGGTTTCTTAATGTTTATAGGTTTTTGTTATCAATAAAGGAAACATAGATCATTTCTAGGTTGTATGTGAACTTAAGGGTTTAAGTGTTTTTCAACCACATGTTTTTTATAACCTAGAAAATCCATCAGAGATGACAATCAAAATATACTGTATCTATGATGTATCCATACAACCCAATTGATATGTATTTTCAGTGCACTAGTTTTATTTCTTTAATTCTTAATCTATCGCATCTAAACCAACACCTTATAGGATGTCAACATGATCGAGTATAGTAGAGTTTTGATAAACAAACGTGTCGAACTCAAAGGGAACATGTATGAATTAATATTATAATGTTTGATTATAGGTTATATTTAATAAACGAAAGCAATAAAAGGGGCATTTTGATTATAAATGCACAATCAATTAGTAAACCAGATAAACTAATTGGAAACGATTGACTTTAGGTACTTTGATTAAAACTCGATTACATCAAAATCATGATTTTATTAAAATGTAATGGTTATTTACCGATTTGTATTACAATTAGCTATCTTGATTGGACAAACTAATTTTGTATAATCATAAATACAATCAACATTCATGTGATGCAATTAATTATCAAAACAATTATAATTATATTCAGATTAAGAGAGATTTGATTGGGGATTTAACTTCAATAGTTATCAAAGTCAATAAAAAGTATAAGTTAGCCAACAAACGCTCCTCCTACACATTAAAGTTCCTCCAACACATTAGAGTTCCAATCTTACTACCTAACATTAGGTTTTAGTTAAAACACTAGTTATACTTATTAATGGTAAAAAAAAAAAATTATGATTCAAGCTAATAAAACTAATAAAACTAAATTGATTGTCTAATTCTAGTAACTCAATAATGGATAATAAAAATAAGATCTTTAATATATAAGATACTTGATCAAACAAACATAATTTATTAATAACTCAAAATATCTAAATAGAAAATAATGTATGATTCATGAATTCATCTGATTTAAACACAAAGTAAAATGATTTTAATCCCTAATTAAATCAAAAAACTAATACATAAAGAAAAATAATTCAAAAAACTAAACATGATCGGAATAGCAAATCGAATGGTTCCCTTGATGAATCGGCTTCTAATCCATCAGATCTTTGTCCCTATCATTTAACAACCTTCAGGCCGCCACGTAGACTCTCAGACTCTCCGGTTTTAGGTTTCTCGTCATTCAAGGTTTTATAAAGACTATAATTATATCTTTAGGGTGAATTTTCGCGTCTATTTATAGGATTTAATGTCGGCTTATTTTAGCGGCGCGACTCATAATATTTTGCAGTGTGACTTTTTAAATCCATTGTTATCTTGATATCACCAACTCATCGACGTAGTGGTGTGATAGCATCTAAATGGCTGCGTGGTCCGTGTCTTTCAACATTTTTCTAGAATTTTCCTGATTCAGCTTCACATTTTCAGCCTTTTTGCTTCCTTTTGTTCCAACAACGAATATGAAGCATTTGAAGTACCTTTTGGTCAAAATATTATCAGTTAAACTCTAAATATTAAGATAATTAACCTAAAATATATGATTAGTTTAGGCATCCATATGATTGCTGGACCTTAATTAACAATTAGATCAAACCACTCATTTTCTTCATTGCCTTCTAAATCAACAATCAACTATGGACGAAGCTAGAAACTTCTTATTTAATTTTATATGATTTAATAAATAATAAATAAACTCTTATTTTCTTATTTATTTTGGTTTATAAATGACTTGTAGTGTGTGACCCATAGTTCCACAAATTTGTTAGTTATGTACAGTAATTTGTTATTTCTTGCACACTATTTCGAACAAATTTGTGCATGTGCAAGGCATAACACACTTGTTGGTACAGGTCTAGCAACAAGTCATTGGCTTTGACTATGTATGGGTTTTTGTCTCCATAAATCCAATATCAAAGCTTGAAGAGAGAATGCATTATCATCTTTATTTCTTTTTGTTTTGATCTTAGTGAACACATGTGTGGATTAGTCGCTTGTTTATCCAATGTCGGTTTATGATATACTAGGAGTGATACCCGTGTATTACACGGGTTTATTAAAAAAAATATAAATTTATAAACCCTAGGCAATTTAAAAAGTAATAATTTTATATATATAAAAAACTTTGATGAATAACTATATAAATGAATACAAAGTAATACAAATTTATGTAAAAATAAATTCAAATTGAAAAAAGTTATTGTTATGTAAATAATGAAAATAAAAAAGGAAAACAAATATGTTGAGTAAATTTGATGGAATTTATTATAATTTATTTTAAGAATTAATTGAATTTAATTAAATCAATGATTTTCACTTAAAATAAAATGGAACCAATAAGCAAATTACATATGGAAAACAAATAAATAAAAAATTATGAGAAAATTACATGTGACAGATTAAATGAGAAGATGACATGTAGCAATAAGATCTTCATTTATTAGGGAGGATGAACTCAGATAAGAAAAAATAGACTTCATAATGATAGTCTTAGTATGGCCATAAACTTCGTATTGGCCAATCCTACCGTCGGCCTCAACCAATATGAAACACTAACTAGTTAGTTCCCAATATTAAAAATATACATGTCCCTTACAAGTTTCACCTAATATGTGATAATAACCTTTATAATTGTTATGTTTCATATGAGCATTTGACATACTTCTAGTTAGAGTTGTTCATCAAACGGAACAAACAACATAAACCACATATACAACACCAAACCACACCGTATAAGGCGGTTTAGAACTTGTGTGATACGGTTTGCGGTTTTTAGTTTTGTTAAACCACATTATTTAGTTGATACTTGCAAACTTGTTGTTAATCATGTTGTTTATGTAGGTGATACTTGAGATCTCATGCTTGCCTAATTAAATGGCATAAGTCAGTTTAGTTCAAAGGAGTTGAGGATGCATAAGCTCTAAAACAAAAGCGTCATCACTCCTAAATTATTTAATTTGCAGTGAAAGTTAATCGAGTTATCAAATTATGTACTTTACGAGTTTACTTCTTAAAGTATTATTGACGTAAAGGTGAACTATGCCTAAGAAATGATTTAATAATAACATTTCTTATAGCCTTGGTTTATGTATAATATCTTAAAATATTATTTATTCAATTTAGCTTAATGCATGTAGAACTAAATTCATGTCATGATATATATCAAAACTTGGGTATTCATGAAACCGCAAAACAACACAGAAACCAGAAATAAGCCCACACTAAACCACAACGTGTCTATCATGGTATGGTTTATGGTTTTAAAAAAACTCAAATTGTCTATGTGGTCCAATTCGCAGGTTTAGTTACATATAAGGTTGAAGGCCAACTGAAAATCAGACATATTCTTTCAAGATTCATTTAGTGAAGTCGATCCATGAATTCAAATCTTGAAGTGAGTCACTGTTGGGTGGAAAGCTTTCCATGAGAGATGACAAGAGGAGACTTTAAATATTCTTTTTATTCATGTGGAGAATATTCCTTTATGACTTGTAAACACCTTATATAAACATGTTGTATTTATTTTTTAGGTGTGTTTATAAATAGAGTAAATTTCATAAATGGTCCTTATGGTTTGGGGTAATTTGTATGTTTGGTGGACCCTAACTTTTTTTTTTTTAACTCGGAAGGTCCCCACTATTTGTTTATATTGCACGCTTGGTCCCTATCTTACCTAAAAATACTATTTTTCCCATGATTTTTTTAATTTATTTAAATAAACACACCCCACCTTACCTACCCCATTTTATTTAAATAAATAAATAAATTAGTGGCAAAATGGTCTTTTTAGGTAAGACAGTGACAAAAAGCGCAACAAAAACAAACTGTAGAGACCTCCGGAGTTAAAAAAAATAAGTTAAGGACTAAACATACAAATTACTCCAAACCATAGAGACCATTCGTCTAATTTACTCTTAAAAATATAGTTCATTGAGGTTTGTGAGTTGAGAGTTTAACTTATATTTAGAAGTACTTTCCTCACAATAATCAAATGCAATTTTTACATTAGATTCTTGTCTTTTCAATAATGTCGTTCCTAAATTTTGCAAGACAAATCCTGATTATGAGAGTCATAAATGAAAGATCTAAACGATTTGTTAAAGAGACCATCTCAATTTGACAAATTCCTACATCATCGATTGGAGATTTTTGTTTATTGCGTTTTCTAAAAATCTTGGAATAAAGTTTTCAAGTTCTTGATTACCTGTTTCATTATCATATTATGGATCGAACATGAATTTTATTCACTCAAGCCCAAAATATTTGTTTTATTGGATCTAAGCCCATTTAAGATCTTATGATCCAATATCAAGCCCTGAATACTTTCCAAAGTCCAAACTGTCTTATCCGGTTTTTCTTTAATGATCTGATCAAATCGTTACAGTGTTTCAAACGTTTTAATCTTCGTATTGATGATGCATTATTTTGTTCTTGATATGTTCATGTTTCTAACATCTACCTGATTTCATCAGTCTTGTTCGTACATCTATATTTACCCAATCAATGTAGATCCACTCGTGTTTAATTGCTTAATGATCAAAGTATGTTTCAAGTTTCTATTGGACATTAGTTCTTTAATGGACTTGTGATTTCCTTCATTATTCAAATGCCGATTGATGGCATATAGTTTATCAAAATTATGGTGGTCTTGAATGGTAATGAGAAATGCCAAAATAATTCAAGTGGGAGCGTGATTAAAATCGTTGTACAAAACTTATGGTTGTGATGACGTGAATCTGTGGAATTTCGTGAGGTGATGTTGCTGAAGTTATTTGATTTTGATCCAAAGTTGGGTGGAGATGAAAAAATTGTTATTTTCGAAGCATGAATGGGCTGTTAATTTGCATACCGATTTAAAGCAGGTGATTTTACCTCTTGAAGGTGTAGAACTCGTTTTTGGGTTCCAAATAACAAAGACTTTTGTCTTCTTTATGTGGCTACAAAACAGAAACAAAAGAGACATATATATTGTAAATTTATAACACGAATAAATAAGAAACCTTGTGGTGTGATCTTGATGCTCCAGTAAATCACATTTTACCGAAAAATAATAAATAAATAAATAAAATAAAATAACCCAATGAAATGAAAGTAAGACGCATGACAAACTTACAAGCTAAATATGAAAGATACAAATTAGATGTGGTCAACACACTAATACAAGGTAAAGTGTGAGGACACAAACTTAACAAATACCGACCAATCTTACTCTTTGATGGTGGAATCTATAAAGGGGATTAAAAAGAAGCAAAATTAATAGATGAAAAAGCTATAGATTCCAAGTAAGGATGTGCTTCGGGCCGGAAACGATCCGAACCGTCTCGAATTGGATGAAAAGTGGGAACCGGAATCCGGACCGATTATACTAATATGACGCCGGTTCGGCTCGGGTAATACGGGTTTCGGTTCGGTTATTAACTCGAAAGGACCGAAATAACCCAAATAAACATTTACACTATGTTTTTGAACCGAATAACTCAAATAAACCAAAATGACCCGAATAACCCAAATAAACCGAAATGGCTCGAATAACCTAAATAAGGAAATTCTATATTTAGTTCAAGAAAAAAATATTAATTTAACATATTTTTTCTTAAACTAAATATAGAATTTCCTTATTTGGGTTATTCGGGTCATTTCAGTTTATTCGAGTTATTCAGTTCAAGTGATTATTCACTTTCTGGGTCGGTCTTTTTGGCCCGATTAAACCTTTTCCGGGTAACCCGGACCAAATAACCCGAAACCTGAATTGGGCAAAAATAGATACCCTTGAAGCATTCCAACTCACAATTGGAAACACGAAGGAATCACCACGACTGAGAACACATTAACGGACATCCCAAGCCACATCTACTAAGTTAATGTGAACTACTCATATCGACCCTGTAGTTGATTGGCAAATCATCTGGTGCCCCTCCTTGAGTGCAAATAACAATTCATGCGTCGAACTATTAGCTCTCCGAAATCGAATCTTGACCTTGGCAACCCAACCATTTCGAAACTCACACATTGGTACACCTGAAGAAATATAAACCATAATCAGATTCCTATCTACCGGCCACCTGCCGTGAAGTCACTCGTTTTCTCCTGAGAATGTGCGACATGCATCATCTCGCATTTGTATACTGTCTTGACTGCCACATGACTCCCGTCTCATATAATCACACCGCAAATACTCATAACCCAAATTTATGTTCCACATCAGGGTGAGGATCCTTCCCTACATAATACCCAGTTCTTCCCCGCTTAGGGTTCGAACCATCACCGATTGACATGCCAAACAGACCACACTACAAACTGGCTCGCTTGATGTACCATTTCCGACTCATGGAATGTACTACACAACATTCGATGATCTTCCAAACAGTGACCACATAAACTCTAAGTATCTCGTATCTCAGTTGAAAACCTTGGAATCCTCCCAATGTGACTGCTAATAGTCATCCCGAAATCCCATATAGATACACCGTCGGATATCCCAAACTTTGAAGTTGGGCTAAATTGGTATATGAATTTAGACTTAAGATCATCCATGCCATGCTTAATGAAGCCCGTAATTATTTGACCAATTTATTTGCCATATCCTTAAAGGTAATTGGGAAAACTCTAAAATGATTAAACCTTTGTTACCCACGATATATTAAAGTAATCAACAATCTCTATTACTTATTCGATATGATTGTGAGTGTCCTCATGGTCTTTTCCGATAAAATGTGTCACTTTGAGCAATTGTAAAAAATGGCCTTTGAGCTCAAAGTCGCTAGTGGTCGAAATTGTTGATCGAAATAGACCTGCACTGGTGTCCTCTCTGGCACAGTTTACTTATTCTTCCAATGTTATATTCATGTTGTCTATCATGATTACTTCAGTGTCCCTTTCTTCTTCTTTACTCGATTTTTCTTTTTGGCTTTTATTCTTTTTGTAAAATTCATGCCCGGGTTCCAGAAAAAGTGATATTAATTTCTGATGTAGATTCTAAGGTCAGTAACTATTGAAACAAAACAAAAAACAAATGTACAAGAGAATAAAAAAGGAAAATAAAATAAAAGTGAAACTCGTTGCCACTGATAAGGCAACCAAAGTCGATATATCTAATGCTTTTACATAAGTTAGGAGGAAGGTCTATCCTACATTCCTTGAATATTTATTTGAATAGATATATTCCATCAAATCAATCCAAAAGGTTTTCATCGCCTTTAAATACAACATAGAAGACATCAAACATGTTACATACTATCTTTATCATTAGTGTGTATTTTTGAGATCCGGAATAAGAATATAGTTAACTAGTTTGTTTAAAGTATTATGGATATCAAGATCAAATCTATTTTCCAATCGCGACTTCCTTAATGATCAATTTATTAAACCAATAAGAATATTAAACTAAATATACTACCACTTTTTTATGAAAGGAAAGTAGTTGTTCTATACCATATATCTTCATCCCTACGGGAGTGAGAGTGTACTAACGAAATACACTCATGGACTGATGGTGGGATATTTGATAACCCATTCGCGTATATATGCTTACAACGAAGAAACAGGAGCTAAAACATTATGCTCACTAGTGTTCATCTCATGGTACCCGTTACAACACTTAAGGGTTCTACAATTCCCAATATTGATCCTGAATCTTCCATAATCTATTGTTAACTTTGTTTTAGACTAAATGATATTCTAGAATCTATAGACACATAATACAGAATAAAAAACAATACCAAAATTTTCACCAACAAACAATAGTCCACTTTTTATGATGAGGACCAATACAATTAGATGAAAAAATCTAACTAAATTAAAAATTTAAGGAACAAAACAACATAAATATAACATGAACATTTCCCTCGTATATATTTCATTATTAACTTACTCAACAACAACAACAACAACAACAAAAAATAGAAATCTTATAAGAAAATGGGTAAACATAGAAGTGCTAATTAGACAATCTTACTGCATAATAGTGATATTGCTTTCATCTTACTGTAAACATATTAAAGCTGATTAATACATTCATTTATTAATGTATTATCAACCCAACATATTTGCATCGAATATTTTATATATACGATTTAATATTGACAAGATCAGTAGTGTTTTTCTTTAAAAAACTCTTATACCATCTTGCAGAAAGCTTTGGTGTTCGTGTTTGTGTTTCACGGTCAACATAATATAACCCGAACTTTACATTGTAACCGCTCATCCATTCATAGTTATCCATTAAGGACCATACAAAATATCCGCGTACATCTGCTCCTTCTCTATAATTTAAAACACCAAACATGTCATTTATTCAATAATGATGGTACACTATGAAATTTGAATATAAATGGGCTACTTTCTAAATATACAAATCTAGAGTACGAAAAGATTGTAGAGCAGACCTTATTGATTTCGCTAAAAATTCAAGGTATTCTAAATGGAATTTAACTCGTTTCACATCATTTAAAATTACATTCACTCGTTTCTCTTGCAGATCGGGTGAAGAATAACCTGAAAAAAAAATATTTGCATGGCTAATAGAATATTCATAACTACTTGAATTTATATCTGAAACACAACCCTTACCATTTTCTGTAATAAACATAGGTTTATTTTTGTAGCGAAACTTGATTTGATTAACAATCTCCTCCATCCCTTGAGGAAAAACATATGTATCTTCTACCCCAGTCTGTTTGGCAAACAGAGGTAAAGATCTTTAATCTCAAATAAAATTAAATATTAAAATAAATATTAAAAATCACCATTTCCTACATACAGGTTCACCGATCAACACACCATCGCGCTCTGCCACAGTGTCAAAGAAACCTTGGATTGGACGATTTGCAATTGGAGAGCATGTAGAGTTTGTACAATCTTTAGTATATATAGCCGAGTAATGGTTTATACCAATAAAATCAAGACTATTATTCACAATGTTCTTTTCTTTGATGGAGAAACTTGGTAAATCACTTCCAAGGTACTTAACCATTTCTACGGGATACTCTCCATATATCAAGGGATCAAGTACCCTGTTTAATGGTAAGAAGTTAAACTATATATATATATATATATATATATATATATATATATATATATATATATATATATAGAGAGAGAGAGAGAGAGAGAGAAGTAAGTTCAAATAAAAACAGTAAATAGTATGAGAACATAAAAACACTATGTTTATGTTATTATTCTGTAATAAATGTTTTATATGTGTATTGTTGAACTAATTCTACTATGAATACTAATATTTGATTATTCATATATTCATTACAATGTTATAATTCTATTATAAATCTATGTATATGGATTTTTACAGAAAATTTTAAATTTAGTTTTAACATGTGGCTATTCATTTATTCATTGCTGAATAATCACATAAAGTTGTGGATACAAAATTCATTGCAGAATAATAACATAAAAATAGTGTTTTTACTTTCTCACATTATTTACTTTTTTCATTTGAAATATATATATATATATATATATATATATATATATATATATATATATATATATATATATATATATATATATATATATATGTTTGTGTGTGTGTGTGTGGGTGGGCGGACGGGCATGTATGTTTGAGTTATTTTGAGAACTGTTGGAATCCTAAGTCACGTAGGACCTTGGAGACCAAGCAATCAATAAATATGGCAAGTTGGTCATGTTTCCTAATTGTAATCTTATTCTACAAGTTGGTAATTTAGGAGTATATATATGTATAGATACCGAGATATGGTTTGTACATAAAAACACAATATAGGTTTTGAGCAATTTTCCTATTAATCAAAGAGATATTTTGATTATTTGTGTTTTCTAACTTGAATTGGTATCAGAGCTTGACGAAGAAGCTGTGAGATCAAATTCTTTACCTGTTGACAAGCGAGGTCAACATGACTGATGCAGGGGGTGAGGGAGGATCAGCTCCGGTGACTGTGAAGGAAACTGGATCAACTTCAGTTCAATGTCCCATGTTGAATTCCACGAATTACACGGTCTGGTCACTGAGAATGAAGGTAGTCTTAAGAATTCATAAGGCTTGGAGTGTGATTGACCTTGGAACAGAAGAGAATGAAGAAAAAAATTACCTGGCAATTGGATTGTTGTACCAAGCGATACCGGAATCCTTGATTATGCAGTTGGGAGATGTCGATTTAGCAAAAGCCCTCTGGAACTCAATTAAAGCGAGGCACGTTGGAGCCGACCGGGTGAAAGAAGCCAGACTTCAAACCCTAAATTCCGACTTTGACAGATTAATAATGGCAGAGAAAGAATCAATCGACTCCTTCACCGTGAAATTATCGGAAATTTCCTCTCAATCGGCGTCACTAGGTGAAACCATCGAAGAATCAAAGATGGTGAAGAAGCTACTAAAATCCACATGGGTGTAACATGTCAAGTGGATCCGGATCCGGATCCTGTGGGTCTAAGATGTCAAGTGAATCCGGGTCTAACGCAAAACAGGCCCAAAGAAAATCAAATAATGGTCGATCCAATAGTAGGCCCAATTCCAATTCTGATCCAAATAGTAAACCGAAAAAGGACCGATCTAAAATTATTTGTTACCGGTGCGATAAATCGGGCCACTTCGCGTCTCAATGTCTGGACCGAATCAGAAAATTACAAGAAAGTAATTTTGTTGAATATGACGATACCGACGAGGCCGTATTTTTACACGAGACCGTGTTTTTGAATGAAGAGAAGGTGATACCGTCTCGATACGACTCACAAAAAAACGATGTGTGGTATTTGGATAATGGGGCGAGCAATCACATGACGGGGAACCGATCATTTTTCTCCGAACTTGACGAAGGCATAACCGGGAGGGTTAAATTTGGAGATAATTTGTGTGTAATAATCAAGGGAAAAGGTGCTATACTTTTCCAAGGCAAGAAAGGTCAACAAAGGCTGATGATGGAGATTTACTACATACCGGATCTCAAGAACAACATTATAAGTCTCGGACAAGAAACTGAAGCCGGGTGTGATATTCGAATGAAAGACAACTATTTAACCATGCACGATGCCGATAATTGCTTATTAATGAAAGTACAAAGAACTTCAAACCGCCTTTATAAAATAAAATTACAGATTGGAGTTCCTATTTGCCTTCATTCAAGACTAAGTGAAGATGCGTGGCGATGGCATGCAAGACTTGGGCACATCAATTTCGAGTCAATGAAAAAGATGTCTAAAAAGGGTTTAGTCAAAGGGTTACCGAAATTAGATGATGAGAATCAATTATGTGAATCGTGCTTAGTCGGCAAGCAAACAAGAAAGTCCTTCCCAACCATGACGACATACAAAGCGAAACAACCATTGGAGCTTGTTCACGGTGATTTATGCGGTCCGATCATGCCGGCAACCAAGGGTCAAAATAGGTACATTTTTACACTAATTGATGATTTTTCACGATTTATGTGGATTTATCTCATAAAAGAAAAGAGTGAGGCGTTTACACACTTCAAAAAATTCAAAGCTTTGGTGGAAAATGAAATTGGAAAGCCTTTGAAAGTGTTTAGAAGTAATCGAGGAGGTGAGTTTACCTCTCTCGAGTTTAATTCTTTTTGTGAGCAAAACGGAGTTAAACACCATCTCACCGCCCCATACTCTCCACAACAAAATGGAATTGTGGAACGAAGAAACCGAACTCTTATGGACATGACACGAAGTATAATGAAGGCAATGCATGTTCCAAACTACTTATGGGGAGAAGCGGTAAATCACTCAACAAATCTAATCAATCGAGTTTACACAAGAGTCCTTGGTGATACAACTCCATACGAAAAGTTGTATAAAAGAAAACCGAATTTAGAAAATGTTCGTATATTTGGGTGTTTAGCACATGCAAAAGTTGAACCGGTTAATCAAAAGAAGTTGGATGCAAGATCAAGACCACTAGTATATGTTGGTTTCGAATCGGGTACGAAAGCTTACCGGTTATTTAACCCGGTAACACAAAAAATAATAGTGAGTCGAGATGTTATTTTTGATGAAACCAAAGGGTGGGATTGGATTAAAGAAGCAGGAACCAACAATGAAGAACCGGGCTCATTCGTAATACCATGGGACTATCCAAAAGACTATGCGAGCACCAACCAAGGAAACGATGTAAATAATGATCCAATTCAATCGGATCATGAGATTGGAGATGAAGGGGAAGTACAAGATAATCAACAACCAAGTCCGGTAAATAATAATGTTCAACAAGGAGCTACAAGTCAAAGACCCTCGAGAGCAAGAGTACCTCCAAGACGATTTCAAGATTATGAGCTTGATCTTAACAATCTTGAAGAACTCCTTCTAACAACCAATGATGAGCCGATATCGGTTGAAGAAGCGAAGAAAGAACCAGAATGGGTCAAGGCCATGGATGTGGAAATCAAGTCGATAAACAAAAATAATACTTGGACTCTTGTGAACAAACCTATGGGGGTGAAGCCAATTGGACTCAGGTGGGTGTTCAAATTAAAGAAAAATGCAGATGGCACCATTAATAAATACAAGGCAAGGTTGGTTGCTAAAGGTTACGTGCAACAACCCGGTATTGATTTTCAGGAAGTGTTTACCCCGGTAGCTCGAATTGAAACCATTCGGTTTCTTATAGCCTTAGCAGCTACTCATGGGTGGGAGCTTCACCACTTAGATGTAAAAACAACATTCTTACATGGAGAATTTAAAGAAGCTGTTTATGTGTCACAACCGGAAGGCTATATAAAGAAAGGCAACAAGCATAAAGTATATCGCCTTACAAAAGCATTATATGGTCTAAGACAAGCACCTCGAGCATGGAACACGAAGCTTGATGGGATTTTGAAGAATATGAAATTTCAAAAGTGCATGAAAGAACCATCGGTGTACCGGAAATGTGAAGGATCTAACTTGCTAATTTTAGCAATTTATGTTGCTGACTTATTTGTCACAGGTACAAATTTAAGCATGATCAAGAGGTTCAAATTAGAGATGTCCAAGAACTTTGAGATGTCGGATCTTGGAAGATCAACTTATTACCTTGGCATTGAAGTTAAGCAAGAAGAATCGGGGATTACTATAAACCAAGAAGCATATGCTCAACGCATTTTAAAAGAAGTCGGTTTACATGATTGCAATCCAACCCACATACCGATGGAACCGGGAAATAAATTGTCGAAGGCCGAAGATGAACCCGAAATCGACCCAACACAATATCGAAAAGTGGTAGGATGTCTTAGATACCTCTTGCAAACAAGACCCGATATGGCATATGCGGTTGGAGTTGTTAGCCGATATATGCAAAGTCCAAGAGAATCACATGGTGGTGCAATCAAACACATTCTAAGGTACTTACGAGGAACAACGGGATACGGAATTAAGTACGAGAGAATGGGACAAAAACGGCTTATTGGTTATAGTGATAGTAGTCACAATGTTGACCCAGATGACGGAAGAAGCACAACCGATCACATTTTCTACTATGGGTCATCACCAATTACATGGTGTTCACAGAAGCAAGATATTGTTGCTTTATCATCTTGCGAGGCGGAGTTCATGGCAGCCACAGCGAGTGCATGTCAAGCAATATGGCTTCAAGATTTGCTTGGGGAAATCATGAACAAAGCACAAGAGAAAGTTATTCTTAGAGTTGATAACAAGTCGGCAATCGAACTAACTAAGAATCCTTTTTTTCATGGAAGGAGTAAACACATTCACACGAGGTTTCACTTCATTCGTAATTGTGTCGAAAGGGAACAAGTGGAGGTGGAATACATTCCCAGTGATGAACAAAGGGCAAATATTCTTACGAAACCATTAGCTCGAACCAAGTTCAACGAAATGAGGAGCTTGATCGGGGTTGAAGAATTCTCTAGAAGGACTTAGAGATTCGGGGTGATTGTTGGAATCCTAAGTCACGTAGGACCTTGGAGACCAAGCAATCAATAAATATGGCAAGTTGGTCATGTTTCCTAATTGTAATCTTATTCTACAAGTTGGTAGTTTAGGAGTATATATATGTATAGATACCGAGATATGGTTTGTACATAAAAACACAATATAGGTTTTGAGTAATTTTCCTATTAATCAAAGAGATATTTTGATTATTTGTGTTTTCTAACTTGAATGTATTTACCAGAGAACATAAAACGTACTTTTCTAAGGAAAATTTCAATCAACACCACAAGCATCTAAAGCTTCTAGATAATTCGTTTGGGAAAGTAAAATAAAATTCAAAAAACATCGTAAAATATAAATGTATTTAATTATACATATATACATATTCAAATATGCACATATACACATCAAAAAAAATATAGATTTGTTTTTTTCAAATCTTATGTCGGTAAGCAGCTTTATGAAGTCCGTATGGCCTTTGGATGATATTTGTTTTTTTTTTTTCAAAATAATCTCTCTCTCTCTCATATATATATATATATATATATATATATATATATATATATATATATATATATATATATATATATATATATATATATATATATATATATATATATATATAGGAATGAGTTCTATGGAAAACAAATAACTAGGGCAACATCTACTGGAACCAATAATCAAATGACACGTGTCCATTTCTTTCTTCACAAGTAATGTATTGTGGAAGTTATTATGGAAGTGGTGTGTTGTCATGTTTTCATTGGTTCAAATATGTGTTGCCCTAATCATTCATTTTCCATATAACTCTTATATATATATATATATATATATATATATATATATATATATATATATATATATATATATATATATATATATATATATATATTGGATAAATATGTTTAAGAATAATATGTACCAGCCAATTTGGAAAGCGAACGCTCTTTTAACGGCCTCAATATCAAGCTCACTGTTTGTTAATGGTATGAACGTGGGACAATTTACAACAATCCCGACTAATCCAGCTTGTTTAACCTGCACAACAATTGCAATATATATATATATATATATATATATATATATATATATATATATATATATATATATATATATATATATATATATATATATATATATATATATATATATATGAGGGGTTGTGAGAAAATATAAATAATTTTTAAAAACTCGAAAACAAGCAAAACTTATGAGATTGTACCACCTCAACCTTATATTTTGGACAAGAATCCATCCAAACATTAAACTATACGATGATAATCGATGATACATAAGAAATTGTTTCATATTAGCAAAGCATGCTTTTTAATATTTTTATTGTGAAAACTTGAATTTAAAAGTGGTTAAAGATGTGAAAAAAAGTTAAACGGTTGTTAAACCCATTTATTGCTAATAAAATTATTTTTCGAATGTACTTGTGTTTAATTTTTATAAGATAAAATATATTTTCATATTTTTGGAAAATATTTATATTTTCACATTAACCTACTTTTATATATATATATATATATATATATATATATATATATATATATATATATATATATATATATATATATATATATATATATATAGAGAGAGAGAGAGAGAGAGAGAGAGAGAGAGAGAAAAAGAAAGAAAGAGAGAGATCCATTTGAAACATAGATAAAAATAAAAGTAGTAATTGTCATTTAAAAAAAATGCAAATTATAAACTACAAGGATTAAAACAATAATTATTAAAATCAAATATTACATGGACAGAAACTATAATTAGACTATTTATTGATAATTAAAAGGTTAATAAAATAAATGGTAGAATTTCGTATGGCTTCATTAAATGTTAAAATATTATATTTGTTCAATCTAATATTTACCATTTTTAATCTTTTAAAATATTAGGTTTACCCAAATGTGTTTTCTTAACAGTTTTTAATAATTTATAATTCTTTTTACATTTTTAAATCGTTAAAATTGAAAAGAAATTACTAAATGGACCTATTGCCATTGCCTTCTAAACCGCAGGATATATTCACGCTCAAAAGATTTTTACTTCTCGCCGGTGTTAACCTACCGCTAACCTTCTTCTAGCAATCAAATTTAAGCAACATGTATTTATAAGTTGTCGGTCTTTCTACTTGCTCTCTTTTCATCTTTGTTTATGACGTGGATGAATTTCACCACGTGGATGTGATTAAAGTTATGTTTGCACTTGATCTTACACTTTTCCATGTGCATTTGATTTGATTTTTAACGATATCTTTTACATAGATGCATTCATTTTGGCAACGTAAGCAACATATGCATCTGGAATCTTAAATGATTGAAGCCCCTCTATTAATGTATCTTGAATGCTAGGATCGTAGTCTCTTAGAATATTGATCTTAAACAACTAGAATCTTGAATCCTAAAACCTAATTCCTTTCATGAGTTCATTAACTGATTCCATCATTTGTATGCATGAATCCAATTTGTATTTGCCATTGGAATCAAGATTCGGTTGTTTGTTCTTATGGTCTTGGCGAATAGGTTCGAATTCAAAATGATTATCATCAATGAGTCAAACTTTCTGACTCTTTTTTCTTGAGAATTCCAATATCTTGAGGGATAATTGACAAAAAAATCATTGCTGAAATCATATGATTCCAAATGGGAATCAAGAAAGTCAGATTTAATGTTCTTGAAAAAATAGAACTCTATAATAGATTCTTTAGGGTTTTCTATAGAGCTGATGGAATCTGGATTGGGAGATGGCAAGAGGGCAAGAAAGACAATGACAACATGTTAACACACCGGCTATTGAGAACGGCATGAGGTAAATTATTTTGATCGTATGCCATTTATAAGGTAAGGGCAAATTGATTCTTTAGTTTTTGTTTTCAATTTTAATGATTAAACAATTATAAAAAAAGGATTATAAACTAGTAAAGGGCAACTATGATATTTTAAAAGATTAAAAAAAATAAATAAGATCAGATCAAACAAATATGACATTTTGACACCTAGTAAGGGTATACGCTAGCTAAATATGAGGTGAAACTAAACATTTTCCTTTGTATTTGACTCATTTCATTCGTATATAAGTAATTTGAATATTTCATTAAAGTCATCTTGTATTTTCTAAATTATCGAAAGATGTTTAATATAATATCAATTAACTTTGATTATTTAAAAAGTATGTATTATTGGGATGTGAAAGGTGTAAATTGTTAGCAAATTTGATTTTGTTTTCTAAAATTCAGTGACGAATTATCGAAATTTGAATTTACTTTGATGACATTCTAATGGTATAAATTGTTAACAACTATATACAAATTGGTGTTATCTTTCTAAATTTATATATAAAAATTATAAAGATAAGACTAAAATTTATAAATAGAAAAGATGTACTTATAGATTATAACACATTGAACAAGTTAAAGTAGTTGTCTGGAATTCCCGCAAGTGTTACCACACACTCCAAATTGACTTGATGAATGAGGAGGAATCCATTCTCCGGAACAAGTTAAAGGGCTATTGTTGGAAATATAAATGGGCAATTATATCTTAAATATTCTTAAGTTTTGGTGACCTGACACCCATTTGTAAAAAAATAAATGCAAACTCATATTTACAAAGTGAATGGACGCCGAATATTTGTAAAAAAAAATCATGATAAATAATTACCTTGTACTTTTGACGATATAGATTTGCTGCTTTGCCATGGGCCAATACCAGGTTATGCATAACAATGAGAGGCTCAACGTCAGAGTTTCCGGTACGACAGTTACCAAAAAACTCTGAGCAACGAGAAGGTGGATAAATCCCCCACCTATAAGCTAAATCTGTGAACAGGTTTGGTTCATTTATTGTAGTCCAATACTTTACTCGGTCTCCAAAATATTTGAAACAAATATCTGCCAAATGTACAAAGTCTTCCCTGCCACCATATTACGTTAGATAGAGAACAAAAAAAGTAGAAAAACAATCGATACAAAGATGAGTTGACAATTTTTAGACTTACTGCATTTCAGGATTTAGCCAAGATCCATATCTATCTTCAAGTTCTTGCGGAAAATCATAATGATGAATCGTCACAAACGGCTCGATTCCTATAGTATTGTGGTCAAGTCTCATTCACAAAATATATACAAATTTTTGCTAAAAACTAAAAACACATCAGAACTCATACATGTATCTACAATTTGAGACCAAATCAAATTAATTATTTGTTAGTGTATCTAAAATTGGCATGACACGATCCTATTTATTTCTATAGATGTTGAAGTCTTTCCTTTCTCATAAGGGCTTATTTGGATGGAATCTTGGACTCCACATATATCATGCATGGTATTGATGTGACATGGTTATATATGTCTCTCTATATATATGTTAAGTCTCTCATCTCTCCATAAAGCTTTTTTTGAGAGATAATCTTGGATTTCACATATATATTATATTATTTCACTTTTAACTAATAGCACCTTTGAGAATTAGATTGTCTATGATCTTGTCATAGAACATGATCCCTGCCGTATTAACTTCACCAAACCTTCCTCTTGGAAGAATTCTAGCCCATGAAATCGAAAATCGGTATGCTTTTAGGCCAAGGGAATGCATTATCTCAATATCTTTCTGTTTTAAGGAAACATTAATAAAGAATCATATTCGAAATAAACAAATTGTTTTGATATCAAAAGTCATTAGACATATTAAAAAGAGTAATTATACCAAAAATAGATGATAATGACAATCTGCAATATCTCCATTCTCTTCGTTTTCTCCACAACCTGATAAAAATGGCAATGGATTAATCATTGGATGTTTAAAAATAATTCATCATATAAACTATAGCAATCGAATAATCGATGATATTAACCTATAGAATGACAAAATACATCCCAGTTGCTTAAGGATTTCATATCCTCAAGATAAGCTCCTTCAACCTGCATGCATTTATACGTTGAGTTATAAAGAGCTATGATCATGAGAAAAAAGGAAGAGAATGAGGAAATTATTAACTTGATAGGCGGAACTGCCTGCACCGAAAATAAACTCTGGTGGGAAATCTGATCTTTTGACATGGTGACCTTTTTCTTCCAATCGAAATCCTATATCACCATTGTTGGAGGCTTCAAGAACCACATTGCATACAAAGATGAGATACCAGAAGTGAAAAATGGTCGGTGACTTTGGTTTTAACTTCATCTTGCAAATAAGGGGGTGTGGAATTCACTATCTTACATTTTTATTTATAACCAGTTATATATTCATTTAAGAATAATAAACATATTAAAAACGTGAGAACAAATCTCTATAATATAATCAACTTGATTTAAGTACTACAAACGTTTCTACGTATATGAATTAAAGGACAAGTTAGTAAATGTCTTTTAGTTAAGTTATAACAAATTAAACATTTGATGACCACATTTCTTCATAATTTTTCATACTAAAATAACACGTTGATTCTATTTTTTTCATCATTTAAAAATTAAAACATCATTATTTTCATGATTTTTCCACCAAAAATTAGGACTTTAAACACATGTTTCTTTCTTTTCATATTTTTCATAATTTGAATATTAAAAACGTTGAAAAAAGTATAATTTCTTTGAAAAATTAATTCAAGAAAATCATTAGATATTCGTTTTTAGGTAGAATATAAAAAGGAATGATGTAAGAAAGCTTTTGATTCTTCCTTTAACAATTAACGATCACTGGATTTGTTCAAACACAATAATATTTAAGGTCCTAGTGCTTTGACAAAGATTCCCTAAATTATCCTTCTTTACTAAGACCTTTTAGGTATACCAATATTTTTTTCAGATTTTTTAACACATGAGTAACTTTTAGAGGTGTGCAATAAACCGTACAAACCGTATAAACCGTTCAAACCGCACCGTACCATAGAACACAGTTTAAATTTTCATGGTGTGGTCTGTGGTTTACGATTTTCTAAAACCGCAATTTGCGGTGCGGTTTGCGGTTTTGATTTATAAAACCGCGATCCAAATCGCACACCATATATATATATATATATATATATATATATATATATATATATATATATATATATATATATATATATATATATATATATATATATATATATATATATATAAAATGAGAAAATCATTCTCAACCACATATTTATTTTGCAGCAAAACACCTAGGTCTATCGACGAAAATAAATACGGATACACATGTGTTTTCCAAGCAAACATGTTTCCTTAAACTATGTTAATAATTATATTAATGTATACAAAAACATATTTTTTTTTTATTTTATTGATTTTTAGAAAACTATTTTTATCGAAAAATTATTTTAAATATATCAAAATTTATAATTTTTTATATATGAATAATACGTATGTTTAACTTTTTTATAGTTTAACTATTGTTCATATATGAATATAGCACATAATAAAGTTTTATTACCTAAAATAATTTTTTACATCATCTTTCGTCATATGTTATATTTATATATGAATAAAACGTGTATTAATTATGGTCATACGTTATATTCATATATGAATAAATATTTATCAGATTTTTGTTAGGATTCATTTGTGATTCATATATGAATAATTAGTATGTAAATAAAAGACGAAGTGTTTTGAAAATTTGAACTACTTATTCATATATGAATAACAAGTAAATTGTAACAAAAATTATGATAAATGTGTTATTCATATGAATATAAATTGTGAGGAAAGCTAATTAGAATTTTATTCATATGTGAATATAATATGTGACGAGAGTTGATGTAAATTATAAAGAGTTTATTATATGTTATATTAACATATAATTAATACTTCAACCGTAAAAAAATTAATTATATTTTTTATTCATAATTAAATAACGAATGTACTGTAGTAAAAATCTGATACACTTTTATTCACTTATGAATAACGTTAGCTGAAACTATAAACAAATTATTTTATCTTAAAACTATATCAATATGGATATCAATTTATCGAGAATAAAAAAAATTATTAATTTTGATATATTTAAAATCATTTTTCGATAAAAATAGCTCATTAAAAATTAAAAAAACGAAAAAAAAAACTATATTTTTGTATATATTAAAGTAATGATTATCTAAGTTTAAGGAAACATGTTTTGTTGGAAAGACACGTGTATTCCTTTCCCTTTTTCCACCAGTACGATGAAGACTTTTGCGGTAAAAACAAACGAGTGGATGAGAATGATTATTCTCAACCTTTTTTATTTTCTCAATTGAATTTACCTCTCTTTCTCTCTTTCTCTCTCTCTCTCTCTCTCTCTCTCTATATATATATATATATATATATATATATATATATATATATATATATATATATATATATATATATATATATATATATATATATAGTTGTTGTTGGAAACAAGTAGGTGAAAGTGGGGATTATTGAATTTGACAAGGACTGGTTTACGTTCTGTTTTGATCCATCAGAACATTATTATGAGTCCAGTGGAAACAAGGAGGATGAAGAAGAGGAAGATAGCGGAGACGACAAAGGTATAATGCCCCAAAACTCAGAACCATCAATTTTTGTTTTTATATAAATAGACCATTGTCCAAACATGTTTGTCAAACCATAAAGTATTTAAAGTATATCAATAGACATCCCAAAAGTGCATCAAAGTCAAATAAACGGAAAATCATGGTGTGTACAATGCGGTCATCCCGAGCTCTTCCCCTTCGAACCGGAAGCACCTGAAACAAATTGAAAAACGTAAGCACAAAGCTTAGTTAGTTCCCTAAAATACTGCATATCATACATATATGTCAGCTCAAGGCTATATCGGGTATATTTCACCCCCGAGTCTATTTCAACTCATATGTCAGTACAAGGCTGTACCAGATCTATTTCATCCCCAAGTCTATTTCAACTCATATGTAAGAACAAGACTGTACCGGATCTATTTCATCCCACGTATATATAGAAAAATAGACATATAGGCATACAACACATACATTAGGAGTCACAAAGACTACAAGCACATACAATACCTAGTGTCCTACAATATAAAGAGAGCAAACTCACCTCGCAATGCAGCTCAAAAGTCAACATGTCCTCAAAATCCCAGAATGGGTGCTAGGCGCCACCTAGATAACCACACGAGTTAAAACCTTAATTTACCTATTGGGAGATTAATGGTTGAACAAAATCCTCAAATCAAAACTCAACCATCAAGCTCAATAGTCAAAGTCAATAGTCAATATTGACTCCGGCTGACCGCCACAATGTGGTCTTCCTTAGGCATGTTGTGGGCCGCATACTACCAAACAGTTAGGAAAATCCCCACCACCATGTTGTAGTGACCTAGGACCATACGGTGGTTGCCGATGTTCCAACAGCTTAACGCATTAAGTTGTTTTCTCCGATTCCAAGAGCTTCAAAGCTCATATTTGGTCCAAAATGTTATCTAAAAGGATAAGACTTCTAACTTTATCCATTAGGACCACCCAAAAGGTCAAAAACCCAAATCTCAATGTCCCAAAAGGATTAATATAGAAAGAACTTAACCAATATGCACCTATTCCACAAGGTCCGAATTACATCCTTTCCAGAAGCGATTCTCACCAAAACTAACTTAAAAGTTGGTGCTTTATAGACATGCATATCCAATGCATGTATTGAAATCATATTAGGTCAAAACAAAGGTTCTAAGACCTAATATCATGCATGAATCAAAAACACAAACTCCAGATCCATCGCACAAAATACACCAAATGTCACAAAGATTCATAAAGTTGCAAACTTTATGAGATCTTACCATCTCAACAAATAAGAACAAGAAGTTAATGGGACAAAACTCAAGATCTAGCAACCTAGCATGATAAAAATTGAGTCTTGTACACTTACAAAGGTCTAGAACAATGCTAGGGGTGAAGAATAGAGATTTTCTTTCTTGATCTTTGCTTTTTTCTTCTTCCTTTTTCCTTGTTTAGCTTTAAGGAACACCAAAACTAACTCAATAATGGAGGAAAGTGATTAGGATTTCTTTGGGGCTTGAGGAGACACATGGAGGCTGAGGATGAACAAACCCTAGCCTCCTTATTCCTTTAAATAAGGAGCAAACCCGAGAAAATGGGGTTTACATATCAGCCGCCACCACGCCATGGCCAATACTGCCATGGCATGGTGACTCGAATAAACATGCAACCCATTTTTTCCTTGTCATCTCATCGTGGTGCCTCCACCACGCATTGGTAATCCCCAACATGAAAGTTTTAATTATGAATAACGTACCTCAAGATCCGAGCATTACAATTACCCACCACCTGATTTAGACTTCGTCCTCGAAGTCAGCTACCTCAAACAGCTCGGGGTAATGATCTCTCATCTCGTCCTCTGGCTCCTACGTCCATTAAGAACCTTTTTGGTGCTGCCAATACAGCTTCACAATATCTACAACCTTACTTCATAGAGTCTTCGCCCTCCTATAAATGACTGCCACCAGTCTCTCTATGAAATTCAGGCTATCATCCACCTGAATGTCCTCCATTGGAACCATTGTGGAATCATCAACCTAACACTTTTGCAGCTGAGAGACATGAAAAGTTTTATGGATCTGACTGAGCTACTCCAGGGGATCCAAACGATATGCAATGATGCCCACCCAAGCTAACACCCTGAAAGGACCAATATGCCCGGGGCCTAGCTTACCCCTCTTCCTGAATTGAATGACACATTTCCAAGGTGACACCTTTAGGAGTACCATATCCCCAACCTGAAACTCCAAGTCTGACCAGCGTCTATCTGCGTAGCTCTTTTGTTTGTTATGTGTTGTCTGAAGTCTGCCACGAACCTGCTAAATCAATTTCGTCATCTTAAGTACTACCTTAGTATTCCTATGACCCGCTGACCGACCTCACCCCAACATATCAGGTTCCTACACTCCCCCCATAGAACATCTCAAAAGGAGGTTGATTAATGTTGGCGTGATAACTGTTGTTATACAAAAATTCCACTAAAGGAATATATATATCCCAACTATTTCCAGAATCCAGAACACCTGCCCGTAGCATGTCATCCAGAGTATGGATGGTCCGCTAGCTCTGACCATCAGTCTGCGGGTGGAAAGCAATGCAAAAATGCAGAGGAGTACCCAGCTCTTGTGAAATCTCTTCCAGAACTTGGAAGTAAACCAAACATCCCTATCAGAGACCACAGAAACCGGCACCCCATGTCGTGCCACCCTTCCTGAATGTAGACATCGGCCAACTTCTCCATCGAAATACTCTCCTGGATTGGAATAAAACACACGCACTTGGTCCACCATTCCATGATAACCCATATCGAATCTACTCCATGCGCCGTCCTAGGAAATTTGGTGATAAAATCCATCATAATCTATTCTCATTTCCAGACGGGGACTTCCAATAGCTCCGTTTTCCGTGAGGCCGCTTATGCTCGGCCTTGACTTTCCTGCAAGTTAAACACCTCTCCACATACCAGGCCTTGACTTTTATACATGTCCACCAATAGTCAAGCTGGAGATCTCTAAACATCTTTGTCGCTCCGGGATGAATAGAGAATCTCGACTTGTGTGCCTCCTCTATCAATACCTAACGTACACCACCCCAATATGGAACCCACACACTCCGATGAAGGGTCAACAACCCCCGACTAACATAATCAAAGGAAACCACCTGACCCATTATACGCTTACTATTCTAGTGCTCTTCCTTCATAGCTTCATCCTAAGCCTCTCGAATTTACTCTAAAAGTGAGGTAACCACCTTCATGCTCAAACGCAAATCCCTGATCAGAGCAGTATCCACCTTATGGATGAGAGCGTCAACCATCACGTTGGCCTTCCCTAGTTGATAGAGGATTTCACAATATAATCCTTCACCACGTCCAACCATCTACGCCGTCTCATGTTCAGTTTCAGATGATCCATCAGATACCTTAGATTCTTGTGGTTCGTGTAATTGTACAACGAACCCCATAGAGGTACTATCACCAAATCTTGAGGGCGAAAACCACAACCCCCAACTCTAAATCATGCGTAGGATAATTTGCCTCATGAGGCTTTAGCTGCCTCGAAGCGTAAGCGATCACATGACCTCGTTGCATCAGTACTATTGGGTTTTGATATGAAATATAAGTTTGTTTTTCACAAAAACCAGCAATGGAAGACTTTAAAAATAACAAGTTTATTTTTAGTTCATAACAAAACCAAACCATCATGGATGCATTTATAGAGGTTAGAATGAAATTAAAACAACCATAGGATGTTTTAGAGATAACCTCTGAATCCTTTGAACCCACTTGTGTAACATCCAAATTTTTCCAGGGATATTATTGTGTATGTTAATCTTGAAATTGAAGGAGAGACACGACGAGTTGAGGGTCCAACTCGCCGAGTCGAATTAAGTTGATCGCGTAGATTTAATGAATAGACTCGACGAGTCGCGAGCAGACTCGCCGAGTTGGTGCTGGGCAGAGAAACCCTAATTTCTCGGGGTTGGGCCTATATAAGGGAACTTATGCCCCCATTTCCGCCTTATCAGTTACCCTACACCCCTGAGAGCAAACCCTAATTGCTATTTGAGCAAGAGAGTGAGAGAGAAGCTTATATTGTGGTTCTTGTGCATCAATTGAGGAAGAGGATGAGGTTATCAAGCACGGAGCTGGAGGTGACGCTGTTGGATCCAGTGATTTCATGTACAGAGCTCCTGAGGAAGGTATGGAGTCTTCACCTTTCTTCTTATTTTGGATAGGTCTCATATCTATTGAGTTTTAGGGATTTTTTCCATCTTTTGTTTGGGTTTTTGAGAAGCATGAGTTATCAAAGAGTCTAGACCTCAGATCTGGACCTTGTGAGGTCCTTAGAGTCTAGGTGTCCCAGCTTTATTCATCCACATGAGGGTTTTTGGGCTTTATCTTTCATGAAGGGCTTGTTTAGCATTTTGGAGCAATAACATCATGCATGAACGTAAAGATCGAAGCTTTACATGCTCGTTGATCCTTGAGAAGTGATAAATCTATTTGAAATCGTTTGAATGAGGAATCAGATCGAAGGGACTCGCCGAGTCCATGGCCTGAATCGACGAGTCGGTGAGGGTTTGTCCCGATGGGTTGGATTGTGCGATAACTCGGCGAGTTGGGGGTCAACTCGACGAGTTGAGCCGGACCTTCTTGAGACTTCTGAGGAAACGAGTGGACTCGACAAGTCACAAGAGTGCACTCGACGAGTCGGGTCAAACATGGACTATTGACTTGAGTTTGACTTTTGTTGACTTTAGGGTTTGGTCAACATGAGTAATAGAGACCATGGATGGGTAAAATGGTCATTTACCCAATTCAAGAGTTAAGGAGAGAAGAATAACTTTTGGTTGCTTAGAGTCGAGAATCGAGTATTTATTGAGATAACTACCCTATCTGTAGGCGATGGCTAGTTCGAGATTCGAGTACGGGGATGCGTGCTTGCTGTCGAGGTGAGTCTTCTCACTATACTTTACCTAGAGTGGTACTTATGTGTGACCATAGGGTCTTATGTGCTTACGTTGAGTATTATGTTATCCTGCATTGTGTTTTATGTTGTGCATATGCCTTTGTGATTTATGCTATGCGGAGCTTTACAAACCAGACCAGAGGGTCCAACGAGCCATGAGACCGGAAGGTCATCAATGAGACCGGACCGAAGGGTCCAACGAGCAGTGAGACCAGAGGGTCCTCACAGAGAACGGACCAGAGGGTCCAACGATCCGTGGGAATGGAGGGTCCCATTGAGACACATTGATCGGAGGGTCTTACAGAGTTGTAGCCTCTAGTGGCTAATTATTTTGTGTATCGCCTGTAGATCCGGGCTAGTCAATTTAGAGACGATAAGCGTCAAAAATGACTTTTTGATGGATGATTATTTAGAATGATTAATCTTAACTAAGTTGTAGTATATGTTACAAGGATTCCGTACATATAAAGAACGCTGAAATCCGAGTTATAACGAAGAAGTTATGACATGTCAAAGTTTTGCGACAGAACCGATACGACACAGCGCGACGTAAATAGTGAATTTATGTTAGAGCGATATTTGGCTTTAGCGATCTAAATGAAAGTCGTAGAGTACGTTAAACCGAGAGCGTTCATAAAAAGAATGTCCAAATCTGACTTTGTATGAGGAAGTTATAGTTTTTCTAAGTTTTAGCTTAGTAGTATGCAACCCAAAGTTCGAATATGAGATCGAGTGATTTCTAGCCGAAACTGTGACGTCTGTGTTTCTGGGCTTGTCATTAATAATGCAAGTTGCCTCACCAATACTCGAGTGCCACTAAGTGACGCATGCAGTGACGTTGAGTACGCCCAGGGTAAGGCTTGGTACGCCCAGCGTAATCCCAGACCCAACACCCTATAAATAGAAATCAAACATTTTCCTTGCCATTTTTCTTTCTTTCTCTCTAGTTTTTGCCTTGGTTTGCGTGCCAATTATATCCCAAAGCCCCGGTATCATTCCCGAGTCCTGAAGCAAGTTCCAAAGTCCCAAAGATCCAAAGAAGTGAGATTCCCGAGCCGAAGCTCTGCCCGCGAGGAGCGCGGTTTTTGTGAAGATCTTCCAGATCTACCAAAGAATACTACTTCTACAAGTCGTAGTACTGTCCGATCATCTTCTGATCAAGTGAGTGTATAGTCCCTTTCAAATACACGATATTATACAAGTAATCGTTGAATGTATTTAAGAATACGGGTTGTGTGAGGGTATTATTATTACCTTCTAACACATAGACTTATATGACTCTCCTTGAAATTTCTTGTTATGTGTTTACGTATTACTTGCTATTTGGATGGAGTATTGAAAGAGCATGCTATATAAAACATGTATATTTTTATCTACTAACGTGTTGGGTAGAACATGGGCATACAGTTGGTGTGCAATGAAATAAATTGATGAGAGGCCTCGTTGTTGGTGTTATTCTAGTCATTCAACAGAGTTTGGATGGCGACCACAGACTATTCTAGACTGTCCAGTGGAGCACTGGCATGATCATAACCTGTAGGTGTTGTGGGCTTGATGTCCACCGGTGTACTCTAATCCCCCACATGGTAGGACACTTATTGTTGAGGAAGCCCCTCTGCAGTAATGTCCGCCCTGATGAAAATCCTAGATTAGGTCCCTTGAGATAGATGTTATTTTAGGGACGTAAAGTGAGGATAACGGGAATGGGTAATCGGGTTATTGTTGATTGTTGAATTAAATATAATTATTTATTGTGGGTTGAAAACCCTATATGCTCACCAGGATCCAAGCCTGAATCACTCAGTTTTTTTGTATTACAGGAAGTGGCGCAAGGGCATAAGATGGATGAATCATCAAGTTATTTTGTTGACAAGTCTGTATATGTATATATTTGTTGAATGTCTTGTAATGTTATCGTTTATGCTTTATGGTCTGTATCGAAACATGACATCCCAATTTTTGATTATGAAATGAAATTATATTTCCTTATGAAATGTTTTGATAAGAATCTATTTTATCATGTTTTATTTTTGGGAAAAAATTCTGCATCTCTTTTAAAATCAAAAGGATTTACTCTGAAAATTTTTAAAAAGCATAAATGAAACCGGTCTTTTCTGGCCGAGATTTTGGGTATGTCACAGAAACGATCTAAATGAGAATCGAAGATCTCATCGATAGTAGTCCAATGGTCAAAAGACAGATGAAAACAGATGTCAGATGAAGGAGTTGTGAATTCCTAACGAAGTTTTCTTGTCCCGGCCTACTAAAATTATATAATAGAAGTTAAAATCAAAATTAGCCGATGGTAGTCTAAACGAGAGTTGTAGAACATAATCTCACCTACGCATGGATATAAATAATGTCAAAAGCGGAGCTCGTATGCGAAAGATATGAATTTCTGAAGTTTAAAACACAAATTTCGAGGCTGTGTCAGAGCTCACAACGTGAGCAGAGACTGGAGACCCTCTAGAGCAAGTGGACGAGTGACGAACGCAGTGATGACTAAGCTCACGTCGTGAGCAATAGAATCTCACGATGTGAGTACAAAAATTCAGTCCTATAAATAGAAGTTAAAGGGCAGCCGACCGTAGTTGCAAATTCCTTCACTCTCTCACTACCGATACCCTATCTTGCCCTTTTTGAAGCACCCCCGAAGCCCTGATATCATCCCAACGCCCAAAGCGAGTTCCGAAGCCCCGAAGATCCCGAGAGAAAGAGTTTTCGAGCCGAAACTCTGCCCGCGAGAAGTCCGGTTTCTGAGATAACATTTCGGTTCCACCGAAGAATACTACTTTTAGAGCCGTAGTGCTCTCCGATCATCTTCTGATCAGGTGAGTGTATAGTCCCTTTCATAAATACGATTTTAATAAAAGTATTGGTTGAATGTATTACATCTATGTTATGGGTGAGTGTGTAGTCACTTTCTTCAAACACATAAATATGAAGTATTTGCTATGAAAAACGTGCTACGTGTTTATATATTGTTGTTTATTCGATATGAGTGCGGAATGGATGTTTCATATAATTTTTAAATGAGTTAAACTGTATATGTATTTTATATCTACAAATATGTTGGGTAGAACAGGGGTAGATGAGATAGTTGGTGTGTGATAAAAGATGAGTTGGATAATGAGATAAAAGGTGATATAGATCTGGAGGTGAGGGTGACAGGTGAAAAATGAGTGAAACCTTTACCCAAACGATGGCCCCCGTCATCCAGCAGAGTAGGGATAACAACCACGTACTATTCTAGACAGTCCAGTGGAACACTAGCAGGCTCGCAACTTGAAGGTGTTGTGAACTTGATGTTCACTGGTGTACTCTAAAAACCCATTGACACGTATTGCGAGAGGGGTCTCGAAAACAATACTGTCAGTAAACGAGATAAACTTGTTACTAATCCGGGAGTATGGATTAAGACATAGTTAATTGTCCCTAGTTCGGGAGTATGGATTGGGCACAGTTTTAGATCCGGGAGTATGGATTAGATCAGGAGATTAGTTTTAGATCCGGGAGTATGGATTAGATCAAGAGGTTAGTTTTAGATCCGGGAGTAGGGATCAAGTAAAGAGGTAAATTTTGATACGAGAGATTAGATCGTGTCATTGTGAGGATCGACGAGGTGGGATAAGAGTTGTTTTGTATGGTAAAATTGTATAAGTTTGTGAGTTCTAATATATCTACATATATGATATAACATTGTGGGTTGAAAACCCTATATGCTCACCAGGCTCCCAATCCTGACCCACTCAGTTTTCTTTGTATTACAGGTTATGGCACGAGAGCATAAGTTGGCTGGCATAACGAGAGATTTTGTATTATAGGCCAGTAGTTATAAATAATTGTTGTAAGGTCTATCTTATATTGTTTATGCTTTTGGTCTGTATCGGAACATAACATTCCGAGATTTTGTTATTTAATGAAAATACATTTCTTTTAAGAAATACTTTGATAAATTCTTATCACATTTTGTTTTGGGAACAAATTCCGCATCACTTTTCTTTAAATGATTACTCTGATTTTAAAACAAAGCATAAACAAATCGGTCTTTTCTGGCCGTGAAATTAGGGATGTCACATTTTGTGTGTGGTATTTTGGGGAACTCACTAAGCTTCATGCTTACCATGTTATGTGTTATGTGTTTAAGGTTTCTCAAGATCGCGGGAAGGCACCGGTTTGATTGTACATACACCACTGAAAGAGTTATGTTTTGAAGATCCTGGATTTTAATCAAACAATTATGGAGGTGTGATTTGTAAATTACATAAATGAGATTTATGTGAAATATGTTATGAGAAATATGTGATTTTAAATGAAAATTTACGGTGTTACAAGTTGGTATCAGAGCCTTGGTTTGAGGGATTCGGATGCACCTTCGGTTATATCTAGACTCAAACGAAGGATTTGAGAAAAAATTTCAAAAGAAACGATTTTTCTAAAAATGAGAGAGAGTTTAAGAGAAAACGGGTTGGAGCAGTGTGTACAATTAGCCAGAGCTTGAACGGTGATTTCCCAAAATACCCTTACTTTTGTGTTATGAGATATTTATGAGATATATTATGTATGCTAGAGAGAGTAGGTTAGGCATTTCATATTTAGGGCTAGAGTTGCCTGGTTGTGATGCCTTCGCCTAGGGATTTTGCTATCAGTGATGTGCTTTGAGTATGTGTGGAGTAAGAGTATCCAGCAATAATATTACAGAGATAGAGTTTTGAGTAGAGGAGTAATCTAGGAGAGATACCTAAATGAGCATTGGAGGAGCTTACTGAGAGAGTAGCTAGATACCCACATGGGGTAGAGTTGATTGAGTTCGGTGACACCTTTTGAGTGTGAGTAGAGCAATTAGAGTTGTAACCTAGAGTGGTTTTACGTGATGATGTAGATTATTCGATCCCCGAATGATGCTTGCTTCGTGCTTTGTAGAACTTTTGATGATGGAAGTCAGCTACTAAGTAAATATGAAGATATTCAGGAGTTAGATGGTTGGCATCATGAGGAGTTATTCAGCAACTGATGGCAGAGAAGTGTGAGAACCTAGGAAGAGCCTAGGGGGTGAGCTTAGTTAGTTGAGTATGTTAATAGAGGAGATGTTTCTCTAGAGAGCGAATACGCGTGACGGGATTGGTGATTGAGGAGGTGGAGCAACTACTTAGAAAATCTAGAACGATCCGTGTGGAAAACATGGGTAGATGTGGCAGGTAGTATGGGCCCATACTACTGAAAGCAGAGGACCCATACTCGAAACAAGGAGAATTCCAGAGGTTCTAAGTAGTAGATTTGAGCGGAGATAGCATGGTTGAGTACGATGACTCGTGGCGATTAGTGCTTCTGGTTTTACCAGTTATCCCGTTGTGATTGATTAGACTAAGATCAGATGTGATAGAGTGTGGGGACAGAGGGTCATGTTGGACGAGTTTCAATGGAGCATACCTTGAGAGGGAAATCGAGTTAGTTTTCGAGAGATTTTTTTGGTGAGATGCTAGTTGGAGTCACAAGACTCGGGGATGAGTAGAGATGGTGCCCTGCGGAGGATTACGGTCTGAGATGAGTATTCGGCTGATAGTGGAGATGTCACTTCCTGTGACCAGACTTGTGTTATTTCCGTTTCGTGTGAGAAGCAGAAAAGATATTGAGCTTCCGGTTTCTGAGCTTGGAGGTAAACCCTATAGGGTAGCATTGGTTGCGATCTTTCACCCGAGTGTCTGGGCAGTATGTTTGCCGCAAGGTAATATCATAGTGTGAGAGGGTCATCAATGATGACTGCGATGATCAAGGACAAGGATATACCCTATTTGAGGATAGTAGGGAAGATGTTAGCAAAAGTGTCGAGTGGTCAAGAGGAGTATTTTGCGGCGGTGGCTCTCATTTTCTATGATGGATATCGAGTATGGAGGGAGGTCTCTGCTCTCATGATAATTCTCATGGCTACTACGAGACAGTTGAGATGTGTGATAGTTCATCATTTTCAGACTATGAGTCATGGCTACTACGAGACAGTTGAGATGTCCGGCAGTGTATCATTGTGAGATTTTTGGATGACACGTTGGGAAGTTTTTCGAGAATTTTATCTGAGATTCGGGATGTTTGGAGTTGCTTTGCCTCTATCGGGAAGATCATCGAGTGTTATGTGGTACCTTCCGAAAGTAACCATGATGTACCCGATGGAGCAGTCTGTGGAATAGATTGATGGTGTGCCAAATGGTGATGGTTCGAGCCTTGAGTGGGGGAGAATCGGGTATTTTATTGAGAGTATCAGAGATCTGTTTAATGAGCAGTTAGAGGATTGGATATAGTGACCTACGGTGCGGATACGTGAGACCAAGAATATTGGTGGTCGAGGCGAGGTGCAGAGCAAGATAATGCATGTTGTACGTGTTCAGGAAAGGATGTGTGTCTCCACGGCAGGTGGATGTTGGTCAGAAACCTTGTGGTGGTTACGAATTCTTTGAGGTTGTAATGGTAAATTCGAGGTGGGTGGATTGTAAGGATAGTTTCAGCGGTCGAGAATTTCTGGTTCAATGTATGGGTTGTTATATGCACTCTGAGAAGGGGTAGAAGTTGATTGAGCAACCAACTTGAGGGTCGGTATGTGTATTCTTGCATCGG
This sequence comes from Lactuca sativa, assembly GCF_002870075.4. Lineage (NCBI taxonomy): Eukaryota > Viridiplantae > Streptophyta > Magnoliopsida > Asterales > Asteraceae > Lactuca > Lactuca sativa. The sequence continues at coordinate 177,122,867 of NC_056631.2, forward strand.
TTTTGAGCAATAGAGGGATGAGTTTCAGATGGTCATCAACGAGTTCTAAGCCATTGACGATTCCTCCGGGTTTTCATTGAAAGTTGGAATATTCAAAAGTTACAAGTTGTGTGAGGGGAAGATCAGTTATGAGATTCTGAAAGGATGCATTGTTTTATATATGTATAATGTCGTAAGTAGGGGATCAGTGGTTGAGACAGGACATCGTGATCCTCTGTGATGGTGTGCCGAGGTATCCGAGTATAATGCCCTAAATTTTGAATTATTTTTGAGTCTTGAGCTTGAGACGGCAAGTGGTGTATCAAGTATCTACAGTTCCAGTGGGAGCCCTTTGGTTATCGACATCAAGTGGGATTATTTAAGAATATGGATTGCAACAGAGAGAGGGTGTTGTGATGCTATGGGGAGCCGTAGTACTCACTAGTCAGAGAGAGGGTGTTGTGATGCAACGGGGAGTCGTAGTACTCACTAGTCAGCGAGATGGTGTTGTGATACTACAGGGAGCTGTATTACCCACTAGTCAGAGCATGATGCATAAGAGTTTTAGGCTTGAGTAGCCCTAATATTTGAGTTTTTTGAAGCCTGGTGGTCGGACTAGTGGCGAGACTGGGGTCTCCTCGATGATTGGTAATCGTTATATTCTGAGTAAGGTGTGAGTATTACAAGTTGGAAGGAATTGGATAAGTGATGTACGCATGGGTTACGGGTCATGGGTCATTAGTTGAGTGGTTCATTGTGACGATTGGTTCCAATTCTGGGACGGACCAAACTCTCGGGTTTAAGTCTAGCTCTGGTGGTGCGTTGGGTAGGCGAGACGAGGTTCCAGATTCAGAGATGGGTTCCATGTTGAGGGGTATTGGTTGTCATTTGATGTCTTGGACCTGAGTGGGTTAGTGCTTGGGTACGGGAGGTACCGCAAGACGTATGGAACTAATGAGCAGTAAACGACAGAGGTCAAGGGTGAGACGATTTTCGTTGGGATTGTAGTATTCACGTGGGATAAAGTGAACTTCGTGACTTGTGTGTGTCACACCGGGCCGAGATAGTTGTTATGAAAGGAGGTCGGCGAGATGTTTTGGGACATGCAGTAGGTAATCTTTAGAGGTTCAACTGCTATGTCGAGAGATGACCCGGTGCTTAGTTTTGAGAAGGGAGCTAAGGTTTATGTTGTTAGATGTCTGAGGATGCTTCAGAATGATCATGATCGTTTTCTGTGTCTGAGGTCAGGGTGTTGAGAATTCGTTATTCAGAGGGGTCTTGATTGCAATATAGTGGATGGGTCCCTAGTGTGATGTGATCCTTTCATTCCTTGGTATATGATCTGGATTGGCTATCATATCTGGGATGAGTCATCGGTAGCCAGTTTTGGGCATGGACTTGTTTTATCAGTCCCAACTAGAGAATCAGAGGGGCAGTTAGTTATCGGGGTTTGTTATTCGAGGAGCATCTTGAGAGGGCGGTCTGGCTATGCGACAGGCCACTAGAGGTTCCAGATTCTGGAGAGTCAGAAGGGGTAGTGTAGTGGCAGGTGGGTCTGTCCTTTTTTTCAGGGAGGAGTTCCTATTTAGATTCAGGTGTCCAGAGAGGAAGATAGTTGTGTAGTATGAGATCCTTTCAATGGCACTATGCGGTTATTGGATTATATCTAGATGTTGTTGAGGAGCGATTTCGAGGGCGAAATCTAATTCAAGTGGAGGAGAATTATAACATCCAGATTTTTCTATGGATATTATTGTGTACGTTAATCTTGAAGTTCAAGGAGAGACTCGACGAGTTGAGGGTCCAACTCGCCAAGTCAAATCGAGTTGCTCGCGTGGATTTAATGAATGGAACCGACGAGTCGGGAGGCAGACTCGCCGAGTTGGTGCTAGGCAGAGAAACCCTAATTTCTCGGGGTTGGGGCCTATATAAGGGAACTTATGCCCCCATTTCCGCCTCATCATTTACCCTACACCCCTGAGACCAAACCCTAATTGCTATTTGAGCTAGAGAGTCAGAGAGAAGCATATATTGTGGTTCTTGTGCATAAATTGAGGAAGAGGATGAGGTTATCAAGCAAGTAGCTGGAGGTGAGGCTGTTGGATCTAGTGATTTCACATCCAGAGCTCATGAGGAAGGTATGAAGTCTTCACCTTTCTTCTTATTTTGGATAGATCTCATATCTATTGAGTTTTAGGGCTTTTTGCCATCTTTTGTTTGGGTTTTTGAGTAGCATGAGTTATCAAAGAGTCTAGACCTCGGATCTGGACCTTGTGAGGTCCTTAGAGTCTAGGTGTCCCAGCTTTATTCATCCACATGTGGGTTTTTGGGCTTAATCTTTCATGAAGGGCTTGTATTAGCATTTTGGAGCAATAACATCATGCATGAACGTAAAGATCGAAGCTTTACATGCTTATTGAGCCTTGAGATGACAGATCTAATAGATCTGTTTGAAATCGTCTGAATGAGGAATCAGATCGAAGGGACTCTCCGAGTCCATGACCTGACTCAATCAGTCGGTGAGGGTTTGTCCCGATGGGTTTGATTGTGCGATAACTCGGTGAATTGGCGGTCAAGTCGATGAGTTGAGTTGGAGCTTCTTGAGACTTTTGAGGAAACATGTGGACTTGATGAGTCGGGTCAAACATGGACTATTGACTTGAGTTTGACTTTTGTTGACCTTAGGGTTTGGTCAACATGAGTAATGGAGACCATGGAGGGGTAAAATGGTCTTTTACCCAATTCAAGAGTTAAAGAGAGAAGAATAACTTTTGGTTGCTTAGAGTCGAGAATCGAGTATTTATTGAGATAACTACCCTATGTGTAGGCGGTGGCTAGTTCGAGATTTGAGTACGGGGATGCGTGCTTGTTGTCGAGGTGAGTCATCTCACTATACTTTATCTAGAGTGGTACTTATGTGCGGCCAGATGGTCTTATGTGCTTACGTTGAGTATTATGTTATCATACCTTGTGTTTTATGTTGTGCATTATATCTTTGTGATTTATGTTATGCGGAGCTTTACAAACCAGACCAGAGGGTCCAACGAGCCATGAGACTGGAAGGTGCTCGCTGAGACCGAACTGATGGGTCCAACGAGCAGTAAGACCAGAGGGTCCTCACAGAGACCGGACCAGAGGGTCCAATGAGCCGTGGGACTGGAGGGTCCCACTAAGACACATTGGCCGGAGGGTATTACAGAGATGTAGCCTCGAGTGGCTAATTATTTTGTGTGTGGTATATTAGGGAACTCATTAAGCTTCGTGCTTACCGTGTTATATGTTATGTGTTTCAGGTTTCTCAGGATCGCGGGAAGGCACCGGCATGATTGTACACACACTAGTGAAAGAGTTTTGTTTTGAAGATCCTGGATTTTAATCAAACAATTATGGAGTTGTGATTTGTAAATTACATAAATGAGATTTATGTGAAATATGTTATGAGAAATATGTGATTTTAAATGAAAAAATTATTTGAAAATTTACGGTGTTACAACTTGGTTTTGGGGTGTTGATGAAGATGTAAAGATCAAAGAACATGATCTTCTCTACAAGTATCCACCATCAAGATTAAGGAACTTAGAATGCTAGTTCCTTCTGTTGGATAAGGTGTCTAAGTTCATAAGTATTTCTGGTATGTACTTAACCCGACCCGGCATTTTCTATTAGGTTGCATGGCACCATGCAATTGGATAGACTAAATGAGAGAAATAACACTTGTGATTTATTAATATATTCTAAGTTCTAATATATTAATAATAATATTTAATTAGTTTGATCAGGAATTAATTTTAGAATTAATTAAGTGATCGAAAAGATAACTAATTAAATATATGCGTTGATTATGTAAATCATTCATAACTTATATAGTGGGCTAAGAGGCTCCATAGATAATCAAGTTGGGTTGAACCCATAGGATGCTCCATGGAGGCTCCATGGGACTTACAAACCCATGGGTCATGGAAATGAAGAGTCATGACACATTAGGGTTTACATGGTGTAACCCTAAATGTGTTAACACTATATAAAGCTCATGTTTCTCCCAAAATCGGCTATACATGCATGTTAGAGGGCTAGAGCCGATTTGAGAGTGTTACACTTTCTCTCCAAGTTTACTCTATAGCATTTGGTGTTGTGTGAAGCATCTGAGGCATCACACTTAGGGTGCTAGGCTCACAAGGTTTCAAGGATCAAAATCAGCAACAAGGTATGTAGTTCTATCTTTTATTCAAGTTAAAATTGTTCCCCATGTATGCTAGATAGGATCATAGCCTTGGAAATCAACTTTGCATGATAATTAGACAAACATAGATCCAAGGTTATTAGGGTTTCATGTACACTTAGGAAGTGTTAGAATGCTCAAAACCCATCAGTGGTATTAGAGCCTAGGCTTGTTTGTTTGTTATTTGTGCTAAATAGTTGAAAAAAGTCGATTTTGTGCAATCTGCCTGATGAACTCGCCGAGTCCATGGGGGGACTCGCCTAGTTCATGTGAATCATCAACCTACTCGCTGAGTAGGTTCATGCACTCGGCGAGTAGGAGCCACAAAATGCAGATTTTTGACTTTTGCTGCTGGAAATGGACTAGAAACATTACCCTAAACTGTTTTGGTGTTATTAAACTTGTTTTAGATGGTGTAATGTTTGTTCTAATCCATTTACAATGGCAAATATCAAATTTTCATGATTATATGTGTTCATATGGTCTTGAAACTTTGATATGGATATACATGTTCTTGATCTTATGAATTTAGATGATCATAGGAATTACTTGTAACCTACTTGGTAGTTTAATTCTTGATCATAATATGTTTTAATGAAGTCCATAACTTGTCCTCAAGTTATGGAAAACCAAGAGTTACATTTGAATTAAAACCATTAAAAGAACACAAGAGTTAGAAAAATGAAGAGTCTTCATTTTTAATACTCTAATTAACTGATAAGTTACAAGAAATGAAAAGTCTTGAAAGTTTACAAAACTTGCCCTCAAGTATTGGAACAAGTCAAGTCTTGATTAAAACTTTAGTTCCAACCCTTAGAATTTTCAAAGTTAAAATTCAACCCTTATACTTATAATATTATAAGTTAATAATATATATATATATATATATATATATATATATATATATATATATATATATATATATATATATATATATATATATATATATATATAAGATTAAAGTCATCTTACCGCTAGTATGCCTCATTCACGAAGCTAGTCTATAAGGTGGGTATAAGGTTGTTGCCTATAAAATGACAACTTAATGGGTGTCCACTCTCACCCACCGCTTGCTTGACTGGTGGAGGGTCGTTAGCCGAACGGGTAGGACAATGACTTAAACATTCTCATTAAAAGTATAATGATTATTATAAAGTAACTAAATGTTTTGTGAATTCCCAATCTTAGTTACTTTAGGAAAAATGTGAATAAGGTGCTAATCCATGAAATTACACTTTGCACCTTGTTTAAGTCGTTGGTGGAGCGTGTGTGGTTTACCGGCACACTAAATTGGACTTAACAAGGAAGGCAAAGGGTGACTTAAGGTTTTTCATGAGGTCGGAAGGAGCGTGTGTGGTTTACCGGCACAACGATTAAGTGAAAAACATTAAGGGTACCGAGTAATTTTCATGGTTACTTCACACCTTGTTTTGTGATCCTCGGTATCCCAGTCACAAAACATGAAGGGTACACTCGAGATTGAAACATGCCATTGAAAAGTTCAATGAATCTCAAAGAATCTAGGAATTTCTAAAAACCAAATAAAACCTAATAGTTTAATATTTCGTTTTCATGGTGGAAATTGGTGAATCGTCATTCACCTACCTCTCAAATATGTTATAACTTGGATTACGACATCCCTCTTCTAGGTTATAATATATTGTGATTGGATCCTAGCCTTAATATTACATTTGGGTGTTTTATTAAGGACTATTCCTATATCTAAACTAAACTTATCTTTCTTCTCTTTAGATGTATTCCAATAATTCTACTCTTGGCTCAAACCCTACTGGCTGCTTCTCTCTCATGAACATTTGTGGGAGAGTCGTCTTTGATGGATCCAACTTTACTGACCGGATCAGAAACATCAGGATGGTCACTCGTTACGAGAATAAGGAATATGTTCTTGACAAGGAGCTCAAGGTGCCTGAGCCAACTGCTACTCCTGAGGAGCTTACTGAATATGAGGTTCATGAAAGAGATGCTACCAAAGTGGCATGCATCATGATGGCCACCATGACAGCCGAGCTCCAAAAGTCCTATGAGGACTACTATCCTTTTGAGATGCACCAGGATTTGATGGACCGCTACCATCAGAGTGCTCGTCAAGAGCGATATGAAATCATCTCCTCTATGATCACAACCCGAATGAAAGATGGCGAACCCATCACAAGCCACATGCAGAAAATGCAAAGGTATGTGGATCGATTGATGAAGTTGAATGTGAACTTCCCTGAGGAGTTAGCAATAGATATTATTTTGCACTCCTTACCTTTGTGTTATGATCAATTCCGCATGACATACCACATGAATAAGGAGGAAGTTACACTTAGCAAACTTCAGGGACTCCTTAAGACCGCAGAATCAGGTCTTAAAGGCAAGCCGGTTGTGACCACTCCTGCTACTACTCCAAACTCAACACCTGTCCTGGCAATCGGGAAAGGTAGAGGGAAGAAGAGAAAGAACCCTTCGAAGGGTACCAAGGTAAGACTCTTGATGGCTCCTCTTCTAGCGGAACCAAGAAAGGTTTCGTTACACCTTCTTCTGATCCCAAAGAGGCTGAATGCTTCTATTGCCATGAAAAGGCGCACTGGAAGCATAACTGTCCAAAGTACCAGCAAGATTTGAAGGATGGGAAAGTTAAACCCAACCATGCAGGTATTTACACTATCTCATCTAATAATTCACTCTATTCTAACTCTTGGGTCCTTGATACCGGTTGTGGTATTCATATTTGTTCTGAATTGCAGGGACTAAGAAGAAGTGAGAATGTGGAGCATGGAAAGATAAACTTGATCATGGGGAATAGGAAAGTTTCACCTGTCACCATGATTGGAGTTTATACTTTGTTGCTTATTAGTGGATTTACTTTAGATTTGAATAATTGTTGTTATTTGCCAGAAATGGCAAGAAATGATATTTCCATTCATGCTTTGTATAAACATGGTTTTACCTTTTCTTTTGATAATGAAATTGGTGGAATAAATGCTTTCTTTAATAATGTGTTTTATTTTAAAGCATTACCTTGTGATGGTGTGTATGAAGTTGTGTCTGTTGTAGATAACTTAGGGAATAATGTAATGTGTATTGATTCTAATAATGGTAATAACTTGGATAAAGCATCATTATGGCATTGTCGTCTTGGACATATAAGCAAGAAACGCATAGGCCAACTCCAAAAGGACGGAGTCTTGGAGTCATTTGACCTAAAGTCAGATGATAGTTGCGAATCATGCTTACTTGGAAAAATGACAAAGTCACCCTTCACAGGTTCCTGTGAGAGTGGTGAAGGTTTGTTGGATCTTGTACACACGGATGTCTGTGGGCCCTTCAAACATGCCACAAGGGATGCTAATCGTTATTATTTGACTTTTAATGATGATTACAGTAGATATGGATATGTCTACTTAATCAAGCATAAGTCAGAGACTTTCAAAAAGTTTAAGGAATTTAAACAGGAAGTCGAGAATCAATTGGGCAGGAACATTAAGATGCTTCGATCCGATCGTGGTGGTGAGTATCTTAGTACTGAGTTCCTCGACTATCTAAGAGAATGTGGGATTGTCTCACAATTGACACCTCCCAGGTCACCACAGTTGAATGGTGTAGCTGAGAGGCGTAATCGAACCTTGTTGGACATGGTTCATTCCATGATGAGTCGAGCTACGCTACCAATCTCATTTTGGGGGTATGCCTTAGAGAATGCCACCTATATCCTTAATCTGGTCCCTACAAAGAAGGTTGCCAAAACACCTCACGAGATGTGGACTGGAAAAGTTCCTAGTCTAGCACACATCAAGGTTTGGGGTTGCGAGGCTTTTGTGAGACGCGAGACTCATGACAAGCTCGAACCTCAAAGCGAGAGGTGTATTTTCATCGGCTACCCACAAAAATCCTTTGGTTACCTCTTCTACAGACCTAGTGAGAATGTGGTCTTTGTAGCAAGGAGGGCTGTCTTTCGAGAGAGAGAGAGAGTTCATAAGCCAAGGAGACAGTGGGAGGCTAATTGACCTTGAAGAACTTCAAGATTCAAGTGGTGAAGGAACCTCAAACCCTAGCAGTCAACTTGAGGAGGAACCTCCTGTTGATCCAATTATACCTCCAGTTGTACCTCTGAGGCGTTCCACAAGGGTTAGGAATGTACCTTAGCATTACTATGGTTTCCATATTTCTGTGGAAGGTGAGACACTTATTAGTGATGAGACACTAGTAGGCCTGGATGAACCTAACAGCTATGCGGAAGCCATGGCAGGCCCTGAGTCTGCTAAATGGAAAGAGGCAATGGATAGCGAGATACAGTCCATGTAGGACAATCAGGTCTGGGACTTGGTTGACAATGTGCCAGGTCGTAAGATAGTTGGGTGCAAATGGATCTTAGAGAAGAAGACCGACATGGATGGTAATGTACACACCTATAAGGCACAACAAGTTGCAAAGGGCTTTTCTTAAACTCCAGGAGTTGATTATGATGAAACCTTTTCACCAGTAGCCAAGATTAAGTCTATTAGGGTATTGTTAGCCATAGCTGCATTTCATGACTATGAAATATGGCAAATGGATGTCAAAACCGCTTTCCTTAATGGAAAGTTAGCTGAGAATGTTTACATGAATCAGCCAGAGGGTTTTGTCAGTACAGAGTACCCTAATAGAGTGTGTAAGCTTGAGAAATCCATATATGGAGTAAAGCAAGCACCTCGCCGATGGAATCTTTGCTTTGATGAGAAAGTCAAAGAGTTTGGCTTCTCTAGGAGTGAAGACGAATCTTGTGTATATATCAAGGCTAATGGGAGTATAGTTAGCTTTTTGGTACTGTATGTGGATGACATACTACTCATAGGAAATGACATCCCAACTCTGCAGGAAGTTAAGTCCTGGCTTGGGAAGTGTTTTGCTATGAAGGACCTAGGAGAAGCTGCCTATATTATAGGGACAAGGATTTTGAGAAACCGGAGTAAGAGACTAATTGGACTTAGCCAGAGTATATACTTGGATAAGGTGTTGAAGAGATTCAGCATGCAAGATTCCAAGAAAGGAGAGTTACCCATCTAGAGTAACACTAGACTGAGTAAGACTCAGAGCCCGAGTACTGAGGATGAGATAGCAGAAATGAGTCGGGTACCTTATGCTTCGGCAGTAGGCTTGATCATGTATGCTATGACCTGTACTCGTCCTGATGTAGCCTTTGCTTTAAGCATGGTTAGGAGGTACCAGGGGAATCCTGATAAGGCTCACTGGACAGCGGTAAAGAACATTCTCAAGTACCCGCGGAGGACTAAGGACTGGGTCCTTACCCTTGGTGGGAGTGATGACTTGAGAGTCGTAGGGTATAGTGATGCTAGCTTCCAGACTGATAGGGATAATTTACGCTCTCAGTCGGGCTGGGTATTTACCTTAAACGGAGGAGTAATCTCTTGGAAAAGTTCCAAGCAGGAAACAGTGGCCGATTCAACTTGCGAATCAGAGTATATAGCGGCAAGCGAGGCGGCAAAAGAGGCTATGTGGCTAAAGAACTTCATCGGAGACCTTGGAGTTGTACCAGCTATATCGAAGCCTATAGAGATTTTCTGTGATAGTGAAAGTGCTGTTGCCTTAGCCAAGGAACCAAGGGATCACGGGAGATCCAGACACATTGACAGAAAATATCATTTCATCAGACATCGTATAGAAGAAGGACTCCTCATGGCAAAGAGGGTATCATTGGATGAGAATCCAACAGATCCCCTCACGAAGGGACTGGGTAGGGTTAAGCATCTCCAGCATGCTAGGAGCATAGGGCTAAAGGATGATATTAGTTTTAGTAGTTAGATAATCTTGAAATTTAAATGTAATTGACATTTGATGATGAATGAAACTTGTGTTTATTTATGAGTAAAGTGTTTCTATCTCTTGTTAATCGTTTACTATTATTTCTTTTGCATGTTTTGACTTCCAGAATATTTATGTTGTTTTACATATTATTCAAATTATCCACAGTCAGTCATATGTTGGAAGTAGATATGAAGTAAGACTGTCATGAGTTGGTTGTAGAGGTCTAAGATTTTGGACATGGCCTCAAAACTCATGAGTGCTCATAAGTTCTGAGTATTGGATTCAACCCACGCTCGCTGGTATCACTTCATGGAATTTTATCTCGAGTGATCGCGAGACGGTAATATCATATAAGTCTTCAAACCTAGAGATATGACTTGTTAACTATGAGTTAGTTATGCATTGAACGTGCGAAACCGCATTGGTAACTCGATGTTATAAAACGTGCGTTTGTGTGTAATTTAACAAATAGTAGAACAAGCATATGAGTTGAAGTTTATCTATTCCTTCTTGGATTAGAAGCTGATATCTGGGCCCCTTGATGATTTTGTTTTGACCTATGTACCGGGCCCGGTCAGAACTAAGTTGATGTGTTCAATTAAGTTCTTTGTTAAACAAATCGGAAATCGGGAAACAAACTGCTGGACAATAAGTAAGACATTGTTCTATGTATCTGTCCAGCTGATATCTAGAACAGAGGATTATATGATCCCTTATCTGAAATGGCGTACCATCATCTTCTCAGTTCCGAGAAACCTTGAAAAGAGCTACGATTGCCGATCGGTTCCTGAAATCACACTTGCAGTTATATTTATTAGACTTATCAAAGTGGGAGACTGTTGGATAAGGTGTCTAAGTCCATAACTATTTCTGGTATGTACTTGACCCGACCCGGCATGGTCCATTTGGGTTGCATGGCACCATGCAATTGGATAGACTAAATGAGAGAAATAACACTTGTGATTTATTAATATATTCTAAGTTCTAATATGTTAATAATATTATTTAATTAGTTTGATCAAGAATTAATTTTAGAATTAATTAAGTGATCAAAAGATAACTAATTAAATATATGGGTTGATTATGTAAATCATCCATAACTTATATAGTGGGCTAAGAGGCTCCATGGATAATCAAGTTGGGTTGAACCCATTGGATGCTCCATGGAGGCTCCATGGGAGTTACAAACCCATGGGTCATGGAAATGAAGAGTCATGACACATTAGGGTTTACATGGTGTAACCCTAAATGTGTCAACACTATATAAAGCTCATGTTTCACCCAAAATCGGCTACACATGCATGCTATAGGGCTAGAGCCGATTTTAGAGTGTTACACTTTCTCTCCAAGTTTACTCCATAGCATTTGGTGTTTTGTGAAGCAATTGAGGCATCACACTTGGGGTACTAGGCTCACATGGTTTCAAGGATCAAAATCAACAACAAGGTATGTAGTTCTATCTTTTATTCAAGTTAAAATTGTTCCCCATGTATGCTAGATAGGATCATAGCCTTGGAAATCAACTTTGCATGATAATTAGACAAACATAGATCCAAGGTTATTGGGGTTGCATGTACACTTAGGAAGTGTTAGAATGCTCAAAACCCATCAGCTTCATGTATTCTTGAGTGTCATATGCCTTTGAGTTCTTAACTCAAATAAGCACTAAAGGAGACAACTCAAGAGGGCTTTTAATCACCAAAGTAAAGCACCAAACTTCAAAATAAGAGAGCTCTTCTTACCCACGGTTTTGGTGAAGAAAAGTGAGGAAGAAGAGAGTGTTTCACTTAGCCAAAATTACAAGCGTCATGCATCTCTTAGATAGTCAATGCAAAGTAAGGCCTAACCATTAAAATAATCTAAAGTAATGGTAGCCTTCAGAAGAATGGGAGACAAAGGGAGGAAGGTTGACAAGCAACCTCCCACACCATCATCAACTTTCATCCATGCCTAATTAAATAAGAAAGATTCGTTGATTTTTATAAACTCTAAGTTTATAAAATGTAAACGTTGTCTTTAGGTAAAAGAAAAAACAATCCAACTAGTCCAAAATGTTGTGCATGACTTATTAATTCATACCATATGAAATAATAACTAGTAATACTCACTTATATTTATTATTTTCACAAAAAAATAATTATTGCCAAATTATCATACAAGAATTGATATTATTTATTAATAGTCATATTAATAATAAATGTACAAAATGTGCCAACTTGATAAAGGTGTGACCTTATAGGATCATATATTATTAGCAATATCACTCCATAATGATTCTTAGGCATATAGATTCAACAAGTACTGCACCCAAACCCATGATCGACACATCACAATATACCATAAAGTCCTCAACACCCTCCGGCAGGGTAAGAATTGGCACCTCTCACAATGTATGCCTCAGAGTCTTAAAAGTGTCTGCTGCTCAGGCTCCCAACAAAATGTGACATTCTTCTTTGTCAACCAGGTCAAATGACCCACTATCTTGGAGAAATCCTAAATGACTCTCCGATAGTAACCCGCCAATCCAAGGAAACTCCGAATCTTAGATAGAGACCTCAGAATCTCCCACCACATCACCACCTTGACCTTAGCCGGGTTGACCAGAATACCGTTTTGATTGACAAGGTGCCCAAGAACATGAACCTCACGCAACCAGGACTTTCACTTGGAGAACTTTGCATACAACCTCTCCCTCCTTAGAGTCTCCAATAACTCTCTAAGGTGCTCCTCATGCTACTCTTGGGTATTGGAATGCACCAGGATGTCATCAATAAACAGATTTACTGACTGATCCAACATAGGCCTTCATACGTAATTCATGAGATCCACGAATGCGGATAAAGCATTGGTGAGCACAAAGGAATCACCATCAACTCGTAATGACCATAATGAGTTCGAAAGGCCGTCTTCTACATATCCTCCTCTCTCACCCTCATCTGATGATAACCCAAACGCATATCAATCTTGGAAAACCAAGATGCACCCAGAAGTTGGTCAAATAAGTTATCAATCCTCAGGAGCAGATAGTAGTTCTTCACTGTTATCTTATTCACCTCCCGGTAATCGATACACATCCGATGTGACCCATACTTCTTCTTCACAAACATGAGTGGTGCTCCCCATGGCGAACTACTCAGCCAAATAAATCCCGTGTCTAATAGCTCATACAATTGTGTAGACAACTATTGCATCTGGAGGTGCTAACCGATAAGGTGCTTTGGCTATCAGAGCCGCACCAGGAACCAAGTCCATCTGAAACTTCACCTGCCTCTCCGGAGGTACTCCAGCAAAATCCTCCGGGAACACATCTGGGTATTCCTGAAAAATAGGTACATCACCAACCATCATCTTAACCTACAATAACATCTCACGCAAAGGAATGGGAACTAAATCAATTGGGTAACGCTCACTAAACAATTCCAATGCACAACCCCAATAAACACGTGATACTCGAACAGGTCGATCATCAGCAATCATGACCTCTAACGGATAATCCAGCTCCCTTGGAGCATCAACAAACCTCTTATTGAACGCAAGAGATAAAAAGGATTGGGTAGCCCCCAAATCAAACAAAACAAAAGCAAAGATACCATTCACAAGGAATGATCCTAAAAACAAAACACACACAAAATAAAGAGATAAGGAGAAGATACATACCCATCACTACATAAGGTGTTGGATGAGCCTCCTTGGTTGTCAGCTAAAATGCCCTGCTCCTCACAACAGGCGCCTCCACCTTGCCCAGATTGCCAACTGTAATCCGCAAGGTCGCCAGAGCGAGTGCTACAACTAGTTCTACTACTGCTGGACTTAGAAAATCGGCCTATTTATGGCCCCTATGATTGCAATGAAAGCAAATCAGACTCGATCCATGGTGGTGGCTTTGAAATCCTAACTAAAGTGCCCAGTCTTTCCGCATTTGTAGCATCCTAAACTACCTCCCCTGCAAGCTACATCATGCGTCTTGTCGCACTTGCCACAACGGCTTCGGTCCTGCTGGCCCCTTGATCCTGTATAAAAAACCTTGGGCCTCTTGCCCGAACTCCCAGATGTCTAAACCAGATCCGACTTCCTCTTCTTCTCAATCTCCAAGTCAATCCCGCTCTCCCTGGCTCTCGCCACCCTATACTCCAATATCCTGCAACTGGATATACTCACAAACTACTTGGTGTCGCTCCTCAGCATATCATGATACCTTGACTTCTTCATCTCCTCGTCTACCACATACTGCGGAACTAAAAAAACCCTCAAAGGAAACATAATGGTGATCTCTACCAGTTTATCAGTAGTTTGGCGTAAGTCCTGAAACTCCCTCACCAACTGTTGGACATCTATCACTATTTCAAACTCAGCCTGAAACCTCATCACGAAATCCTCCCAATTCATAGACTCAACCACTTTGCCTCCCAAGGTGTGTCGAACCTCCTACCACCAATCTCAAGATCTGTCTTTCAGAAGATAGGAACCAAGTCTGAACTTTTCCCCCTCGGGGGAACAACTAGTACGGAAGACGTTTATGACATCTGGTAACCAACGCCTTCTCACAATCGTGTCCTTCTTCCTAAAGAACTTCGAAGCCCCACACGCCCGAAACTCACAGAAAGTCAAAGAGCGGGATCCCGCATCCATAATGCCACCATCTCAGAATGAAAATCACCCAAGCACTCATCCAGAATCTCCAAGATACCCTCCTTGACCGTACTAAAGATCATAGGAGTCTGCTCAAGAATATTTTAGGTAATCTCTACTGAAATGAACTCCTACATCTGATCATCCATAAAACCAACCCCAGAGCCCAAACCTGAACCATCACTGGTACCAGAACCACTACTAGAACCTCATCGAGTGACCACAATATTGAAAATAAACCATCAAAATATACTCGAAGAATCCCACATTCTACATGCTTCCTAGTATCATCATGATTCTCATTGAATTGAGTATGGATCCTCTACTTCTAGTAGTACAGGCCCATACTACCTTCCACATCTATCCATACTTTCCTCAAGAAACTCCCTGAATCCCCCAAGTTACTTCCCTATCAATCCAAAGAAACCTTATCAAAACAAGGATCTCGACACCAAATCACCTCATAGGTTCTCCTAAGGCTACCATCACACCACTCTTTACTATCAGTTGCAGAAGGAACTCCCTTCAACACCCTCTAACTAGCTTATGAACACAATTACATACCACCAAAATCAGATAATTATTTGAATGAAAGGTCTCACACTACGACGGTTGGGCTCAAACAAAAGCTGCACAATAGAGTTAAATCTAACCTTCTAAAATTATCTAATCTCAGTAATATGTAATTTAGCATATTCTCTTACTAGCATGCAAGTCTACAAGCTCACGTAGTAGGCATGCAAGTCTACATGCTCATACAGTAGGCATATAATGGCATCTCTCATATTCTATCATGAAATCCTATCATTGAGTAATAGGAATCAAAGAAAAACCAAAACATGCCATCCTATTACTGACTGATCAGTACTAGCACGCAAGTCTACATGCTCATACACCAAGTATATAAAGGAATCTCTCCTAGCATTCTATCATGAAATCCTAAGCAGATCCTCCACCTCTCCAACACCCTCTCTTGAAACCATAACCCTAGTTTGAGCCTTGTGAGCAAAAAAAAGTGTTCTTGATTGCTTTGGAGTGTTGTTGGTGCATGTTGGAGAAAGAAGGAGCTTATTGAAAAAGTTTATGTTGCATTGGATCTTGTAGATCCAGACTTTGTTCACCATGATCTTTCTTCTATAGGCAAAAAGCTTGAATATTGATGATGCATTTGCTAGGTCTATCTAGTTTTGGGTGTTATGAGCTTTTGGTCACTTTAGTGCATAAAGTTTATATCTTGAATGTTTGTGATCTTGTTATAGATAAAGTTGGAAAATTTATCCATCTAAACATATTATTGATTCAGATCTAAAGGTTGTAGACTTGGACTTAATAAATTAAGTTGAAAAAGATGCACTTTTGGTCCCTTTGAGACTTAAAGACTAGATCTTGGTTTTTTGGACCATTCAAACGGATAAAGTTGGAAACATGATATATTATAGAGTCATTAGGAACCATAATAATGTGACCTTGGTCCCTAGTTTTCCTCTATGCATGGTCTTAAATGTCTTAATGTGTTAAGAAGTTAGGGTTTTTGGATTTTGAAGACTTAATAGCCATACAAGACTATACACTTGGAAACTCTATGGTTAAGGATATCATTTCAGGGTTAGATCTAGATTTTGGACGAAAGAGCTTAAAAGATTAAGATCTTAATGGATTGGAAGGATGGCAGCTGCGTATGCTCAACATACTAAAGGGTACGTCCCGCGTACATGGTCAGCCTCTCGACTTCTAGTCAAGGCGTAGCACGCTCTGTGTACTTGGTAAGTATGCCTAACATACTTAACTGAGTTGACTCGGTTGACTTTTGACTTTGAGCAGGATTTTAACATAGTTTGACTTAAGGGCAGTTTGGGTAATTTGATTTATAGTTTGAGATTTGAGTTCCTATTAATTGTATATGTGACTGGTAGTGATAGGTTTTAGAGCAATGATTGGTGAAACTATTCCTTCAGAATGTGAGGTGAGTTTCCTCACTGTATCTGTGGGTCGAAGGCAACAATGCATGCCTATTACTTTACTATGTAGAATGGTAGTTGTCTCCATGATTCTTGCATGAAAGACCATCATCTTTACCCTAGCAATTGTACGAAAGACTAGAATCTGGCCCCTGGTACTTGTATGTATGAACGAGATTTGGCCCTCGGTATTGTAAGGAAAGACCATGGGGGTAGCCCATAACATTTGTATGTAAGACCGGGATTTGGCCCTCAACATTGCAAGGAAAACCATGGGGGTAGCTCATGGTACTTGTATGAAAGACCAAGATTTGGCCCTCGACGTTGCATGGAAAGACCATAGGGGTAGCCCATGACACTTGTATGTTATCGTATATGGTATTTTGGGGAACTCACTAAGCTTTGTGCTTACGGTTTCATATTTATGGTTCCAAGTACTTTCGGTTCGAAAAGGAAGGACCCGACGTGGTTGCGCAACATCCCCCAGAGTTTTTCGCATTGGAAATTAATGATATTACTCTGATGTTTAAAAAATATATTCACTTTGATCGGTTTTGGAACAACTCGTTGTATGTTTTATTGTTTTAAAAATTATAATTTTACCTTGGATTTTTGGGACGTTACAAGTTGGTATCAGAGCCTTTATTTGAGGGATTCGGGCGCACTCTCGGGTATGTCTGAACTCAAACTGAGGAATTGGTAATCTTTTGAGTGGAAATAAATTTATAAAAAGATTTTTTTAAAGAAAATAAGTTTTTGAAAAGATTTTTTTAAAGAAAATAAGTTTTTGAAAAGATTTTTATAAAGAAAAAGAGTGTGTGATTCATGCAATCAACCGAAATCAAGTAAGTGACTCCTATAATACCCCATACGTGTTGATATGATGTATGATATGAATGCTTGCATGCTAGGATGAGGCTAGGGATACTTTTAAGAATTGTCTGATAGATTGGCCCGATATGTGATGCCTTGTAGCCTAGGAGAATTGGATGATATGGTAGATTTGGAGTCTATCTTGGTAGAAGTGATTGCTAAGTGTAGCCTTTAAAAATGATGTACGATTAGGATCATATTTTCTATATTGTGTATAATTTGCATGCATAAGACAGCCGCCGGTGAAAGTGGAAGTTCCTAGAATGGATTGTAGTAAGGTATCATGAGTTATGTGAGCTTGGGATGTTCATTGTTTGTTCTGTGGCTTGGAGTGTTACCACACGAATGCTACTTTTTGTGATTTGTGGGACTCGTATTAATGTGAGCCAATTACTTCATGAATATGTTAAGTTACATGCTGTAAAGGTTAAATAATCTCAGAGTGATAGATTTGGCCCTATTGTTCAGCTCTTGTCTGAGTCAGACCATTGTAGGGTTGAGTCTGTTACTCAAAGGATTATCTAAGCTTTATGGCATGTGATTGTATTCATGAAGTAGTTAGCTGAAATTAGTAGGAGTTCTACAGCACCTGGTAGCAGGGTGAGGTCGGAACGTAGGAGAACCTAGGAAGTGTTTTATTGGGTTTGGTTATGCTGTTTAGCAAGTACTTGGAGTACCGAATTGAGAAGCTGACTTGGAGGATTCGGGATAACTTATGAGGAAAGTATGGATAGGTGTGGAAGGTAGTATTGGGCCCGTACTACCGAAAGCACAGGATCCATACTCGAAAGAAAGGGAATCATAGGGAATCTAGGAAGCCTGTGAATGAGGATTTTTGGGTAGGTTCTGATTATTTTATGGTTGCTTTTCGGTATGGTGATGATAACTCGTGGTGGAAGATCTAGTTTAGGCTCAGGTGTTGGAACTGAGCCGATTGATGAGCGGATGCGGTAGTTCATCTCGTCGGAGATCACCCCCGGTATTTTGGAGCAGACACCTATAATCTTCGGCTCTGTCAAAGAGGGGATCATGGAGATTTTTGGATGAGTGGATAGGCACGTTCTGCACTAAGATTATGGCTATTTTGGGAGCTCGCACCATTTACTTCTGTGAGTTTCACGCTTGTGGAGCTCCCAAGTTCTTTGGGGAGAAGGACCTCATTGCTAGTAAGAGGTGGTTAGCGGATATGGTGAATGCTTTCCGGATGATTTTCTGTCCCAAGGGTTCGAATGTCAGATTTTATTCCTGTCTTGTGAAAGGAAGAGCTCAAGATCAGTGGTAGGAGGTAGACTTCTCTTTGGGAGGCGAAGCCATTGAGGAAATGCGTGGGATGAGTTTGTTGCCCGACTTAGGGTGGAGTTTCCCCAAACCATTGAAGTACAAAAATTGGCGAGGGAATTTCAAGTCCTTCGCTAGACGACTGAGATTGTGGCGGAGATCACCACCAAGTTTAGGGAGAGGGCGCTTTTTGTCTCATAGTATGCCGCAGATGAGGAGATGAAGAAGACAAGGTACCATGATATGTTGCGAGACAATATCCAGAAGTTAGAGTTTTAGCTATTCGGACTTTGGATAACATGATATCTAGAGCCCGAGAGCGGGAGATTGATTTGGAGCCTCTCGGGAAAAGGAAAGCAGAGCAGATTCAGATCACAGTGGGCTAGGCAAAGAGGCCCAAGACTCAAGATTCGCATTTGGGAGGCCATTAGGGTTGGGGAAGTTGTACCAAGTTAGGGAGGACCCATGTGGGTGGCTATCAGGAGACTGGAAAGCGATGTTTCAATTGTGGTCATATGGGTAATTTCAGTAGGGATTGCCCTGTGGGTCGATTCTGATGTGTTTTCACTACAACCAGGTGGGCCACAAGAAGGCTGACTGTCCGATGTTAAGGGGTGGAGCAGTAAGTGCACGTGATCCAATTACTTTGAGGATCATTAACGATCATGATTGTAGAGGAGAAGCCCCAACAACAAGGAGCGGAGCATTGCAGTTTCAGTCAGGAGAGGCAAGAGATTCATCAAATGCTATCGCTTGTATGTTATCTTTTCTTTCCTTCATGCCTTATTATATATATATATATATATATATATATATATATATATATATATATATATGCTTTTGAATCATGTGCTTGAATGTGTGAGGCATTATATTTGGTCGAGTTCTCTGTTATTTCATGGTGGATATTATCAAGGATTGATGTATGCCATTTTTCATGTCGAGCGTTGTGCATGAGGCACATCTTTTCGAGTTGGATTTAGATGGTCAAGTAGATTGTTGTGGTTTATTGATGCATGAAAATCAGGTGTATCGCTTTTAAGATCAGTAGTTAGAGTTCAGAAGTGTTGCATCCCTCAGAGGGGATGGTGATCGTTTATGGAAGGACTTTTGGGTTTGATTTCTACCATTGCTAGGGAAGGAGCAGTAGCAAGAGGATGATGATGGAGGTCTCATGAGCTTGTTTAAACAATTTAGAGTGTCACAGAAATTTCTAAGTTGTATTGGTTAAAGATGGTTAGAATGCATAAATCCTTCAGTGAATGGGATGTAGAGTGGTAATCCATCAGTTCCGGTAAAGGGATTCATTATTCATTTATTCTAGTAAGTTTTGCAGTGAGTAGCTACATCCAAGTGGGGGAGAACCGTTTGGATGTCCGAGGATAGAATCAGGTGCAGAACCAGGGAGAGTTTTACCTCCTTGTCGAGAGGGAAGTCAGCTCAAGTGGCAGTCTGAATAGAGGCTGCGCAAGGTTAGGAGTTCAGAAACTTCCAACATCAGGTTGGCGCATTCATAGTAATTCATAGCAGACATGTGATGGATCCAGGTCGAGGGTTGTGTTAGAGCCTCTATGCCTATTCTTTTCGGATGAAGGCTTTCTGGTTGAAGCATGAATTGAACACCTTATTGGGATATAAACAATGTGGGTTCAACCCATGATGATCGTGGTTGGCTTGGTAGTTAGACAGTAAGACCATGGGGTGGATCCATGGAAGTATGGAAGTGTTGCAGCCTTAGCATTGATGAGGTTTTCAGGCAATTGTGGGAGTGTTGTAAGACTATGAGGTAGTGGTAACATTCACAAGGATGATAGATTGTCAGGGAAGTGATATAAGTTTGTGATGTAGTCGTAGCATTCACCAGATTGAGGTAGGCCACGGTAGGAGTGGTCGTTGGGCTGAAAGAGGATGAGTGCATGCCTAGGTCGAGGCAGACAGTATTGTCGTAGGATTACTCTTTGTTTGGGATGAGGATTATTGAATCCAAGGCAAGGGTAGGCCTATTATAACACTCGGTTAGGTGAGACACGTGGGTGACGCCCATATGGTTATGATAAGCGTGGGTGACACCTGGTGAAATATTGGTTGGAGCAAGGTATTGGATTGCGTTTAAATTAGTATGACTCTGTGGTCAGTGATTGATATCCATGTGATGTTTAGGCTAGGGTAGCCTTTATCTGTTAGATTCTTAGTAGGAGCTTGGTGGTGAGACCAGGTGTGAGACTGTCAGGCTCAGCGGTCAATTGGGGATTTGATATCTTGATATAATGGAAGGTTACCACAGAATCTACAAATTTTGGATAGATGAAAGTGAAGATCTTTGTATTTCAGGATACGAGTTATGCACCAGGTTGGCAAAATAGATGAGACTCTCTTAGGGAGTTGTCTTTATATATATAAGATCTTTCCGTCAGAAAGTTATGGGTAAGGAATCTGCCTACCAAAGGTATCATTTGGATAGTTCAAGATCATAAGGATGTTATTCAGTTAGATTGTAATAAGAGGTCCTAGTGATTGTGTTTCAGGAAGGTTCTACCTGTGTGGTGGCCAGGTAAAGTCTTGGGGGTTTCAGAATTATAGAAGTGATGTGATGGTTTGTCAGTTAGTTAGTCAATAATTCTCCACCATTAGGGTGTATGAGCTCTGTTAATGTTTGGTTTTGGTGGTAGCATTGGAAGGTCACTATGAGTATGTATCAGCCTCTTTGATGGAGCGGGGTTCGAGAGGAATTGGTTGGGCTGTCTGGATTCTAGGAAGGTGGTAAAGAGTGATTTCGAGGACGCAATATAACTTAAGTGGGGGAGGGTTGTAACACCCTGATTTAAATCTTTTCATAATTCAGGGCCATGACCCGAATATCAGTTATCATAAGGCTTCGGGCCTTAGGAGAAAGATAGATTTAGACCCGTTTGGATGTGGGTAATGTAGATTAGGTGATTCGAGAGTTCGGTTGGTGCTTTGGAGCCCAAGGTTATCACCGTAAAGTGATAGTTTAGGCCTTTTATGAATTTTGGATTTAAGTTTATAAACTTTTATGGTAAAGGAGAGTTAATAGGATTGTAGAGCTTCACATTACCTTTCAGTGGATAAATGGATCGTCGAAATTGGTGTAGAAACAAAGAAGTTATGACCGTTTGAATTTAGGATGGTTTTGGCTTAAGCCATGTACGCTGGGCGTACTAGGCATACTTGGAGTACGCTGGACATACGCGATAAGTGCCCAACCCCAATTTTCATGGTTTGAGCCCTATTTAGGCTCCTTAACTCCTCCAAACCCATTCCATTCTCATCCTCCACCTCTTCAACACCCTCTCTTGAAACCCTAACCCTAGTTTGAGCCTTATAAGCAAAAAAATGTGTTCTTGAATGCTTTGGAGTGTTCTTGGTGCATCTTGAAGAAGAAGGAGCCCATTGGAAAAGTGTTGGCTTCATTGGAGCTTGTAGATCCAGACTTTGTTCACCTTGATCTTTCTTCTATAGGTAGAAAGCTTGAATCTTGATGATGTCTTTGTTAGATCTAGCTAGTTTTGGGTGTTATGAACTTTTGGTCACCTTAGTGCATAAAGTTTAGATCATGAAAGTTTGTGACCTTGTTATGGATAAAGTTGGAAATTTATCCATCTACACATCATTTTGATTCAGATCTGAAGTTTGGAGACTTGGACTTAATGGATTAAGTTGAAAAAGATGCACTTTTGGTCCCTTTGAGACTTAAAGACTAGATCTTGGTTGTTTGGACAATTCTAATGGATAAAGTTGGAAACATTTATACATTATGGAGTCATTAGGAACCATAAAAATGTGACCTTGGTCCCTAGTTTTCCTCCATGCATGGTCTTGGATGTCTTAATGGGTTAAGAACTTAGCATTTTTTGAAGGTTGAAGACTTCATAGCCATACAAGACCATAAATTTGGAAACTTTATGGTTAAGGATATCATTTGAGGGTTAGATCTGGATTTTGGATGAATGAGCTTAAAGTATTAAGTTCTTAATGGATTGGGAGGATGGCAGCTGCATATGCTGGACGTGCCAAAAGGTACATGGTAGGTACGTGGTCTGCCCCTCGAGTTTTGGTCAAGGCGTAGTACGCCTCGCGTACATTTTAAGTAAGCCCAACACACTCAACTGAGTTGACCCAGTCGACTCGGTTGAATTTTGACATTGACGAAGATTTTGACCAAGTTTGACTTAAGTACATTTTGGGTAATTTGGATTATGGTTAAAGTTTTGGGTTCCTATTAATTGTATAGGTAACTGGTAGAGATAGCTTTTCGAGCAGTGATCGGTGCAACTATTCCTTCAGACTGTGAGGTGAGTTTTCTCACTGTATCCATGGATCAAAGGCACCAATGGTGGGCCATTACTTTTCTATGTAGAATGTTAGTTGTATCTGTGACTCTTGCTTAAAAGACCAGGATTTGGCTCCTGACAATTGTATGAAAGACTAGGATCTAGCCCCTGACACTTGTATGTAAGACCGTGATTTGGCCCTCGGCATTGAAAGGAAAAACCATGGAGGTAGCCCATGGAACTTGTATGCAATACTGGGATTTGGCCCTTGTCATTGCAAGGAAAGACCGTAGGGGTAGCCCATGGCACTTGTATGTAAGACCGGGATTTGGCCCTCGGCATTGCAAGGAAAGACCATGGGGGTAGCCCATGAAACTTGTATGTTATGGTATGTAGTATTTTGAGTAACTCAGTAAGATTTGTGCTTGTGGTTTCGTATTTATTGTTTCTGGTACTTTCAGTTCGAAAGGGAAGGTCCCGACGTGACTACACAACATCCCCCAGAGTTTTCTGCATTGGCAATTAATGATATTACTCTGATGTTTAAATTATATATTCACTTTGATCGGTTTTGGAACAACTCGTATGTTTTATTATTTTAAAAATGTAAAATTTACCTTGGGTTTTCAGGACGTTACACCTAATCTAGCATGTAATTCACAGATTCTCAATCCAAATCATATAACTAAACATGCGTGGGTATTTTAGGAAAACTTACTTGTGATCGTTCGATTGGATGCACCAAAACCTTTTCTTTTATTAAAAATTTCTTTTATAAAACATTCCTTCTTATGAAAATCTACCAAATCAACAATTTGAGTTCTGGCACACCCGAGAGTTTGCTCCAATCCCTCCAACCAGGGCTCTGATACCAACATGTAACGTCCCAAAACTTTTGTTTTCATATAAGTAGAACATAATCCAAACATATTCGTCTAACCATAAAGTATTCAAAGTATATTAACAAACATCCCAAAAGTTTATCAGAGTCAAATACGCATAAAATCATGGTGTGTGCAATGTGATTATCTCAAGCCCTTGCCCTTCGAACCGGAAGCACCTGAAACATAAATAGAAAACCCTAAGCACAAAGCCTATTGAGTTCCCCAAAATACCACATACCATACATATATGTCAACTCAAGGCTGTACCGGGTCTGTTTCACCCCGTGTATATTTCACCCCCGAGTCTATTTCAACATATATATCAACACAAGGTTGTACTGAGTCTATTTCACCCCGATTCTATTTCAACAAATATGTCAGCACAAGGCTATATTGGGTCTATTTCACCCCACATATATATAACAAAACAGGCACACATGCATACAACACATACAACAAGAGTCATAAAGACTATAGGTGCATACAATCCCTAGTTTCCTACATTATAGTGTGGAAACTCACCTTGCAACACAACTCAAAAGTCAACACATCCTAAAAATCCCACAACAGGTGCTAGGTGCCACCTAGATAACCACACAAGGTAAAACCTTAATTTACCTATTAGGACATTAATGGCTAAACAAAATCTACAAACCAAAAGTCAACCCTCAAGGTCAACGGTCAAAGTCAACAGTCAATGTTGACTCTAGTTGATCACCACGATGTGGTCTTCCTTAGCCATGTCGTGGTCTGCATACCACCAAGCAGTCGGGAAATTCCCCGCAGCCATGCTGTGGTGACCTAGGAACACACTATGGTTGCCGATGTTCCAATAGCTTAATTCATTAAGTTGTTTTTTCCTATTCCAGGAGCTCCAAAGCTCAAATTTGGTCGAAAATGTGATCTACAAGGATAAATCTTCTAGCTTTATCCATTAGGACCACCCAAAAGGCCCAAAACCCAAATTTTTATGTCCTAAAAGGCTTAATAAGGCAAGAACTCAATCAATAAGCACATATTCCACAAGGTTCCAAGTCCATCCTTTCCAGAAGTGATTTTAACACCAAAACTAACTTAAAAGTAGGCGTTTTATAGACATGCATGTCTAATGCATGTCTTGAACCCATATTAGGTAAAAATGCGGCTTTTATGACATAATCTCATGCATGAATAAAAAACCCAACCAAACTCCAGATCTATGGCACAAAATACACCAAATGTCCCAGAGATTCATAAAGTTTCAAACTTTATGAGACCTCATTGTCTCAACAAACAATAACAAGAAGTTAATAGGACAAAAGTAAAGATCTAGCAACCTATCATGATAAAAATCGAGTCTTGGACACTTATGTTATTCATGGCCCTTGGATTTTTGTTGAAGAGACATTGGGATGTTGTTGCAAGTTACTAATAACTTGGTTTTTGTTTGTTATTGTAATGTAAGATTAACTATTTTTCTTTATTAGTTGGTCCCCTTTTATATGTCACACAAAGTCAAATTTTATTTTCTTGTTGGAAAAACTATTGGATTATGTATTAACTTTAGCCGACTCAATGTTTTTTTTTTCAAAAACAATATGTGGACTCTCTTTAAAGCTAATGTTTCAATAAAGTAAATTTATTATTATTATTCTCGTTATTGTTTTATTGTAAAAAAAAATTGGATCAATGAGCAAACTTAAAATTTGCTCGACAACGTTGGATCGGTTGGAGGTTTATAAGTGTAATCCATTAACCTATGTGCATATTTCATGTAAACTAAATACTAATAATACAGGTCTATCGAGGATATGATGGTATGTGGAGGCCCCTTCTTTGGAGACATTCAGTGGCGTCTAGCTTCCTTACCTATTCGTTTCGGTGGTTTGGGTTTGTACTCGGCATACGAGGTTTCCTCTTACGTATTTGTAGCCTCAAGGACCCAATCTTGGGTATTACAAGACCACATCTTACATGACATTGGTGTATGTGATATGGACCCGTATTACCTATGTGCTATGACTCGTCTTCGCGATACAATTCCAGGATTTGACTGTAGCGGTTTCACTAATAAGGACACCGCCCCCCCCCCCCCCCCCCTAAATCCCAAAAAGCTTTGGCGTGTGCCCTTTTTAGCAAAATCGTCCAAGATATGAAAGGCGAATTTGACATGACTGTCAGACAGAAAGCAGTCTTTGAGTGTCTGCGGGCACCTCATGCTCAGGATTTTCTACTAACTATCCTTATTGATGGTCTTGGCCAGCATATGTCTCCTGTGGAGTACCGAACTATCCTTCAGTACCGCCTCATAATTCCCATATTCCCAATTGATGAGATATGGCCAGTTTGCTGCAAGGCATGTTTGGATACCTTTAGGGAACACGTGGTTCATTGTAGAGAGCTCCCTAGTTTCAAGTACAAATACGATATGGTTCGAGATGTTCTCTTTGATGCTTGTCGGTGTGCAGGTATTTTTGTAAAGAAAGAAGCTCTGGTGAACTTTTTGACGGACCTGAAGGATGGAAGGTCCACACTTAGAACGGCAGACATTTTGGTCTTTGGATGGATAGGAGGGAAGCATGCGTGCGTGGATCTTACTGGGGTCTCTCCTCTCATTGGTTTGGGGAGCGGGGGTTTCATAGCTGGACATGCCGCTTTGAAAGCCACTGCGTGCAAAGTTGTAAAGCACGAGAATGCATGTATAGAAAATCAACATGTGTTTGTACCTTTTGCATTCGATACATTTGGTTTTCTTGCACCAGAGGCGGTGGAGCTCCTCAATAGAGTCCAACGGGTCATGCATTCTAATGTCATATCTTCTAGATCCACAAATATTGTTTTCAAAAGAATTGGTTTTGCCATCCAGAAAGGGCTAGCGGCGCAGCTTGTTGCCTGTTTGCCTTCAATCGATATGTATTGAACTTTTATTATCAATCTCAAAAAAAAATTGTGAGAGTTTAAACAAAATCAAAATTCGTTG
The DNA here is from genome assembly GCF_002870075.4 of Lactuca sativa. Taxonomy (NCBI): domain Eukaryota; kingdom Viridiplantae; phylum Streptophyta; class Magnoliopsida; order Asterales; family Asteraceae; genus Lactuca; species Lactuca sativa. Next base: position 177,149,746 of record NC_056631.2, read on the forward strand.
ATCTAACAGTATCAGGTGTGTTGAAAAAACATTCGAGAACTTCTTGACGAGCTAAGAATTCAATTAAGCAATCATTTTAATAAAAGTAAATGAACACGAGAGGTAAATAATTCTGTTTTAAGCTCTTGATTTGTTTGGAAGTAGTCAGTTTACAAAGTGTGAAATGAGTTTTGAAAAAGCACTACCCATGACCTAGACTACAACACTATTTATAGTGCCCTCAATAATCTAAAAAATATATAGAGAGACCTCGATATAAAAGAGTTACAACACAAATGCTCTCTGAATTGCATAGATATATCGAAGGTGCATAACCTTCGATATAGGATACAAACTGACTATTTAATATTGACACTAGACACAAAGACTTCGACATTATATTCCTTCACATCTCTACATTCTCCTCTAAAAAAAATACACAAGTCTTCAAACAACAGACAATGTCTTCACAACTACCATTAGTGTCTTTCAAAAATACAAATACCAACACATAACCTTCCCTATCTCTAACCTATCTTCATCCGTATTCTTCTTATACTTTTCTGTTTTGAGTAAAATGTTTGTAAAATTTGCAGTTGAATACATATCCTTCACATCAGTGTAAAAGAAATGCTTCATTTGAACTCCCTTCAACTTATTCACTTGAAACATAACACCCAATAGTTTTAAAATAATTTTTTCATCATCAAACTGCTCTAGATCAACACCATCCAGTTTTGACTTTGGATTCATTCTAGGCTTGTTGTATGCTTTTGCTATCTTGAACTCAGTCAACCCCAAATGAGCTAGATAATAATCGATGAAGTTATGGACATATGTCTATCCTAGAATATATGTTCTCTTATCAGTAACTTGATTATCATCAAGAGTATTTATAAGATATGCCAAGGCGATAAGGTCATTCTAATTCATCAGGGGAAAATCAGTAATAGTAAATTCACAAACACCATGATTTGCTCTGTTGACCTTATAGCAATAATTCAGAAGTAGATTCTTGAACTCTACATCCTTCGATATTGAGATAAGCTTCACGATATTCTTTAAAGACCAAACTTCTTCTTATTTCTTTCCAAGAAATGCATGAAACCTTATTTTGACACTATTATAAGCTTTGTCATTTTGAAAGTTGTCCGACAGCTTGAATTGACCAAAAGTAAACAATGAAAGATTGAAAGGAAAATCAAGTTATTGCGTTGGTGAATTTTGAATAAAGAAGATTTCTTTTGGCATTTTCTCAAAATAATATGTGTCACACCCCACTAAAGCGGAAACATAAGGCACAACAGTACAATGGATCTCATAGCAAAAGTTAAAAGACAACACCAACCATAGTATTAAAAGCATTATAATTTATAATGAGTTTGAACAACTTTTAAAAAAAAACTACAATGTATTTGAAAGACAACATATGAAAATGCTCCTACAAGTGATGGGTCTTTAAGTGCCTCTTATTAGATGATTCTTGAAAAAGCATGTAAAACGAGCATCAACTATAAAAATAGTTGGTAAGTTCACAGGTTTACAGAAATATTGGTTTCATGAATCGTAATCAAAGTTTTGATAGAAGTTTCCATAAATAAAAGTACATTGCTAAAATGAGTAAATAAGTTTGCATAAACAAAGTTCGTTGTCATTATGAAAAATAAAGTATGTTGCCAAAATGAGATGCAAAGTTCATATTCTAATGGGAAATAAAGTTCGTTGCTAAAACAAGTAAACAAGTTTCATTGCTAAAATAAGTATACAAGTTTCATTGATAAAATGAGTATACAAGTTTCATCGCTAAAATGAGTATACAAGTTTCGTTGCTAAAATGTGATGTAAGATTCGTATGTGCGTCAGGTTTCCATTCAGGATTTCACAATCCAAGCCTAATGACTGAATCGTGCCATATTGACTACTGTGTGTATCGCAAACATAGTGTATAAATATGGTAAAATGCACTCAAGAGAATTGTGCGAGTGATGAGTTGTCTACCTCCTAATAACGCTATCCATAATGACCATGGGCTCAAAAGAGTTAATTAGTTGTGTCAAATGATTCCAGGGACTTAACCGCGATATAGTCCTCATGAATTAAAGTAACATACATATACATGCAAAATATAACAACCAAGTTTATACAGGTCAGAATGAATACAACGAACATAAACAATTTAGGACATTCCTCGGGATACACCAACACGTCTAAGTACCAAGATCCTATGATAGCAACACACTCTAGTGAGTTTCTATGTCACAAATCTAATACTAATATACAATTCATACGTATACAGAAATGCTAAAATTTACTTTAAGAATTGGGTTCTAATTACTTGGTGACAAATTTTTCTGAAATGTTGGAATTTTGTATCTTATGTGGTTCAAATACAATTTTAGGTGGTATTATCCAGATTTTGTATTATTAATTGTTGAGCATTTTAATATTTTCAAAGGTGTTTTAAAGAAGAAATATCCAAAATATTATCAAACAGTTTCCAAAAATCTTCAAACATTAGATTTTCATTCGAAATACATTGAAGGTCTTCCAGAAAAGTTTTCTTGAATTTTGGATGTGCTTAATAATTATTCCTTTATTTACTTTCTCAAAGCAACACAAATTCATGAAAAATGGCAAACGGTTAATACAATTCTCCAAATATTTTTTAACATTGGTATTTACCATATAAAATCTGGGAAAAATATAAAACTTGGTTTTTAAATAGATTAACATGATATTATTATTTTTGTGTATTTATTATAGAAAAAATCGAAATAAATAGGAATCGGTTTATAAAATTCTACAAAAACTTTGTGTCACTGTTACTTAACATGTATAAGATGGAAAAAATATCAAATTTGGTTTTCAAATAATTTAACTATTTTTCTTTGTTTTATTCATTTAGATAAGCATTAAATAGTGAACAATTATTAAACAGTAGGTAAAATTCACTAAACTTTTTATTTACGATTAATATGTACTGTACGATATTTTGATAAATGTATAAAATTTTTGGAGAAGTGTAGCTATTTATTATCAATTAAAACCATTAAACCATTTTTAAATTGGGAGAAATAAGAAATATTCATGGAAAAATTTGTAAATGTTTACATGGAGTCTTTATGATGTATAGAAGGTTCAAAAATTATCAAATATGGTTTTTGATATACATACATGTATTTTACAAATTATTTTTCTTCAAGCAAAAGAAAATCAAACTAAATAGAAAACAGTCATATAAATGAATGCAACTTTAGAAAATGCCTTTACTCAAAGTATGGATCGTTTGAAATGTTTCTCAAAATTTATTGATAAGAAAAAGTATTTTATGTGAATTATTACTCTATTTTCTTGCAAAAATTACAATAAATAGAGAAAATTGATTTATTTTCTGAAAATTTCTAGATCATCTTATTTTGTTGTTTGGATTCTGTGAAAAATCTGATTTGAATAGAAAATTTGTTTTAGATATTTATTTGTGAATAAGTCCTTTATAAACATTCTTAACAATGTACTTTGATCATCAAGCCTTTAAGCTTGATGTTCATCACATGCATTATGATTTGAAGACCATAAATGAAATTATTTTGTTCATAATGATTTTTCTAAATGAAAAACTTGAATGCATGTGGTTTTGGATCTCTAAAACTTGTAAAACTCAAGTTGATGGATTTGATTTAGGTTTTAGTCATTGGATTTCAGTTTCTAACAACATGGATGTTGTTTTTCGGTGAAATCCTACTACCATCATCATCAAATTCGACATGCATGAACGTGCATATGAATGTTCATAAAGAATGGTGTAGAAAAGGGAGAAAAATGCAAGAAAACTTGATATTTGTTAAAGAAAAGTGAATAAAATGTAAGGAAATTGATTTTACTTTGAACATCAACTTCAAATGATGAAGATTACTAAGTAAAATGAGGTATATTTGCTGGAAATTTTGTGGGTTTTGGAGCTAGTTCCTAGAGGAAAAGAATGGGGGTTTTAGAGAGAAGAAACGAGAGAAAATAGAGATTACATCTCTCTGGATACCCATCTCTCTCATTATCTCTTTAGGGTTTCTCTCTGTCAAAATTGGCCACCAAAATACAGAGATGTATGCGAACTCACAAAGAATCGAATTTTAAAATCTCTCCTACTTAGTATGCTTCTAAGTTGATCCTTTGAAGAGTGAAGTTTTGGAGAGAGAAAAGTAGGAGGTCAAGTGAATAGGAAGTTAAAATGATTGACTTTGGGATGAGAAATGAAGGGGAGAGAGGGAATCCAAAATTTAAAGAGGAGAAAGCATATTTTATTTTACTTTCTTTTTTTAATTAATTTATTAATTTTTTATAAACTTTCTTTCAATTTATATAAAATGCGTATTTTATATAAATTTTGTTCATAATTCTTGGATTTTTAGTTTATAAATGTAAAGTGAATGTTAATGAATTAAATTAATTTCCTTGATTATATTTACACATTTTAAATATATTAATTTGATATTATAGTGTTTATAAATTTTTAATGGGTATTTAATATGAAACTTCATAAATTTAAGTTTTTAGGACATTTAGGGTTTTAAGGAATTTTGTAAATTCTTGGATATCAAAATTAATTGAATTTTGAGACTTCAAAATATTTTAGAGTTTCATAACTATTCTTCAAGTTAGAAATAATGTTTTTAATTTATTTTTATCGGTTTATTGGCATTTATATGTAATGGTTTCTAGATTCAAGTGAAATTGAGGAATCATGTATACTAGTCATAGTTTCAACTTTGACTTAAGTTTCTATAAGACTCTGACCTAATTCCTACTTCTAGGTCAGGTGCATGATGTGTCTACATGATTCATGCAAAGATGTTCAAGCCAAGGAATGACTTGAATTTGGATAGTCTCTATAGTTAAAGTAGTTGTAGAATTCACATATCAATGTGAAATCTAAGTACACTATCTTTCAATTCTACTTGTTCCTAAATTTGTAGTAGGTTATAAATTAGCTTCTAGTTACTAAGTCTAGTATGTTTCATGCCTATACGTGTAACTAAGCTTAGTCAAATCTAGAACCGACTTCAATTTTGACAGTTGTCACAATATGCTTCTCCAAATGCTAAAATTTCTCTCAATTCATAAGTCTAGGCTTTCTTGACTTCACCCTTATTCAACCCTGGTGGATCATTTATTCTTTTTCTCAAGAAGCTATAAATTGTTTCATCTTCTCTATCTCCAACTCTTATAACCTTTTCTTCTCTTCATCAAATATTTTAATACCTTTGCCTTTGTCTTTGTTCATTATACTTGTTTTCTTGACTATCGAAGAACTCCCTTCATCAATTTTTAATACTTTCTTCGATTGTAATTTGATCAAATCAACATCCATTATTGGAGTTACAACTGAACTAGAAGTTACAGTTGTCGCTATTGTTTGAACATGATTGCTTGGATTTAGAATTGGAATTAAATAAGAAAAGACCTACCCAAACACTTTCCTTTATCTTGACCTCCTCCTAATTTTGTTGAAACTCTCTTTTCTCTCCTTCGTGAAACTTCCACATCACGCGGAACATTCATGGGAAGCCTCACTACTCAGTTCAAAATAGGTGCAACATGATTTTGAAAAGGCAACTCTATCGAAGATAGTGCTTTTGAAAGTTGGGTATCAAACATTGAAGGAGACGAACTGTTTGCATACTTGGAGAGCTGCTCATGAAAAGAATTGGAAAAGTCTCAAATCATTTGAAAATTTGCATTGTTAGAACCACCTTTCTTCTCCAGTTCAGCTTTGTATTCTTCATTTTAGACTCAAACATCTTTCACTAATGTCTTCAAACTAATATCAAACTATCAACATTCCTTTCAACTCCAGTAAAGACATCAGCAATATTCTTAACATCAGAGGAAATAAGTTCAAAAACACATTGAATCCTTAACATAACTGATTCCTTTAAAGTTGATAAATCCTTCTCAATCAACTTATTTCGCTCCCTAGAAACATTTTCTATGAGACTTCAAACTTTAAAGACCTCAAATTATCTTGAACTCTTCCATGTGGGTTTGTCACAACTTCTTTCACCAAACTCTTAAAATTCGAATCTTGAGTAAAAAATAAGGAATCTAACTCTTCCTTACTAATAGATGAAGACGAATTTGAAGATGAATCATTCATAAATTGCAAGATCATATTCATCTTGTAATTCAAAATTTTATACTGCTACCCAGACATGACACCTTCATCAACTATATCTTCATCATCAGGATTAAAAGTAAAACGACCAAAATCAAACCCATCATCTTCATCTTCATAATTTCAAGAACCATAATTTCCACGATCATGTGGAGGATCAGTGGATTGAGATGAAAATAACGTAGAAATAGGTTGTTGAAGAATGCCATCAAAAATAGTTACAGGAGATGGAATAGAAGAACTATTAACAACATAAATAACATTTAGTGAAGTGGGTGGTGGAAGTAAAGTAGAAGGATCAAAGGAAGCGATCACACCGATAGTAACATTAGAATCCACATTAAATGTATGCTTAAGGATGTCGAGATTTCTCATTCCCTCCGTATTGGATTCGATATTAGAAACTTATGGTGGAGTTACAATTTTTGGTATAAGATCTGGTGTTTGTTTCGAAGTTGTTATTTCAAATGTTGTAATATTTGTGTCCCTGTTAGATGTGTTAATAGGGATACCCATATTACACATCTCTTCTACACGAGATTCGATAGTGACAACCCTTTCTGGTGAAACAAGAGTAGGATCAGATGGAAATACCTCATTTACGAATTGATCAACATCATCAACATTTTCTTCCCTTGTATAATGCGAAGAAAGACCTTGATTCATATCCTTTGTATTAGTTTCCTCATTTTCATTTGTAGCAGTAGGAACCATATCATCTGGCTCGACAATCATCTTCTTGAGTCTTCAAGGTAATGGTTATGAGCTAACTTTTTTATGAAAAAGGTTTTAAGACTCTAACTGCTTTTCATTTCTTTTGTGGTTGAGCATCAGCTACTGGTTCTTTAATAATCACTCCCTTCAATTTCTTCTTAGTTTCATTTGGAGTAGCACCTTGAGAAACATCAAGAAACAACTCCTGATATCGAATCAACATCGGGTTCGATACTGAAACCAAACTTAACATGGCTTCAAGAATCCTTCCAATAGAAGGAAAATCATTTGGGTTATTAACCAACGTCTTAGGAATTTGAAGAGTAGAAAACTCAGCAACTTCGATATGTGCTGGAACCAAAATCCTTGCATGTTGATACGATTCATTAAAAAGTAAACAACAAAAATTTGCACTCACAAGTTATGTCGCCTTCTTAGAATGATTTATACACGCAGTGAACTCCTCCTAAATAAGTGAATCATAATCGACTTTGATATTGTAATATAAACCTGCCAAAATAGAATACAACAGAAGCTTTGCCTTATCTACTCCAGAATTCCTTCCTATCAAACATCATATAATATCCCCAAAGAAGAAACTCTATAGTTATAGTAATTTTGAGTTCTGAAAATCACTAATAAAAGTAATTGAAGGAGAATAACCCATCTCATTCAACATTACTAGAATTTGTTCAGAAGAAGCAACCTGAAATGGACCGTCGACTTCCAAGTTGGGAATCTGAGAAAATTGCTTCTTAAACAAATTCTTCATCCCTTTTTCTTCCATTTGAAAAATAATCACCTCTTTACGCTTGTTGTATATAGCCTTGGACCATGCAAATGATAATCAATACATATGAATAGCAAATGATGTAGAAAGCAGAAGATAAAGAAGATACTTATTCAAGCATTAAACAAGTATTTGAAGACCTTTAGGATAAACACTGATATATAGGTTAAACCATACATTATTTAATTGATTCTTCAGTTGCAGAATTCAAGTATCTTCATTAGAAGTATTGAACAAATCAACAAGTGACATGTTACAAACGATCAAGATAATTTCCCAAAAGATGAAAGAAATTAGGGTTAGGGTTCTTAAGATAATTCTGCAGAATTGCAAAAGTGAAATAGAACCGTTGTTTCCCCTTTTTATGGCATCAAATTTCAATTTGAATCGATAACCAATAAAATATCGCCATGTGGAAAGTAGGTACATAATTGAGGAGATGTCATCATTATCTGCAATGTGTAAACGTAATAAGTGTTTTCCCTCGAAAGAAGAGAAGCAGCAGTAGGCTGACACCATCTATACAACAGTCACATCTCTTTGTAATAAACATTCAACATCAATTGTTTTATCATCAAACAATAGTCATATTTTGATATGGAGAACAAAGAAGGTAGGTCTCATCCACTTACGGGAATAACAAATGGACCCACAAATAAGAATTTTTACAATCTTCGATCAAGTTGGTATTTGTTGAAACGTCGAGGATTCTAGTGCAATAGTGTGCAAAAGGAAAATAGAGAATCAATTTTTTTTAAAATTGTGATATCAATTAAAGATTAAAAAAAGTAATATGATCCTGGGAAAAGATTCTACTCCTTCGACATCAAGAGAGATGATCAAGTGCTTGAAAGGTTTCCCATGAATTACTATTGAATACTTGTAAAGAAGTATCGAATGGCCTCTTTTCTTAGGTATCGAAGGTAGGCTTTGTTTTCAAACATATATGCAACTTAACATAAGAGCAGTGATATGTATGAAATTCCTTGAGTGATCAATATAATCAACTGCAAGTAATCATTAGATAGGCTTAAGTAACTAAGGATTAAAAATGTCCAAACTAAAATCCCATATCATGAATGAAAAAATTATGGATCTGTTGGGAAGATACGACATGGAAATAGTCAATTTCATTAAGATCTCGCAAATGAATGAAATATGAGATTTTGAACATTATGGAGAGACATAACAAAATATAAAGAATTTCTTCCGTCATTTCCATGTCTAAAATTTGCAACAATAAATTGTTCACCTTCAATTCATTAATGGTATTGTTTGTTGGGTTTCAATGAAATCATCGTGACAATGACTTCAAGATCATTACATAGATTTTTGTAAAGACCATCATTCTCGGTGGTTTTGACTACAAATCTAATGGGTTTTGTGTCTATGTATATGAACTGTGTAATAAAATGAGATAAGAAGATAACAAACAAGTTTCTCACAAATCCATGGTGACAAAATATTTGATCATAAAAACAGTTTTCAAATAACCATAATTCTAAGTTGGTATAAACTTTGAATGGCAAGGGTTAAACAAACACTTTTAGCAATATACCCGTCAATTCCTTTGTTCGAAACTAGAATACAAAGTATTTCCAAAAAAATATTGTTTATTTTTGAAAAGAAATACAAAAATAAAGAAAATATTTTGTGGAATTTTTTATTTTTGAAGAAAAGTACAAAAATAAGAAAATCTTTTTGGAATTTTTGATTTTTATAGAAAAATACAAAAAAAAGAATTTTTTTTGGAATTTTGGAATTTTGTGTATTTAATGAAAGATACAAAAATAAAAAAAAAACTTTCTGGAAATTTTGTTTTTTTAAAGAAAAATACAAAAATATGAAACATACCAAGAGTATCAAAGCTCTGACTAAGAATAGTAACATTAGATCAATTCAGCGCCAATATCCAACTCACGATGTATCAAAGTCTCAACCAATGAATAGTGACTTCGATATCAAAGAACATAAAACTTAGCTTGATGTTGGAACATAACAAGCCTCTATAATTCCCAAACCATTCAAAATCCTTAGAAAAGAATTGTCATCAAGAATTTTCTTGAAAATATTTACAAGTTGATCTGTTGTTTGGACAAAATGCATCTCAATATTACCATCTTCAACATGATCTTTGATAAAATGATATCGAAGAGAAATATGTTTAGTCTTGGAATGTCGAAATGGATTATAACAAATGTGAATTACACTTTGAGAACCACAAAATGATGATATTTCTTCATCTTGGTCACATGGTCATGAAGTTGACTTTGAATCCATATCACTTGAGAAGTATATGCAACATCAGCAACAAACTTCGCCTCTATTGTTGATATATAAACACTCGTTTGCTTCTTAGAATGCCAACTTACCAACTTTCTATCAAGAAATTGGAAACCACCAGTTGTACTCTTGTGATCAAGTTGACAACTACTTAAATCCACATCTGAATAGGCTTGAATGAAAAATTCAATGTTCACAAGATACCAAATACCAAGTGTCGGTGTTCGATGAAGGTATTGACATATATTTTTTAGAGTAGTGAGATGTGGCTCTCTTGGATAAGCCTAATACCTAGCATAATTACACATTAAAAACATAATATCATGTCGACACGTAGTTAGATATAATAATGAGTCAATCATGCTTCAATAATTTTTTAAATCAACAGCCGGCTTATCCAAAGAAGGACTTAATGTTTTGCTAAATGTCATTGGAACCTTCACATCTGATCAATTGTCCATCCCAAACCTTTCTAGTAAATTCTTCGTGTATGATTCCTGATTAATGAAGATTCCTTCTTTGATTTGGTGAATATTCAACCACAAAAAGTAGTTGATCTTTCCCATCATGCTAATCTCAAATTGACTGCGTATTAAATCCACAAATTCCTTTGATAAAGCAAGTTAGTAGAACCAAAAATAATATCATCGACATAAATTTGTACAAACATTAAATGATCCCCCACTTTCTTTCCAGATAAAGTAGGATCAACTGATCCTTGTTAACATTTAGAGATTTAAAAAAATGGTTAAAGTTGCATACCATACCCTTTAGGGTTGTTTTAATCCATAAACTGTTTTATCAAGAATATAAAAATGATTAGGAAACTTATCATTTACAAATCCATGTCGTTGTTACACTTACACACATTCTTTGAGTACACCATTTAAAAAAGTCTTGTTTATGACAAACAGCTTTTCCATCTTTATCAACTTTATTTTTGAAAACCCATTTAAGTCCAACAATAGAAATATTTTTAGGTTTAGGAATTAACTTCCACACTTTGTTTCTATTGAACTCAGCCAGTTCAGCTTGCATAAAAACAAACTAATCAGAATGTTCTAATGCAACCTTAATAGTCTTTGGTTTGATCTTTGAAATGAAAACATGAAACATGAAAAATTCTTTATTTACATTAAGAACTTAATTGCTTACTCTTATTTGTGCTCTTGTAATGACACATGAATTAGGCTTACCAAGAATTTGTTCTTTAGGATGATCCCGAGTCCACTTCTCCCATTAGAGGAAATGAAGGATCAAAATCGACATCTACATCCTCAATGATTTCATCAACATAAAAAAAATTCTTCTATAATAGAAAGAGTATCGTTAACATCCTTATTGAAAGTTGTATTGCCTAAAGCACTAATGTCATCTTTGACATGTGTTCGACATTGCACCCCTGAACATGTGTAGCCACTATATGTTACTCCCCCTAAACATAAGCATTCGACATGGATTGCTACCCCTCATCATGAGAAGGTGTTGGTAGTTTCTCCCAATCGACTTGAGCAGTGGGTATCGAAGTTACACATTCATCATTTATAACTTATGTGATTGTAGAATCCCCTACATTTTTAGATGCTTTTGAAACTTGATTATCTTCTACGTTTAATTCCACATTGAGTGCCCTATAAGGAATACCAAAAATCAAATCGAAATCTATCTCAAAAGAAAGCATTTGATCAGAACGCTCCTGATAATTAGAAAAGATTGGATTCTGCGGAAAAACAATATCGACTCTTTTAAGAAAATAATCATCAAATGTCAAATTAAACATTTCTTAAATACTCCTTGTCCTTTTGTTCATCACCCTATATGTGACTGAATTTTGTGAATATCCAAGTAAATATTCAATCATCAACTTTAGCTTGAAATTTTGAAAGATGATCTTTTATATTCATGATGAAACACCTACAACTAAAAACATGGAAAAAAATTTACATTAGGTTTCCTTTTGTTAATGATTTCATACGAGATGATATTGAATTTTCGATGTATAAAAGAATATTTTGAGTTAAACAAGCAATAGAAATAACATCAGTCAATTTATATTGAGGAAGATTTGCATATGTCAGCATTTTTCTTGCTGCTTCACACAAGGATCGATTTCTTCTTTCCACAACTTAATTATGTTGAGGTGTATATGTAGTAGAAATATTATGAGAAATTCCATTTATAAAAAATGAGTCAAGAAAATGATTCCTAAAACATATTCCATTATCACTTCTAGTTCTTCAAATTTTCTTCTTCAAACTCACTTCTATTACTTTGATAAAATCGATCATTACTTGAGTAGTCTCTGAATTTTGTCTGAGAAAATGAACCCAAGTAAATCGTGAAAAGCCTTCTACAATAACCAAAATGTACTACTTTCCACCAATTGATTCAATTGTCAATGGTCCACATAAATCAATATGTGTGAAGTTCTAAGGGTTCAACTATCTTTGAGTCGATGACAATTGGAAGACCTAGTCGATTTTGCTTTCATTATTCACAAGCTACACATAATGAATCATTTTTAAACTTAAGAACCTGTAAACCACGTATTAAATCATTTAAAACAATCTTTTTGAGAATTTAGAAATTCAAGTGTTTAATCCTTCAATGCCAAAGCTAGCTTAGATCTGACGAACCCTTCGATACTAATCAAATCGAAAGTAAACCAAAAATAGGCTTCATATCTAACGTAAACATGTCTGCTTTTCATTTGGATTTTAACAACACTTCTTTTTTTTATTTTTTTGGAGATGACACTTCCTTCTTCATCAAACAACACTTGATTACAACCAATTGAGATATACTTATGAGATTGTGTTTCATACCATTGACATAGGTAACTCAATTAATTGTAAAATTTCCATTTTTAAATTTTCCATAACTCTTGTTTATGCATTTATTATTATTTCCAAGCTTCACTATGCCAACATTAGTAAGCTTCCTGATGTGCACAAAAGTACTCACTAATTTTAATATTTATAACCTAACAAATTTAACTAACTATGCACTTATAGGCAGTGTACCTAGTCAGATTATAGTATAGTTTGGGTAAGTCGGGTGTCGATCACAGGAAACGGTGTTCTAATTAATTTACTTACTATTAAATTAACCCAATTGTTAACAAGTTTAAAAGGGGTTTTATTTGATTTTACAAGATCAGATGAACTTAAATCAAATTCAATAAGTAAAAACACTCTTGTTTAGTTTGAATCCACTTCTTCCTTATGGCTAGCTAATGATTACGGATTATTAAGTTGGTTTTTAGTTGTATTAGTAATTTAGTTCTAACTTTACCAATAATTAACTAATTCATGTCAAACCATGTATGTTCACACATTATTTAACACAAAACTAATTATGAATGTAAATATGTTATGTAAGGTTTTTAATATAAACAAGATTATGGTCACAATACACGTTCTCTAGCATAGCTAAGCTTATTTACTCTAATTACTAACTAAGATTGGTCAATCCTAGCTCTAACAATTCAATGTTCACTAAATCATTAGGTAAACAAGTTCATACAGTTAATGGTCACCAAGCTACACAGAACATGCAATCAAGCAATTAGAGAAACAAACAATAGCATGCTAGGTAATACAAATTAAACACAAACAATTTTTACCAACTAAACTTAATCCATAGACATTGAACTATTCAAAAGTTTGAAACTTCGTCTAGCTAAACAAGAGTAGCTAGATTCAGCTGCTCATCCTAGCAACTAATAAACCAACACAACTTAAAGTATTAAAAGACATGTCCTTAATTAACTAAAATATAAACCTTTATTCTTTTTGGTGTTGAAAACCTTCTTCCAGAACCCTTCTTTCGCTCTGAATCGTCTCCTGGAACTCTTTCCTTCAGCCAAAAGGTTCTCCTTTTCGTAATAATCAGGAGCACTTAAATAATCTTCAAAAACTCGCGCCGCGTCGTGGCTATCTAGGCCACGTCGTGGGCTTCACGCTATCCGTACTGTACAAGGAATTCTCCGAATCACGATGTTTATCTTCTAGAACCCTCATGCCACGTCGTGGCCGACTTCGCCACGTCGTGAATTCAGTATCTATTGTGGATTTATTCCTTTCTTGTCTTTCAAGTCTCCCATGTTCTACATATTGTCACTTTTGGTCCCTCTCTTCGAAAATCCTTTTAATTGACTGAAAATAACAATTTAAAGTCATAAGTACCATTATTCTAAACATATTATCAACTTATTAATAAAAATGTACTTAAATATTGCCTAAAAATAGGTATAAATATGGCAATATCAAAATACCCCACACTTAGGCTTTGCTTGCCCTCAAGCAAATTTAAACTTAACTCTTAATTACTAACACCACATAGAACAATCCGACTCTAGCTCAGCCATTAAGCCAAGACCTCAACGCATGCATTTGTGTCTAAAATTTTCCTAAAGTACCCCCCCATACTTTAAATACTCACAATCTTCATAAACACTCGCCCACTTTTCCGAACAATGCTCATTTTATGCAACCCTCTGAATCCATCCGCAGAAAACCTCTTTATCCTCAAGGTATTTTTAGTTGAGCAACCTAAGCATACATAATCTAGAATTACAATCATTGATACCACTATGGAGCTCTTTTGGAATTCTTCACTTCTTTGACATTTGATCTTTGATTTCTTTGAATTCACCACCTTATTTGATTTGATCTTTTGGTATCTTCAACTTTTTGAATTTTCTTGGAATTTTGATCTTTTGATCTTCACTTTATTTGCTTCAAAATTCTTCAAACTTTACTCGTAATTCTCCCTTTTTTTTACATGTACCTCTCTTTTTTCACTCAAAACCTACATGCTTAAGCAGAGGCGCTTAACCTCAACCTTTATCGGTTAATGATAATAATTTTCCTGGATACATTTCAGGTTTAGGCTGCTAAACATATTGCATCCCTCAAACCAAGCGGGGTTATGTTTTTGTTCCATGATTCACTAAAATAAGGGAGGCCACAAATGCACTATAACGTGTATTGGCTCAACTAAACATTTAAACTTTCATCGGATCATCCCACATAACACTAGCAATTAAAATTATTACTAGATTCAATTATTAAAAATTTCAATTTCCAAATTTTCAATTTTTTTTACTATCAAATTCTATGATTATCTAGCAATTTACTTTGTCTACCCCTACCCCACACTTAGTTCATACAATGCCCTCATTGTATGCTAAAAATAAATCAAAATTAAAGAAAAGGGAGAAAAAGGAACAGACTCCACTGGGATAGTGGCGTGAGCATATCCAAAAGTGTGGAAAATGTGCATCCGGAATACGGACCTCCAAAAATAGAAACTCAGTGTAGAACTGGGTGAATACGTAAATAAACCAGGAATCATGACTCGAAACTTCAATTCTTCTAAGCGGGTGCTAGTAAGTAGAAATGTGGGAAAGGAAAAACTGATACACGTCGAGGCAGGTATCTGGCCACGTCGTGATATGAGATGAAAGCGCGAACAACAGGCTGCTTTATTTCTTCAAAGTTCATGAGCGCCACGACGTGGCGTAAGGATCCCACGTCGTGGAAACTGGACATCAGCAGAAAATGCCTTATTTCTTTCATGCACTCTAGCAACTTGACCAATGTCTAAATGGTTTAAGATGCTTCTATGTAAATACACTTCCTAACTGTAACCTCTCTCCTACTAACGTACCCCACACTTATCTTGAATTGTGGGTTCCAACCCACGACTCTAAGCTTCCTTGAATAGACAAACACGACTCTAGAGTTAACCTTATATGCTCCTTAGAATTCCAATGCTAATCTGAAAAATGGAACAACCCAAAAGAAATAAAAGAGTAACATCATAGTTCAAGAAAGTTTTACATTACAAACCAAATTGAAACAATAAAAAAAACTACTTAAAACAAAACAAAATAAAACGAAAAGGAAATAAAATCAATCATCATCTCCTTGGTCCTGCACTCCACTTGGTCCTACCCCGTCATTCTGCGGACGCCATAGCTCCTCCCATGTCAGAAAATAAGGATATTGTGGTGGCATAGAAGGTGGTCGGGTCACACCCAAATGCGAATAAATACCCTCAGTAAGTTGGGTATGATAAATGGCATGCCCCCGGAGATTATCCAAATAAGTTCCCACCTGACTCTGAAACGGGTCGGTGGGCACTCCCTGTACATACTGTGAAGTAGCAGGCTCTCTCACGACCTCACCTCTAGCTCGCACATTCCGACGCCGCGGTCTGGCTGGTGGTTGCTGCCCTACTGCGCCTCCTCTTGCTCGTCATCTATCGGCTGTATAACAAAACGACCCCCGACATTCACCACTGCCCACATAACTCCCAATACTTGAATAGTCAAATCTGTGTCCGGGAATCGAGTAAGATTCCTCAAAAAGTCATGGGTCAAAATATGATATGACCTAGCAAGGCGAGTAACCAAATGCCCCCCGTAATCGGACTCCCGTGCCTAGAATTGGCCGCTTTCTTCCCCATGAACCTCGCCAACATATACGGTAAATCACAACAAACTCCCGGGGTAATAAGAGTCCATAAACAAAACAAATTCTGAATAGGGACTTTATCACCATGATGCTTGTGATTTATTGAAAAAGTGATCAGGCGATGTAAAAATCGGAAAACAGGATTCTGAATTTGTGACTCACTCGAGTCACGAGTATTGTACTCATGGCTAGAAATGCCCCGCTAGAACTGAACATCCATAACACCGGGATTAAAATCCCGAACGCATCCAAGCAAGAACGGTATGAAAAACGGAGATTGAGTCTCCACTTCGGTATAAAGCCCCATACGCCGAGCGAATTCCCGAAGACTATACTCTCTATAAACACCACCCAAACGAAACACAAGTGCCCGATTGTAGGTAAAATCAATAGTGCGTTCCTCGAAGCATAAGGTAGAGAAAAACTCCACCGATAATTCTCGGTATACGGGTTTTTGGAAGGCAAACAAATTCCTCCACCCGTGACAAGTGAAAGAAAATTGATCTCCTTTGTATGTTTTCGACCAATAGCGTCCCAACTCAGCAACCATTCCCACACCACCGAGCCATCCCCAATCGATAATTGGGGCTATCACAAATTCCCTATTGTACAGCCATCCCAGCCGATTCTCATAAGTAGATAACAATGGTTGGGGAATGTTTTGAGGAAACTGATATAAGGGATGTATGCTTGCCACATCAATCGGGTTTTCCTCCTGTGGAATAGCTCTTCGTGGTCCCATTTCTGCATACAAAATCAAACCAAAGCAACAAACATCCAAAATATTAAAACAGATTAATCTGTCTGCCAGAATTCACGACATGGCCAGGCTCGCCACGTCGTGGACCGCAGTCGCACCCTGTATGTGGATCGGTCTTTTTATATGCGATTTCCACCAAAATTAATGCTTGGGGTTTGTTCCTATGGACATTTAAGGGACATGCAACCTAGAATCAACAACTAGTTTCAACCAATTTTGTGAATCACACAAACCCTAACCATGAAAATCTAAAATTGTAAGAACTAACTACAATTAGTGAATAGAACACATACCAAGTAGAGTTAATTGACAAAAACTTGCAAGGAAATTGGAAGTAGATTAAGAAATTGGTTGTGGGGTATTTGGTTCCCGTTCGTGCGGCAGTATCAAATGGGAATGGGGATTATTGGTCAAAGGGTTTTAAGTAAATGGTCCCCCCTGACTTTTTAAAGGTCACGTCGTGGCTGGCTATGCCCACGTCGTGGACTTCAAAACTGTCCTCTGGTCCCGTGTTTTCATTTTTACCACGACGTGGCTGTATCAGCCCACGTCGTGGAAACTGCCTGATTGCAAAATTTTATAAAATCTCACATTTTAACTAATTACTTTGCATCCCATTTATTAATTAAAGTTCCCCACAGCTAATTCTTTACTAAGTATCAGTTATTGGATGATGAGTTGATATCTATCCTAATTAAAAACAAAAAATAATTTTAGAAGAAAAGAAAATGCAAACCAAGCTCGGGTTGCCTCCCGATAAGCGTTTCTTTTTCTTGGAGTCTTGAGCTGGAGTCTGTGCCTTCTATGTTGAATCTTCTGAAGAGTCCACCACTAAGATGTTTTGTTCTTTGAATCGCCTCTTGTAAGCTTGAACTCGCCTTTTATATGCTTTCTTTGAATTCTCCTTTTTAGCTTTTCCCTTTTCTTCAAGCTTGCGTTTTGTGCCCTTAGTTTGCTCCTTGCACTCCATAGCATCCTCCTCCTCTTTCACCACCGGCTTTGTCACTTTTGAAGTGACCTCCTCTTCATCACTTTTCCTCTCCTCATCCTCTTTGCTCACCCAAGAAGGCGTACTCTTGTAAGCTATGACTTCAATCAAATATGGAACAGATCCCCTCGGTTTTGTTCTTTTGACTTGATGAACTGCCTTGATCTCTTCTTCCATAAGCTTTTCCAGTTCTTCTAGTTCATTGTCTTCATTAATTGTGAACACCTCTTCTTGAACTTGATCCTCTTGGAAGTCATCTTGTATGCCAAAAACTTCTTGTTCATCTCCAACCCTCAAAGTGAGTTTAGACTCGCGAATATCAACAACAGCTCCAGCAGTGTTAAGCAATGGACGACCAAGGATTATTGGAACATCAGGATCTTCCTTCATATCCAAAACTACAAAGTCTATTAGAAAAACAAATTTTCCAATTTTCACCAAAATATCCTCCACGATGCCCCAGGGTTGTGTCACTGAATGATTCGCCATGTGAATCTTCATTTTTGTAGCCTTCATCTTCTGAATTTCTAATTTTTGATAAAATGAAAAAGGCATCAAGTTAATGCTAGCCCCAGAATCGGCTAAAGCATTAACTTTCATTTTATTACCAAACTCACACGGAAGAGTGAGGCGTCCAGGATCCCCCATCTTTTCTGGTGTCTCTCCCAACATGGCTTTTGAGGTTTGTTCACTTAGAACCACCTTTGACTGCTTCTTTAATTGCCTGCGAGTGTCTATCAAATCTTACAGTAATTTCTGGTTCTCGGGAGTTTTGGATAAGGATTCGACAAAAGGGGTATTAATCGGGATCCCCTTCACATGCTTAACAAACTCTAAATTTTCCTTCTCTAGTAGACTAAGTGCAGCTCGGGTTGTAAATGGCAAAGGTGGCTGATAAGCTTGAACGGGTTCAAAGAATTTTTGATCAGTCATGCGCCACGTCGTGGCCAAAGGAGTTCCACGTCGTGGCGAAGCTGGTTCAGCAACTTTTTCACTTTCGAATTTTGACTTCTTAGGTTTTGGATCGGGCTGCTGTGGTTCTTCTTCCAATGCCTCCAGGAACTCAGAGATTGAATCTTCTTCAGTATCGATGGCCATTACGTGAGATTGGGTCTTTACTTCGGGATTCTTCGGGGACAATTTTTCATGAACCAGAGTGGCTAGTTGACCAAATTGTACTTCAAGGTTATGGATGGAGGCTTGTTGATTCTTTATCAAAGTTTGTTGTTCCATAATAGCAGAATCAGTGGCATCGTGTCTCTTTTCCGAAGCTTCCATAAATTTCATCAAGATGGTCTCTAGATCGGGTTTCTTCTCGGCTGGTGGCTGCTCCTTTTGATAAAAGCCTCGACCTGTCTGCCTATACTTCTCTTCTTTTTGCTTCTTATACTCTTCATATGGCAGCCACTCCTTCTTCAGTTTCCTCCAGTCCTCATCAAACTTATCCCCACTATAGTAGCACACTTGAGCTTTTCTGTTCCCAAACTCATCTACATTGCAGTCCTTGGTCAAGTGTGGACCACTACATCTCTCGCAACCCACTTTTATGGCATGTATTGACTGGTCCATTTGTGTTATCCTTCGATCCATATTATTCAGCATGGCCATGACAGCTGCTATTTCTTCAGTTTGGGCCCCTCCACCGCCTTTGATTCCATCTTGCCTAGGGTTGTGGTATTCGCGAGAGTGCTTCGCGAATTCTTCAATTAGATCCTTGACCTCCCTTGGGTTTTTCTTTGTAAAAGGTCCTTGAGAATCAAGGAGTTGTCTTGTCATAACGTTGACCCAATCATAAAAGATTGACATCTCTTGCTGCACATTTAGATCATGCTGAGGGCAATTTCTGAGCAAGCCCTTGTACCGCTCCCATGCTTCGTATAATGACTCCCCCTGCTGTTGCTCAAAGTTAGCTATTGCCTTCTTGAGTTTGGCTATCTTGGATGGCGGGAAAAACTAGTCCAGGAATTGCTCACGCAATTGAGCCCAAGTGGTAATTGTACCCGGTGGGAGTGCTTTTAACCACTCCTTAGCAGCTCCTTTGAAAGTGATGGGAAGCATCCTAAGCAATATTGTGTTTATGTTGACATTTGGGACATTAAAGTAATCCACAATGTCATTTACTTCATCTAGATGCTTAAAAGCATCCTCATGATCTTTCCCGAAAAATAGGATGTCCTTCAGTGCAGTCAATATGTGTCCCTTCAACTCGAATGTGGCAGTGGCAGGTATTGCGGGTTGGACTAAACCGGGACCCACATCTTCTCGGATCCGCTTCTTGTAAGCTCCCATGGACATTTCTTCAATTGCTGCCATCTCGTTCCTTGGCTCGTTCTCGGGTTCGCTCGTGTGTTCTTAAAATTCCGACTCGGTATCGCTTTCGGACTTGGTTTGGACGGGCGTATGATCCAAATGTTCAAGATTTCTCTTGTGCCTCGAGGATGAACTTGATTCTCCTGTCTTCTTTCCCGACTTCCTAGAAATAGCTGACTTCAATTCTCATAAGGGCGTCTTTTTCTTGTGAATTGCAGACTCGGGATCTTCAAGTGGTGGCACCAAGGGTGTGTTTGAGCTTTTGGTCATGAACTCCTGCAACTTGCTAAACTAAAAACGTAAAACTGAACTAAAACAAGAAAAACTAACTATCAACTAAAAATTTAGTTTTTTAATAGTCCATGTCGTGGCTGGCTATTCCCACGTCGTGGACTCTGTGACTGACAGAAAAATTTTATTTTGCTGAAAAATTAACTTTTTGTGGTTTTTACTCCACAAGAAGGATCGGTTAATTTAATGCAAATAAATAAGCTAAAAACTAAGCCGTTCCCCGGCAACGGCGCCAAAAACTTGATGTGCACAAAAGTACTCACTAATTTTAATATTTATAACCTAACAAATTTAACTAACTATGCACTTATAGGCAGTGTACCTAGTCAGATTACAATATAGTTTGGGTAAGTTGGGTGTCGATCACAGGAAACGGTGTTCTAATTAGTTTACTTACTATTAAATTAACCTAATTGTTAACAAGTTTAAAAGGGGTTTTATCTGATTTTACAAGATCAGATGAACTTAAATCAAATTCAATAAGTAAAAACACACTCTTGTTTAGTTTGAATCCACTTCTTCCTTATGTCTTGCTAATGATTACGGATTATTAAGTTGGTTTTTAGTTGTATTAGTAATTTAGTTCTAACTTTACCAATAATTAACTAATTCATGTCAAACCATGTATGTTCACACATAATTAAACACATAACTAATTATGAATGTAAATATGCTATGTAAGGTTTGTAATATAAACAAGATTATGGTCACAATACACGTTCTCTAGCACAGCTAAGCTTATTTACTCTAATTACTAACTAAGATTGGTCAATCCTAGCTCTAACAATTCAATGTTCACTAAATCATTAGGTAAACAAGTTCATGCAGTTAATGGTCACTAAACTACACAGAACATGCAATCAAGCAATTAGAGAAACAAACAATAGCATGCTAGGTAATACAAATCAAACACAAACAATTTTTACCAACTAAATTTAATCCATAAACATTGAACTATTCAAAAGTTTGAAACTTCATCTAGCTAAACAAGAGTAGCTAGATTCAGCTGATCATCCTAGCAACTAATAAACCAACACAACTTAAAGTAATAAAAGACATGTTCTTAATTAACTAAAATATAAACCTTTATTCTTTTTTGTGTTGAAAACCTTCTTCCAGAACCCTTCTTTCGCTCTGAATCGTCTCCTGGAACTCTTTCCTTCAGCCAAAAGGTTCTCCTTTTCGTAATAATCAGGAGCACTTAAATAATCTTCAAAAACCCACGCCACGTCGTGGCTATCTAGGCTACGCCGTGGGCTTCAAGCTATCCGTACCGTACAAGGAATCCTCCAAATCGCGATGTTTATTTTCTAGAACCCTCATGCCACGTCGTGGCCGACTTCGCCACGTCGTGAATTCAGTATCTATCGTGGATTTATTCTTTTCTTGTCTTTCACGTCTCCCATGTTCTACATATTGTCACTTTTGGTTCCTCTCTTCAAAAATCCTTTTAATTGACTGAAAATAACAATTTAAAGTCATAAGTACCATTATTCTAAACATATTATCAACTTATTAATAAAAATGTACTTAAATATTGCCTAAAAATAGTTATAAATATGGCAATATCACTTCCTAAAATCTCTCAAACACTCATTCTTTCTAGTCGTGTGATATGAGCAATCACTATTGATATACCAATTTTCATCATATTGCTCGTCACATAGTACCTACAATCAATTAGAGGGATTAAGGTACCCAAGTTTTTTTGGATACTCAAACATTAGAGTGAAATGTGGAACTACAAATCCAATTACAAACTTTGAATTAAATATGATTAATGAAATCAGCTTAATTACTTTGAGATGAAGAAACATATTCATTTGATATTGAAGCATCAATATTGATTTTCTTATTCTCAGCTTTATACTTTGAAAACTTAATTTTTTTTTTTACTTTTCTTGACTCTAGTTAGATGGTTTCGATAATGTTTCTTGTGATAAAGTATTTACATTTGTCGGCTCGTACAAATAGTGTCACACCCTGCCCAGTTGTTGGCGGAAACACCGTGCAGTACGACGTATTGATAATCGAATGCCGAAAAAAGGTACAATAAAACACAAATGTATATTTTAAATATTTTTTATTATTAATTTTGAAGGATTACATTATTTTAGGGACAAGCACAAACTCCTACAATAAGTATACTAAACTTCAACAGCTTCCTTGCAAACTTCCTTCATACTCGGGGGACACTCTTCCACACTCATATTCTTGAGAATACATGTATTTTGAAAGTCAACATAATGTTGGTGAGTGCACAAGTTTTTATTTTGAATTTTTGAATACCTCTTAAGAATACTTTTCTTTAGTGAGAACCTTTCTTATTTATTTATATAGTCTTCTATCTTTTATTGATCTTAAATGACTATCTTTTCAGGGTATCTAATGATCCTGGAGTATTTTAATTAGGATTTTGTTTTGTTAAACCTAATTTACTATCTTTCAAGGATTTCTAATGATCCTAACATATTTTAATTGGGATTTTCTTTTGCTAATCCTAATTTACTATCTTTCAACGGTTTCTAACGATCTTAACGTATTTTAATTACCATACCAGGCGTCCCTAATGGTAATCTAAGATCTAAAGCAATTTTTTTAATATGTTAACATGAGCCCCTATAATCCACACTATGACTGTAAATGTAGCCTAGATCACGACGCTTCATCGGACGTCGAATAGTTTCTTATACGGAAGGTATCCTGCCATGATTGTAGCTAGCAATCGCAGGTGGAGTTGTCATGGCACATATAGATCTATAGATAACTTCCTAGCTCTCGCAAGAATAAAAATTATAGGTATTGGGGATATGCTGAATTTAATCAAGGCTTGTGGATGAATAACCAACTCAGTAATGTATTAACCATATGATATTATCATTTATCTTTTAATCTTTTATCTTTATCATAATTACCTCTCTCTCTCTCACTTTCTCTGTATATATATATATATATATATATATATATATATATATATATATATATATATATATATAGTTATTATTGTATATGTATGCATTTGATAATTATATTTATTATCTCATAATTATCTGATATATATATATATATATATATATATATATATATATATATATATATATATATATATACACACACACACACACACCATAATGATGGTTATTTTAATAGGATATTTGTGCAGCGTAACAATTAAGTACAACACATATCATAAATCTTGTCTAGCATAACTCCTAAGTACTTAAAGTTTCCTAGGGATTTAGCCATTATAACATGTAGCGACGACAATTAATTGCAGCGACACTTAACCTTTAGTGGCAACAATGACTAATAGTGGCAACAATAACGAGGGAGCTTATGTCGCATCTTTGTTTCGACCATTAGCAGCGAATTTTTCGGCCTTTAGCAGTGACTTTTTCATGCTGGTATTGGGTTTGTGTGAAAATGAGGTCCCAATCGTTGCATTAGATACTCGATCAGACGGTTGGGGTTTACTGGAAGGGATAATATGGATTCGGTCAACAAGGTATTACCAGCGACGCCTTTATGGAGACAAGAGCTTTTAGCAGCGACAAAGTGTTGTGTTTCCGCTAAAAGCTCTTGTCCTCGCTAAAGGCGTCGCCGGTAGTGCCTTGATTTCGTGTAGTGTTAGTAGGAATGGACATTATGAACTAGTGAAAAAAGCATAAAACATATTTAATTATGACAAGAGATAAAAGGAAAGGCAAGTGTTTTGCCTTGAGATTACGTAAACTAATAGACCAATAGTGTCTTTATGTACAACAATGGTAGTAGAGAAACACTAGAATAGTTAACCGAGGGCTACTTGTGAGAAAATTGACCGCATCAATCAAACAAAACAATGATAGAGGATAGTAGGCCAAGTGATCAGCGGCAAAGATGCTCCTAGAAAACAACAGCAACAGAAGATTGGTGTACATTAGGTGGGACATATTTGATGCTCGACATGGGCTGTTGTGATGATAGTCGACAACATCAAAGGGAACCAATGCAACAGTGAATGAGGTCGTGATAAGAGATGTAGGAGTGAGACAAAGAACAGGAGGAGACACAGGATTAATTGTGGTGGACTGGGAATGTAGATTAAAGAAAAAAGAAAAAACTTAAGTCTATTGTAGGAACTCTTAGAAAGAGACGTACGGTTTGGCTCGATACCATGATAGATTATGTGGAAACCCCTTAATTAGGTTTGCATGTATAAATATCAATATATAGTGTACACATGTTACAAAGGAGCCCATATACTATATACAATGACATAAATAAGGAAGTATAAATTAACACAAACAAAACAAATTGTATGGACATATTGACTCAATTAGATAAATAAAAGGTTTGCATATTTGTTGATAGTCTAGAAAATACATAAAAAGACATTAACAAATGAAAATTCAAAACCCCGTTCTTTATTTCATTGAATTTCTTTGAATCATCCACACAAGACATCTAAGTAATAGATATTTATGAATAGTCTCGCTAAGCTTTTCTTGATCCAGAAGCTTATGCAATATTTCAAAAATCCCCAACAGATTCACAAAATGAAATACACTTCCATATAATAGTTCACAAGTTACAAGAGACAAATAATTAAAAAGATAGGAAATGAAAAATTAAACATTAACCTTCTACAACAAAATAGCTGATCATGAAATTAAAAAGCATCAACTTAAGAAAAGAAATAAAGGATCATAATGCATGTTCAATTAAAAGCCCCAGGAAATTCTCAACGACCAAATAAAAGAAATTAAAAAAAAACAGCCTTGCCTAATTTGCGATCTGAAGGAGTGACCAGATTTTCATCCTTTTTTTGAAGGATGATAATGCATCCTCGCGTAATTCTATGAAAACCTATCGCAATGATATATGAAATTTGAATGGATTTCAAACAAATATAACAATTATTCGATCAGCAATAAAAAACCTAGAGACCATGCAATCCAAAGAAAATTATGCATATTCGGGCGTAAATTGCTCCTGCGGTAGAGCATCTCCATTAAGACCCTAAAAGCAAAAAATTAACAATGATATGCCCTAATCCTTAATCCTTTTGCCTCGAATTTGATTGGCGTCATTCCAATGTTGGACAACGTGGTGTCATTGGAATTGTACAAATGGGGTGTACGATGTAAAAAAGATGTGTGTGTGTGTGTGTATATATATATATATATATATATATATATATATATATAGGGTTGAGATCGGTTGAGAACTCATATTTTCTCAAGAACCCGAGAACTAAAAGTGGAACATTGGATCAAAAACAATTCATTAACGACATGATCGTCATCTTACCAATCTCATTTAATGTCTAATTTTTGTGTTATTTAATATATTAATAGAAATGTCTAAAAATTTACATTATCAATCAAATTTTCAGATTTTTTTAAATATAGTATTTTATGTTTTTTTTTAAATGCAGATTGTTTAATTTTTTATAGAAAACATGAATTTTTGAAAAAAATAGTGTTTAAAAAACTGCATTTTTTTTCAAAAAACTACAATTTTTTTAAAAAAATAACTGCATTCTTTTTTCAAAAAAACTGTATTTTTTTTTCAAAAAAACTGTATTTTTTTTTTCAAAAAAACTGTAATTTTTCTTAAGAAAACTGCATTTTTTCGGAAAAAAAAAATCCAATATTTTAAAAAAAAGGTACAATTTTAAATATAAAAAAAATGCAAATTTTTCAAAAAAACTACATGTTTTTTAACGAAAGTTACATTTTTTTCAAAAAAAAAAAACTACATTTAAAAAAACTGAAATTACAAAAAAAAACTGCATTTTCTTTTAAAAAAAGTAAATATTTAGGTGCATATATGCATATTTTTTCAAATGCATATATGTATATTTCTTATACTATAATATTTGTAAGTAAGTCACAAAAAATCTCATTTTTATTAATTAATCTATAAACATAACAGTACAAGTATTTTATTCAATACAAAATAAAATATAAAAAATAATAAATGCTACAAATTTCAAAGCATTTTCATGTCTTCGTGTCAATATTTCCTTATTTTCTTCAATTTATCATTTTTCACCTCTTCAATATTTACCACAATTTCTTTCAAATCTACAAGAAAATTTAAAAAAAAAAAGATTGATGCAAAAACTCACAAAAATACATATGTGATTTTCATGTGATTGACATATGAATCACATGTGATTCACATGTGATTCACATGTGATTTACATGTGAATTACATATGATTTACATGTGAATCATATGTGATTTACATGTGAATCAGAGTTTTTGCATCAATCTTTTTTTTTTTTTTAAATTTTCTTGTAGATTTGAAAGAAATTGTGGTGAATCATATGTGATTTTCATGTGATTGACATATGAATCACATGTGATTTACATGTGAATCACATATGATTTACATGTGAATCATATGTGATTTACATGTGAATCACATGTAAATGTGATTTACATGTGAATCATATGTGACCAACTTCTGATTTGCATGTGAATTATAGGTTATTCATATGTGATTTACATGTGAATCACGTGTAATTATGATTTACATGTGAATCACATGTGATTCATATGTAATTTACATGTGAATGACGTGTAATTGTGATTTACATATGAATCATTTGTGATTCATATATGAATTACATGTGAATCGCATGTAATTCATATGTGATTTCAGGTTTATCGAGAGTTTCATTTCATTTACCAACAAAAGGAATGAATTAATCCAGACAAATGAAGACAGAGATATAACCATCCAACAGCTAAAGAAGCAGATGATGACTATTAATGCACTATATAATTGGTTTGTGTCCAAAAAATAATTTAAATATTTGAATGTTTGTAAAGATTCTGCATTTTTTAAACTAAAAGATTATAAGAATAATATTTATTTACCTTTCGTGCTGCTAAGTTTGATTATTTTTCACTCTTGGCTCATGTACAATCCTAAACGGGAAATAATAAGATACTTTGAATACAATGATATTTTCTTAATAATAAAATATAAATTTAGAATAAAAACTTACAATTTTCCCAGAAGCAAAGAATTGTGATGTAGTTTTGGGTTCTCTTATCCTCATAATAACAACGGCAAAACATTGGATAGATTACATACACAAAGAATAATAAGTGAATGTCGTTAACTGGAGAAAAAACAGAAAAATGGGATCAATGATTATATCTTCACCTGATAAAAATATTAATAAAAAAATGGGAGTACAAACCAATAACTGTTTCTTCTTTCCCCCTGTTATAGATAATAATAAAACATATATTAAAAAAAGTGCATGCTAATTGCAGAAAACAGAATGTATGGTATGGTTTGGATGATTGATTTGCCACTTTGGTTTATCAGAAAAGCAATAGAGATGAGATACCTGTCTTCTTTTTACCAGCAACAATCTCTTTCTCAACTTTTAGTTTTGTATTTGTAATGGCAATTACAGAAGAAACAACATCTTTTACACCTGTAGCTTTTAAGCTAGTCATCGGCAGTCTCATCACATGCTTCAGCAATCTGATATAATGATAGCTTGAGTGATGTTTAAGTATGTGATCTATGGCACCAGTATGCTCCCGAACTTAATGGATGTTGCACCTGCCAATGATCCACCTCCGATCTTCAACAAGAAGTTTACATCTTCCTTCTCATTAACAAAGTCAAGATTAGGAGACATGGTGGAAGTGAAGATATCATTCAAATTTCAAACCAACAACAAACACCAGAACAATATAATTTTGTTGATTATATGAGATTTCAAATACTATTATCCTCTGTCATGTATAAATGAAATAACATATGAAGAAGAGAAATCCAACACAAACAGATTGAAGATTAAACACTAGACATCGATCAATTTTATAAGATTTTAAGCGCCTATCATGTTTCATTATCCTTTATCTTAAATGTATGAACCAAATAGCACATAAAGCCACCTGACGGAGCCATCTGATGGAGGCGGAAACGACGCTATCATCTGGCTCTGCTGGATATCGTTTTCAGTATGACGTGACGAAGAGTAATTCGTCGATCCACCACCGAATGATTTACATTAATCCACTCTTACACCTCTTTCTTGAACTAACGGAGCATCACTTCGTCTGTTGATTCTGCATCCGAGTTGAACAAAGCTTTGTAAGAAGGTTTCGAGATGAGATTCGTATAACTGCGTGAAAGATCAACGAAAACTCTAACGATGGCATAAGAAAGGTGAGGAGTACAACGATGGCATCCATTATCAAGGTGGAAGGTGTTGACAATCGAGATGGAATGATCGGAATGTCATCGATCTATTGATCCATAAGACAACGTCGACCTATTGATTCTTTGATTCCTCGTCGATGATCTGTAGATTATGGAACACAAATGGTCTGATGAGAGATAGTTGAAAGTTGGATGAACAGGAGAGAGACGAGTTGAAGGGGAAAGAGGATAAGGAAATGGTTTGACCAAATAAGTTCTTATCCCTGAAATGCCCTCCAATTAATTTAAATCAGATGCCCCCGTGTTTCTTTTTTAAAAGTTTTTACAGTAATGTCACAAATCATCTTAACCTTTTATTATTTTGATCTAACTTTCCTTGTTTGGTTCTCGGGTTCTCGAAAAACTATAGGTTCTCAAATGATCCTTCCTCTATATATATATATATATATATATATATATATATATATATATATATATATATATATATATATATATATATATATATATATATATATATATATATATATATTATCACAATGACTATTTATTCATAAATGCGGTTACAGTACCGCACCTAAAAATTATTCAAATTACATCATAGAATGGAGAACATGATATGTTGTATTTCTTCTTTTAGATGATTACATAAAGTGGTCTTCGATCTGCTTGGTGTGTTTCCCATTGGAAGCCTTCTTTGGTGCCAGTGTACCCAACATGGAAGTTGCTTGATCCTGCACCAACTCCCAAGCCATCTTCACATGCCTATCTTCGGTGAGTGTTGCTCCAATAGAAAACCGAATAAAGTAAACTCCGTCAACCACTGATTGCGTCATGTAAACAAGCCCTGTTGCATTTATTGCTTCCAGTAATTTACTATTGAATTCATTTACTTCATGTTGGTTTCCATGGTGTTGATGAATCACATAGGGAGAAACCCTAAAACAAACCACAGAAAAGTATCTAGGCGCCACAATCTCAAACCTACTGTCCATCGTCACCAACCTTTCCAAATCTTTTGCCATTTTCACATGGTTTCTTAAGAATTGCCTCAAACCAGTCACCCCATAACTCCGTAGCACCATCCATAACTTCAACGCTTGGAATCGTCTTGTAAGTGTTATCTGCCAGTCTTTGAAGTCCACCACTTCTCCTGATTCAGTAGCTTTGTTTTTCAAATATTCCGAGTTCGTGGAGAGAGATTTTGTGAGAGCCGATTTGTCTTTCACCCAAAGGCAGCAACAAGCAAGATTTGTCAGGAGCCATTTGTGTGCATTAAAACTGAAGGAGCTAGCACCCTCTACACCATCAAGAAAGTGACGAAACTCTGGACAAATACAAGCACTTCCTGCATAAGCAGCATCCACGTGAACCCATATATTATACTTGCTTGACACCTCACACAAGGGTCCCAACGGATCCACTGTTGTGGTTGACGTTGTTCCAATAGTAGCACATAAATAGAGCGGAAATAAGCCAGCTTCAACATCTCTTTTAATCAACTCTTCCAGTCGTTGTGGAGAGAGTTTATAGTTTTCGGACTTTGTTGTCATGACTTGTCGAACATTCTCCGGTTTTATTCCAACAATTTTGGCTGCCTTCATGAGACCCACATGGGTTTGATCCGAACAATAGACAACAAGCTTCTCATTGTTTTCTCTTCCTATTTGATCAAGCATCTTGTCTCTAGCTGCAATCAAAGTGCAAATGAAGGCCTCGCACGTAGTGCCAAGCAAGACACCACCACCACCACCTGAGAACGAGAAGGCCGGCGGAAGTTGGAGTAATTTTGATAGCCACTTCATGACCACGATCTCTAGCTCTGTTGCTGCGGGAGATGCAAGCCAATTGAATCCGACAACATTAAACCCATTCATAAGCATTTCACCAAGAAAGCTTGCTGTGCTTCCGCTGGATGCAAAGTAGGCAAAAAAGTTTGGACTTTGCCAATGTGTTAAGCCTGGGATAATATCTTTCTCGACATCATTTAGTATACTTTCTATTGACTCTGGGATAAATGGAGCATGATCAGGCAACCTTTCAAGTAGATAACCGGGATTGACTTGGCTTCGGACAGGGTAATTGTTGATGTTTTCATAATAATCGGCAAGGAAGTCTATTATCATATGGCCTTGCCTTCTGAATTCTACATGGTCTAAGGGGTTCATGTTGTTGTTTTGTGTTTGTGATATACAAATTAAAACCGAAAATCGGGTATTTATAGCATTACCATGTGGATTATAGTTAGCTTTCTCCTCACGTTATTACTATATAATGAACCATTTGTGAAAAGAAATAGGAAAAAGAAAAAGGGCGCCTCCTTTTTCTTTATGCATTTAGATTTATAAAATTTGATTAACCAAATTTATGTACAAACATAAATTAGCCATTGATAAATCTCTTAAAAAGTTTTTTTTTTATTAAAGAGTTACTTGCTCAATTGAGAGATCATGGATTCAAGTTTTGTTGGAGAGATAGATTGTAATTCATGATTATTTTAGTTTGTTGTTTCAAAAAAATTTGATAAATCTTTTAGTTATAAATGCATTGAAAGACCTTGAAATTAAATTTAGGACCACTTTATTGTATAGTTTGACACTTTCAAGTAATAACAATTAAATGGCTTTTAGCTTAGCGTTATCACGTGTTGTCTATTTTTTTGAGATTGATGGTTAAAGTTCTACAGTTAGACATAAGTGGAATAATTTACAAATAGTTTATTATATTTGGTATTTGGAAAACATAAATAAATAAATAAATTAAAATAATAAAAAAGAAAGGTAATAACAACCTTTCTAGAAAATCTTTATGATAATGAATTAACATTTACAATTTTTAGATTTTATAAATGACTATGTATAGGATATGATGTAGATCTATATATCACGCTAAACAGCCCACTTTTTTGACAAATATACTAAAAACATTCGCAACAACTAGAAATTATAAGAATTTATGACATTCCTTTACCGTGTAATTACACCCATCGGTCGTTCCAATTGATTAAGGCAGCTTTTTCTAGATCTGATATTGAGCAAATTAAAAGCAGTAATTTTAATCTCATTAGCCAAATGGCCCAAATCCACACATTTATTCAAGAAGCCATTAAATATGTCATTGTTTCTATAATGCGCAGTTAGCACAACATATTTTTATTGACCATATTTACAAATTATATTCAGAAGGAAAGTTTTTAGCAAGAATGGGTTCATTAAATGTTTTCTTTGCCCTAAAGTTGTTGCTCGCTATGGATGTTTCGTTTTCATGAGGTTATTGAAGGTTCTATGGAACTAACTAGTGTTGCACAATGGTATGAGCCGACAAATGAAGAACTAGAGGTTGTAAGTTCAACTGCACAGCTCGCATAATATCATTATCAGAGAATGCTAGTCATAAATCAAGAGGGTAATTAATCACAAAAGGAGGGTAAAAATGTGCAACATAATTGAAGATGCTACTCTATGTTTATATTTTTGATCTGGGATTGTGAGAAACAAGGTAAAAAGAAATACTTGTAATAAAATGTTCAACTTGACAGGAGAGATGTTGTTTTGTTTTATAGTTTTGTGAGGGACAAAGACTTTTAACAAAAAAAAAATGGTTAGAATTGGGTAAATTGTGTAAATTTGGCTACATTTGCGAACTTGAAATTGATAGGTGATGTTATGGTGCGTTAATTAATTTCCATTAATATCGGTATTTGAGAGACAAATAACAAAAATGCATATTACTTGTTTGGTTTATGGGAGGTAATTTAGGCCCCGTTTGATACGTATCTTTCAAAGTTCAAAAAGATATTTCTGGCTGAATGGACCGGAAAGACTGTTTGATTTGTATAAGAAAATGGTCTTTCCCGGTAAGATATGTTTTTCCCATAAAGCCCCTAAAATCATAATCTTCTGGCTGAATGAGCTGGAAAGACAATTATTCCCCCAACCCCGCCTCTTTCTTTCTTTTTCGGATTATTAATTTTTTTAAATTGATTTTTTATTGAATTATTGCTTTTTTAATGTATTATTTTATGTTAAGAAATATTATTTTAATATATAATATTTATGTATTAATAAATATTATGTTATTGGATTATTAATTTATTTTAAATAATTTTTTTAATTTCCTTTTTATGGATGAATTCTTTTTATTGGATTATTATATATTCATAAATTTTATTAATAATATATAATATTTATATATTAATAAATATTACTTTATTACATTATTAATTTCTTTTAGTTAATTTTTTTAATTCATTTTATTGGATTGGTTCTTTTTTTTTTTTTGGACAACATCACCACCATCCTAATTTATTATAAAAAAATCTCATTCATCTCACCACTATCGGATATAAACCGGGTCATTTTTCATCATTCGGCACAGTCAATCAGATGTACAATCAAACAACATGGTTTCTTTTCCAGCCAGAAAACTTTTCCAGACAGCACTTTACCAAACAACACTTTCCCAGACACAAACTATCAAACGGGACATTAGTTTTGTTCCCCATCGGCATCAAATTCCGCTGTTTGAAGTTGACCAGAATATACACAATTTAAAAATTATATATATATATATATATATATATATATATATATATATATATATATATATATATATATATATATATATAAAAGTTAAAATCGTTTAAATTAATTTTATAATTTAAAATCATTTAAATATATCAACACTAAAAAATAGTTTATATATATATATATATATATATATATATATATATATATATATATATATATATATATATATATATATATATATATATATATTAGATAATTAAAAGTTTAAAGATATCATGACACACTATTACGAGACAAACATAGATCGAAGTATTCAATCCACTTATGGAAACAAAAGATGTATCGAGACCTGAAAACCAATTATTGGTGGTCGGGTATGAAGAGGGAGATAACGAAGTTCGTGTCAAAATATGTGACTTGTGTGTAAGTCAAGGTCTGTGACATCCCCAAAATCACGGCTAGAAAAGACCGATTTTGTTTATGCTTTATAAAAATCAGAGTACTTCATTTTATAAAAAGGTTGCGGAATTTGTTCCCAGAAAAACATGGTAAATACGTTATTAAAACATTTTCGAAGAAACGTATTTATTTCATTTTAAAATGTTTGGGATGTCATCGTTAATACCGAAACATAAGCATAAACAGAACTTACAATGATTTACACTAGTGATCTACATCTCTTTTAAATCTCTCAGTGTAATGTCACTTCACTTCGTCACCTGTGATATACATAAACTGAGTGGGTCAGGTTGGGAAACCTGGTGAGTACATAGGGTTTTCAACCCACAATAATATAATTATTATGTTCAATCAAACAATCAACCCAATTACCCATCCCCATTATCTTCTTTACTCTTTAAGGATTTAACCTAAGAGTCATCTATCCTGCATTCGTTTATTTCGAAGTCCCTTACTTCCAGGGTTATAGGACTGGCACTAAATCCATAGCTGCCAATGTTCGTTCATAAAGCACTAATTCCATAGCTGCTATAGTCTATTCATCGGGTACTAAATCCATAGCTACCAGTCTTTATCTAATAGGTACTAAGTCCATAGCTACCAATGTTCAACAGGTACTAAATCCTTAGGTACCAGCGTCTAACTAATAGGTACTAAGTCCATAGCTACCAATTCCCAACATGTACTAATACATAGCTACCAACGTCTAAAAGGTACTAAGTCCATAGCTACCGGTGTTCGTCTCATAGGCACTAAGTCTATAGCTGCCAATATATACTCACGTCATCTTCTATCTCTCATCATTCATCTACCCATCTCGTACCCAACATATTCGTATATATAAAATACGTATACAGTTTAAATCCTTTAAAACATGTATAAAACGTTCATCCAACATAGACAGCAAGTATTCAGATAATATGCACACATAGCACGTAGTTTATATAAAATACTTCATATCTATGTGTAAGATGAAAGGGACTATGCACTCACCTAAGTAGGTGGTGACTCAGTACTCGGACAACGCTTCGATACTCTCAAAACGATATTCCTTCGATAAAACCTAGTACCGATACCACTAGGGTTTAGTTTAACGATAACCGCGACAAATTAATTAGTCTGACTATTATTAAGCGTTAATAACGCTCAATATAACTCATAATAATAGCCCAAATAATTATTTTAAGGACCTAATAACATTCCTATAATTATTTGAAAGCTATATAAAAAATTGCGTAAGCGTAGCACACTTACAGCGAATTTTATCGAAAACCGGGACTTAATTGGAGCAGCGTTTCGAAACCGAAAAACTCCTTTTTCTCGGGACTCCGGGAGCCTCGGGGCTTCCCTAGGGTGCTAAGGGGTTTTTCTAGGGTTTAGGGGGGGTTAAAACCCTTTAGAGAGAGAAAGAATTTTAGAGAGAGAAAGAAATTGGTTTGAAAAAGTGTGAAAAATCCGGAGACCCTCGCCCCCTTTATATAGCTGCGAGGCCTCGGACTACGCAGGGCATAATCCTCGGCTACGTGGTGCGTTCTCTCGGATAAGGATCCCAGCTTCGCACCAGCTGGCTCGCACCCATTCTCGGACCCGGACCAGATCAAGTACGCTGCGCGTACCCAGCTTCGGACGCGGGGCGTACTCCGGACGCTAGGCGTCTCTTCGCTATGCTGGGCGTAACCCTCGCACCAGGTGTCATCATCAGAAGCGGTTTCATCCGATGGCTGGGAGTTCGGCCACGTCATCACTTCATGCATCAGTTTCGCAAGTTCCCTTTCCAACTTTAAAAATTCATAACTTTCGCGTACGACCTCCGTTTTCGACGTTCTTTATATCCACGCGAAGGTGGGAACGTACTCTACAACTTTCGTTTAGACTCCGTCGGCTAATTTTGGCTCGATTTTAAATTTTATATTATTAACGGGTCGGGACACGATTGGTCCGTTAAATCCTCATAACTTCTTCATCCGACATCCGTTTTCACCCATATTTTGCTCGTTACGCTACTCTCAACGAGACCTTCGATTCTCGTTTAGGTCGTGTCAGCTAAAAACCGCTCGATCTAATATTCGAATTTCGGGCTGTACACTGCTACTCCGAAACTTCGAAAAATCATAACTTCTTCATACGAAGTCAGATTTGGGCGTTCTTTTTATCGATGTTCTTAGTTTAACATATTCTACGACTTCCGTTTAGATCGCTAAGGCTAAATCTCGCTCTATCGTAAATTTACTATTTACGTTTCTCGGTGCCGTGTCGGTTTTGCCGTAAAACTTCGACGGGCCATAACTTCTTCGTTATAACTCGGATTTCGGCGTTCCTTATATGTACGGAAACCTTGTGACATACTCTACAACTTGGTTAAGATTATTTATTCTAAATAATCTTTTGTCGAAAAGTCATTTTCGACTCCTATTGCCTCTAATTTGATTAGCCCGGATTCGCGGGCGTTACAATTATCTCCCCCTTAGGATGATTACGTCCCGGAATCATCAACGAAACATGGCCGTATAATGACTCCATGCGTCGTCTCTTCATCCTAGGTAATATTTATAACTTCTACATTCCTTCAAGTCTATCTCTCAGACTTATTGACTGTATGTAGTACTCGATCGTGCACCTGCTCTCTACCTCAGGCTAGACTCCAAATTATGATCTTCAAGTCAAAATCTCGATCCTTACTGGATACGAACTTGAGATGACTTCTTTTATTACTACTATGGATCGATGTGTCATATTCTAATGACCTATCATCGTATGTTGCAACACTTAGACTTAGGTCTCTTAGAGTTAAATTCTAAAACAGACTATGCCTTCCTTCATGTTCTAATGTGATATAATCACACTTTAACATTAGGCATTTCTAGCTACCAACTTCTTTAACAACGAGTGCGATACTTCTATTGATCGCTTTAATTTCAACCGTTTGGTTTAATGTCGGACGCTACATCAAACTTGTTTCTCTGAACCAAACAACATACTCATCGTAGTCGGACTCGATTTGATATGACCACAAGGTTCGGAATATCAACAATCTTCTTAGTCATTACCGAAATGATGGTAACAACACACTTGAATAAAACGAAATCAATTACTAGCTTCTTGGTAACCTTGTGACTTTCCCTGATCCAAGTGTGAGTCCTGTGCTTCCGGTAGTATAGGCCTCTACTACCATTCACACCTACTCATACTCGTCCCAAGTATTGTCTCGCAGTTTCCCAAGTCACCATGCAGCAAATCACACAATCATTTGACACATCAGATAACAAAACGAAGGTTTTATATTAATTCTTGAAACGATTACATAGGTGTTCAAGTTCACCCTAGACTATGCCTCTACTACGCTACATCATAAAATACTATGGCTACTTCATAACTTGATCTTCTGATATGAAGTCCTCATCCTTGATTCCTCGCACGGTTTTCTGCTTCGTCGAGGATCATGTGAAATGCCCTTGGCCTTGGTGGCGTTTCTGGTCTTACTGCTTTATTTTTCTTTGGGCAGTCTCTGGACATGTGCCCCTTGCCTCCACATCCGTAGCATACTTTATCATCATGTGTGCAGTCCCTGGAATAGTGACCCGTCCTCCCACACTTGTAACAAGTCACTTCTTCGTTGCACTTCCCACCATGCTTCTTCTTGCATTTATCACACCATCTTGTTTCACCTCCATCTGCTCCTCCAAGTTTTGAGAATTTTCTTTCCTTGTTCGAACTCAAAGATCCCTCAAACTTTCGCTTCTCTCCTGCCTTATCTTTTTCTAGACCCTTTTCTCTTATCTGGGACTCTATGTTCTTAGCTGCCCTAACAGCTGCTTTCAAGGTAGTTGCCATTTTGACCATTGGGCCAAAGTCAGTGGGCAGTCCGTTAGCAAACCTATCAATCTTGGAGAGTTCCGTAGGCACCAAGTAGGGAAATAGCTTCATCCTCTCGGTAAATGCGGTGGCATACTCATCAACACTCATCTTCCCTTTCTTCAGGTTCTGAAAATCGTTGTTTAGGTCTATCAGATCTACCTCCGAGCAGTACTGCATTTTCAACTGTTCCAAAAACTCTTCCTACGACATCCTTAAGGCTTCTCCTCGTGGCATCGTATCTGCCAATAGCTTCCACCAGCTCAAGACTCCAGTTTTCAGTTGTCTTACTGCAAAGACAGTCTTCTGTTTCTCATTACAGCTGCAGCTCTCAAACACCATCTCCATCTCAGAGATCCAATCCATAATCTCAACCGGCTTCGGGCTTCCTGAGAGACTTGGCGGTTTCGCACCCAAGAAATTCTTGTACATCCGCCCATCCTTGTTGTTTCTCCCTTCTGGGCCATCCCTTTGCTCACCTTGAGTCCCTACTTGACTCACTTGGCGGCTGTAGTTCCCTTCCTCGGATTGCTCGGGAACTGGCTCCGTCGGCTCAACATGTACGGTAGGTTCGTCCCTATTCAACATCCGTCTCATTTCTTCCCTTTGTTCAGCCAACATAGCCCGAATCATGGCTTGAACTCCAGCCATGGTGACTGGCTCAGGCGCAACTTCTTCTACAATAGGTATTTGCTGAACCACTGGGGGTTGGTTCCTGTTCCCATTTGCGTTTACGTTTCCGCTACGGGTTCTTACCATCTTGATCTATACACCTAATGAGGTGAATCTAGACCTTTACTTAGGATTGACGTTTAAATCATCCTTATCACTCCGAAACGTTTACATGCTAGTTCTAATATCGTATTCGTACGTTTAGAATCCTAAACACATAAGGTTTCCAGATCCGGTCGGCAACAGACCATAGATCCGAACAACTAACAGCATATCAGGCACAAGTATTTAGCACATAAAAGCATTTTAGGCATCATTCCTAAAATAAGCTAGTGCTCACACCTCACAATCATCGCTTAGCATTCTAAGTTTAAGTCTAGAAAATAAATCCATATTCCTAGTTCGCTTAAACTAATGCTCTGATACCAACTGTGACATCCCCAAAATCACGGCTAGAAAAGACCGATTTTGTTTATGCTTTATAAAAATCAGAGTACTTCATTTTATAAAAAGGTTGCGGAATTTGTTCCCAGAAAAACATGGTAAATACATTATTAAAACATTTTCGAAGAAACGTATTTATTTCATTTTAAAATGTTTGGGATGTCATCGTTAATACCGAAACATAAGCATAAACAGAACTTACAATGATTTACACTAGTGATCTACATCTCTTTTAAATCTCTCAGTGTAATGTCACTTCACTTCGTCACCTGTGATATACATAAACTGAGTGGGTCAGGTTGGGAAACCTGGTGAGTACATAGGGTTTTCAACCCACAATAATATAATTATTATGTTCAATCAAACAATCAACCCAATTACCCATCCCCATTATCTTCTTTACTCTTTAAGGATTTAACCTAAGAGTCATCTATCCTGCATTCGTTTATTCCGAAGTCCCTTACTTCCAGGGTTATAGGACTGGCACTAAATCCATAGCTGCCAATGTTCGTTCATAAAGCACTAATTCCATAGCTGCTATAGTCTATTCATCGGGTACTAAATCCATAGCTACCAGTCTTTATCTAATAGGTACTAAGTCCATAGCTACCAATGTTCAACAGGTACTAAATCCTTAGCTACCAACGTCTAACTAATAGGTACTAAGTCCATAGCTACCAATTCCCAACAGGTACTAATACATAGCTACCAACGTCTAAAAGGTACTAAGTCCATAGCTACCGGTGTTCATCTCATAGGCACTAAGTCTATAGTTGCCAATATATACTCACGTCATCTTCTATCTCTCATCATTCATCTACCCATCTCGTACCCAACATATTCGTATATATAAAATACGTATACAGTTTAAATCCTTTAAAACATGTATAAAACGTTCATCCAACATAGACAACAAGTATTCAGATAATATGCACACATAGCACGTAGTTTATATAAAATACTTCATATCTATGTGTAAGATGAAAGGGACTATGCACTCACCTGAGTAGGTGGTGACTCAGTACTCGGACAGCGCTTCGATACTCTCAAAACGATATTCCTTCGATAAAACCAAGTACCGATACCACTAGGGTTTAGTTTAACGATAACCGCGACAAATTAATTAGTCTGACTATTATTAAGCGTTAATAACGCTCAATATAACTCATAATAATAGCCCAAATAATTATTTTAAGGACCTAATAACATTCCTATAATTATTTGAAAGCTATATAAAAAATTGCGTAAGCGTAGCACACTTACAGCGAATTTTATCGAAAACCGGGACTTAATTGGAGCAGCGTTTCGAAACCGAAAAACTCCTTTTTCTCGGGACTTCCCTAGGGTGCTAAGGGGTTTTTCTAGGGTTTAGGGGGGGTTAAAACCCTTTAGAGAGAGAAAGAATTTTAGAGAGAGAAAGAAATTGGTTTGAAAAAGTGTGAAAAATCCGGAGACCCTCGCCCCCTTTATATAGCTGCGAGGCCTCAGACTACGCAGGGCGTAATCCTCGGCTACGCGGCGCGTTCTCTCGGATAAGGATGCCAGCTTCGCACCAGCTGGCTCGCACCCATTCTCGGACCCGGACCAGATCAAGTACGCTGCGCGTACCCAGCTTCGGACGCGGGGCGTACTCCGGACGCTAGGCGTCTCTTCGCTACGCTGGGCGTAACCCTCGCACCAGGTGTCATCATCAGAAGCGGTTTCATCCGATGGCTGGGAGTTCGGCCACGTCATCACTTCATGCATCAGTTTCGCAAGTTCCCTTTCCAACTTTAAAAATTCATAACTTTCGCGTACGACCTCCGTTTTCGACGTTCTTTATATCCACGCGAAGGTGGGAACGTACTCTACAACTTTCGTTTAGACTCCGTCGGCTAATTTTGGCTCGATTTTAAATTTTATATTATTAACGGGCCGGGACACGATTGGTCCGTTAAATCCTCATAACTTCTTCATCCGACATCCGTTTTCACCCATATTTTTCTCGTTACGCTACTCTCAACGAGACCTTCGATTCTCGTTTAGGTCGTGTCAGCTAAAAACCGCTCGATCTAATATTCGAATTTCGGGCTGTACACTGCTAGTCCGAAACTTCGAAAAATCATAACTTCTTCATACGAAGTCAGATTTGGGCGTTCTTTTTATCGATGTTCTTAGTTTAACATATTCTACGACTTCTGTTTAGATCGCTAAGGCTAAATCTCGCTCTATCGTAAATTTACTATTTACGCTTCCCGGTGCCGTGTCGGTTTTGCCGTAAAACTTCGACGGGCCATAACTTCTTCGTTATAACTCGGATTTCGGCGTTCCTTATATGTACGGAAACCTTGTGACATACTCTACAACTTGGTTAAGATTATTTATTCTAAATAATCTTTTGTCGAAAAGTCATTTTCGACTCCTATTGCCTCTAATTTGATTAGCCCGGATTCGCGGGCGTTACAAGGTCGATCACCAGCAGCCCTATAGTGAGTTGCAGCAAGCGGAGACTCCCAATTGGAAATGGGATAAGATTACGATGGATTTTATTACAAAATTATTGAAATGACATGATTTGGGTGATAGTGGATCGGTTGACAACAAACACCCAGTTTTGAAAGAGAGAGAGAGAGAGAGAGAGAGAGAGTGTGTGTGTGTGTGTGTGTGAGAATGAGAAGTTAGAAAATTGGAAAAGATGTACATGGAGGAGATAGTTGCATGACATGGGGTACCATTACCTATCATATCTGACCATGATAGTCGTTTTGCTTAGAGATTCTAGCAGAAGCTTCAGGATGAGCAAGGTACGGGAGTGTACTTAAGCACAACCTATCATCCTCATACCGAGTAGCAGAGCGAGAGGACCATATAGAATCTCGAGCACATGTTACAAGATTGTGTTATCGAGTATGGTGGGAATTAGGACACTCGTTTACTTTTGGTGGAGTTTGCCTACAACAACACCTACGATTCTAGTATCGACATGGCACCGTACAAGATGCTTTATGGGAGGAAGTGTCACACTCTTACGTGTTGGATAAGTTGGAGGAGAAATAGTTTGCAAGCTCAGAGATTATACAAATTACTAAGGATAAAGTGAAGATAACTCGTGACCGTTTGCATGTGGCATATAAAGAAAAAAGAAATATTCAGATCAGAAGCACGGGTTGAAGACCTTTGAGGTGAGCAAGAAAGTAATGTTAAAAGTCTCACCTTAGAAGGGGGTCATTCTCTTCGACAAGTGATGAAAGTTAGGACCTTGTTACATCAATCCACTTGTTATGGTTGAGCATGTCGGCGATCAGGAGTATGGATTGGAGTTATCACCAGAGCTAGAGGGGATCCATGATTTGTTCCATGTATGTGATCTAGGAAAGTGATTAGCTGAGGAACCGAGAATTATACATTTAGATGAGTTGCAATTTATTAATTCAAAATGATGGTTGAGGAACCCGAGGTAATTTTGGAGTGTGAAACCAAGCAGTTGCGTAAGAAGAGGGTGAAGCATGTGAAGGTCTTATGGAAGAATATGCATGGAGGTGATATAGCTTGGGAGCTTGAGGATGATATAAGGGTTCATCTTCCTAATATATTCATTCTAGTTCTTGATTCTGGGGCAAAATTCTCATAAAGCGAGAAGGATTGTTACGACCCAAACTTTCCTATTCCTTCGTTAATGTTAGTGTCCTATTATGTATTATTGTTAAGTTGCTTTTTTCAAAGTTAAATTTAACTTTTAGGGGCTGCAAGAAAATGATACTTGATCATGTGCAACGGTCATGGAGTCGTTTTCTCAAACCTAAGGAGCATAAAATGAAAGTTATGGAGTACATAAGCAACCTTAACCATAAAATCCAGGAATCATCATCCATTTTCAGCCAACAAACCCTGCTTATAGCCTCCATATTTATTGAAAAAGTGTCCAAGTGTTCTTGCCTTTGGTGATGGGTTGGAGTGAAGATTTTTTAGAAGAAATAAGATTTTAGGACTATTTTGGTGGTGCTTTTGGTGGACATTATTCTAGAAACCTTCTTGAGGATCATTTCTAAATTTTCTAGAAGGTAAGAACCTCTCTAATTTGTTTATTTAGATTTCCTTCAAACCACACACAAGAGGAAACTTTTGATGATGCAAAATCCTTGCTTTTAGTATGTTGGTTGGTCCCATTCGTGTCCTAACTATTCTAGACAATAAGATATGGTCTTGAGGGGTTAAGATAATCCTAAATGAGGCCTTGATCGAACCCAAATCGAGTAGGAGAAAGCAGTCATTCGCTTTTTAATTTAGCATTTGTTAGCTCCCACGACGTGGACATCAGGTTGCCACGGCGTGGCGATGATAGTTTCATTTTTTTATAGTTTATTTTACAATTCTTCATTCGCATTTTAGCTAATTTACATGCATATTTTCATTTTTGTTATTTTATGACCAAATCGGG
Source organism: Lactuca sativa (assembly GCF_002870075.4). Taxonomy (NCBI): domain Eukaryota; kingdom Viridiplantae; phylum Streptophyta; class Magnoliopsida; order Asterales; family Asteraceae; genus Lactuca; species Lactuca sativa. The sequence continues at coordinate 177,193,063 of NC_056631.2, forward strand.
TACTTTCTAGTTTTCTGAGCATTATTGCAGATTTTTTGCAGACTAGCGATGCGGAATTTTTGGGAGGCGATTGGACTTAGAGGACAATGAGGATTTTGAGCTTGATGGCTATGGAGGTGATTCATGGAGTGGGCTTGTCAATTACTTGAAGGCTTGGAAGAAATAAACTTTAAATTTGCGAGATGCGGTGGATTTTTCAAGTATGCGGAGATTGATGATCAGGCATTTGCAGAAGCTACAGATCGTTTAGAAAAGGCAAATTAGGCTCAAATTGAAGACATCTTGAAGAAAAATAGGCTAGAAACTGATCGCGCTCAATCTGGGCCAATGGTTAAGCTGTGGAGGCTCAAGACTTAAAGAAAGCCAAAAGTTCATCACACTCACGCAGCCCGCATATGGTTTCCATGCGGCCTACGTGGATTACTATAGGGGCATTTTCGGGATTTTGTTTAGAGCTCTATATTGGGAAGGTTGGTGTGCCATTTTAGCCTTATCTTGGACATCCAATTTTGGGACATTCTCTCTGGAGTTTGGAAGACTTTTGAATGCCAAGAACACCTCAAGAACATCATCTTTTCACCTCTTGATTCGTGTTAAATGTTTGGTACAATCTTTTCTAACTTTGTTTTTTTGAGTTTAGTCATGCTTGGATAGACAAATCTTGGTTGATTTTGGTGAAATCCTTTTACTATTTATTGAATGTTGAAGACTCCATGAACTTGTGTTTGAATCTTTATGAGAATTTTTTTTGTTTTAACATCTTATCACTACTTGTATGTTTTTATTCATGTGTTTAAATGTGTTTTTGGTGATTAGTTGGATAATTTCTTGATTAAGTAAAGGATCTTCAAATTAGCAAGCAACAAATGATTTTTGTGTTAGTTTTACTTCACACAATTATAAAAATATTTTCTCCAACATGGTAGTTGAAGCTTTTGACTCTTCTTGGATTTGGTGACTTTTTAGTTCTTAATGCTAGTTGACTTTTACTAATTACATGCTTAAGGGAAATTATGACTTTGACTAAGAAAATTGTTATGAGCTTCTCTAACCATTTTAACAACTAAGAAAAGTCTAGGCGATCTCAAGCTTCATGGATTTGTATAGTCAAATTAAGAATTTAAAACAAGTATTGTACCATTGGATTCTAATGATATGTTCATCAAAAAGTCAAAGTGAGGAAACCTTGAGTCAAGCATTATTCTCCCATTGATTTTATATCAAATTCTTACTTTTGTTAAATTGTCCACTAAATTCTTAGTTTAATTCTAGTTTTATTTAAAGTAATTTCAAAAGACCAAAACCCCCCATTTTTATTTTTATTGTTATTTTACAAGTATCTTTACAAAGAGATTTTTCATTGTGTTGCAAATTGAACCAATCTCCGTGGATTCGACCCCTTTACCACTATATACTATTTTAGTGTAAAAGATATAGGGTTATTAATTTTGTTGGCCTCGACACCCACCAAATTTTTGGCTCCGTTGCCGGGGATTGGTGTATTTTTAATCAATTTGTTTCTCTATGCCCAGATGTCAACATATAGGTGCTTTGATTTATAATCCGGAAATTGAAAAAGAAGAAAGACGTCTGGCGAAGGAAAAGAGAACAGAACGTGGTCAAACTTCAAATCCTCATGGGGATCCAGAGGTTGAAACTGTTTCATCAAGTGATACAGAACCCGATTCTAGCCCCGACCCTTGCCAAGAAATTTCCGAAACACCACCCCTACAAGAAAACCCACCCATCAATGAACCAATTGCAATGGGGGACGGAGGCAAATGATTGAAACTGATGTTACACAAACTCCAACAAGTATCAATTACCCGGTTTTGGAAGGAGGTTCGAAATTGAAGTCAAGTTTAGTCCATCACCTTCCAACTTTTCATGGCTTGGAGAATGAACACCCTCATAAACACTTAAAGATGTTCCACATTATTTTCACTAGTATGAAGCCACAAGGGTCAACCGATGACCAAATCAAGCTAAGGGCATTCCCTTTTTCATTGGCCGATAGAGCAAAGAATTGGCTATTCTATCGTCCCCCGGGGTCAATCAACTCTTGGACCGACATGGCAAGAGCTTTCATTGACAATTTCTATCCCGCTTCAAGAGTCTCAAGTCTTAGAAATGAGATTCGTGGAATCCGCCAAGGTCAAAATGAGACTTTTCATGATTATTAGGAGAGGTTCAACAACTTGTGCTATAGTTGTCCTCAACATTAAATTCCGGAACAACTCCTCATTCAACATTTCTATGAGGGATTGTTACCAATTGAGAGAAGATTAGTTGATTCCTCAAGTGGTGGAGATGTCTTTAGCAAAAATCCACAACAAACAAGACAACCCTTCAACACCATAGCCGCAAATTCACAACACTTTGGCCCGCGACAAGACATGAAGTGAGACACACAACATAAATTCAACAAAGTAGGTACATTAAGCCTTGTGTCTCAAATCAAAGATTTAACCTCCTTTGTCCAAAAGCTATCCATGGGACAAACTCCACAAGTGATGGTTTGTGGAATATGTACAAAAATGGGACATCCTATGGATATGTGTCCCATTCTTCAAGAGGATGCAGAACATGTAAATGCCATGGGAGAGTTCCAAAATTACCACAACAAACCATCCGGTTACCAAAATGCATATAATTCAAGCTGGAAGCCAAATCCCAATATGAGCTACAACCCAAGATCATTGTCTTAAAATGCATTGGTTAGACCTTCCTACCCACCACAACAACCTCACTACCAACATCCACAACCACACTATCAACCCAAACCACACCCTCCACATCATCATCAACAACCTCCTCAATCCAAATCGAGTAGCTCCAGAATGTCTCTTGAAGACATTGTCAAATCATCAGCCACTAGTACCCAATAATTACCAAAAGAGACAAGGACTAGTACCTCCAACCTTGAAGCACAAATGGGAGATATCATTACTTCTATAAGCAAGTTGGAGTCCCGTGGCAAACTCCCTTCTCAAACCGAAAAGAACCCAAATTTCAATGTGGTGACTTTGAGGAGTGGTAAACAAACCAGAGAAAGTAGTTCAAAGAAGAAGTTAAGGGAAGAAGGGAAAGAAATAGAGGTCATTCCCATTGAGGAGCCTATAGTAAAAAATCATGCAAAAGCTGGAATTCCAAAGAAGACTATTCCCCTAGTGACACCAATAGCCACTCAACCACCATTCCCCTCGCGACTTGCAACTTCAAAGAAGAATATCGAGGAGAAAGAAATTTTGGACACCTTCCGAAAGGTGGAAGCAAACATTCCTTTACTTGATGCTATCAAACAAATCCCTAGATATGCAAAATTCATGAAAGAACTTTGTACCAACAAGAGGAAATTGAAGGGAAATGAGAAAACTTCAATGAATAAAAACGAATCCGTAGTTTTACGAAGGAAGCTTCCACCCAAGTGCAAATACCCAAGAATGTTTACGGTTCCTTGAAAGATCGGGGATGTCACTTTTAGTAGCGCTATGCTCGACCTTGGTTCTTCTATTAATGGCATGCCCTATTCGGTATAGGTGTCATAATTTCTCTTGCGGACAAATCAAGTGTCTTTCCTAGAGGTGTTTTGGAAGATGTCTTAGTGCAAGTGAACGAATTGGTCTTTCCAACGGATTTCTATGTGATTGATCTATAAGAACAAGTGTCCTCCAAATCGGCTCCAATCTTACTTGGGAGACCGTTTTTTAAGACGGTTAGGACAAAGATCGATGTGTATGTGGGAAGTTTGACAATGGCGTTTGATGGTGAAACAATAAGTATTAATATTTATGATGACATGAGATATCCTAGTGATGTTTCATCTTTGTAATTTTTTGATGTTGCTGAGCCAATAACTCAATAATTGTTTGAGTTATCCAATGGTGATATGTTGGAGATGATCCTAAGAAAGGGGTTTGATTGTGGGAAGCTAGCCGAGCAATTAAGGCTTATTCTTTGGATCCAGAGGTTAAGAAGTTGGTGAATATAATGGAGATGAAGAAATATACAAGATTAGATGTCAAGCAAATTGAATTGCCTCCGACACATACGAATTTGTCACCATCACTTGTTCAACCACCCGAATTGGAACTGAAGGTCTTACCTCAACACTTAAATTATGCTTATTTGGGAAAGAATGAAACCCTTCCGGTTATTATTTCAACTCACTTAACCGAATATGAAAAGGAGCAACTCCTCAAGGTGTTGAAGGAGCACAAAGAAGCCATGGGTTGGACAATCGCGGATATTAAAGGATTAAGCCCCTCCGCTTGTATGCACAAGATCTTGATGGAGGATGAATCCAAGCCAAGTCGGGATGCGCAAAGAAGATTAAACCCGCCTATGATGGAAGTCGTAAAGAAAGAGATATTGAAGCTTCTTAATTCCAGGATGATCTATCTAATCTCGGATAGCAAGTAGGTGAGCCCGGTGCAAGTGGTACCAAAGAATACGGGAATCACGATGGTCAAAAACAACAAAGGTATGATGGTCCCCACCTGCGTGCAAAACGGATGGAAAGTATGTATTGACTATTGAAAACTCAATTCAAGTACAATAAAAGATCATTTTACATTACCTTTCATCTACCAAATGTTTGAAAGATTGGCCGGGAAATCACATTATTGTTGTTTAGACGGGTATTCTGGTTTTCACAAAATCCCGGTGGCACCGGAAGACCAAGAAAGGACAACATTTACATGTCCATTTAACACTTTCGCATACGGGGGAATGCCATTTGGATTGTGTAACTCCCCGGCCACTTTCCAATGTTGTATGGTTAGTATCCTTTCGGAATATGGTGAGAATACATTGAAGTTTTCATCGATGACTTTACGGTATATGGCAACTCTTTTCAAGAATGTTTGACTAATCTCACCAAAATTTTGAAAATATGCACTGAAAAAAATTTGGTTTTAAATTTTGAGAAATGGCATTTCATGATGATTCAATGTATTATTTTGGGTCACATTGTGTCTAAGAAAGGAATTGAGGTAGATAAGGCAAAATTTGATGTTATTCAAAGCATACCTTACCCGATTTGTGTTTGGGAAGTTCGTTCTTTTTTAGGTCATGCCGAATTCTATCAAAGGTTCATCAAGGACTTTTCAAAGAATGTGCCAACTCTTGCAAAACGAGATTGACTTCGAGTTCAATGATGCATGCAAAGAAGCTTTTGACAAGCTCAAGGAGTTTCTTACATCTGCTCCTATCATGCAAGCACCAAATTGGGATCTCCCTTCGAGATCATGAGTGATGCAAGCAACTATGCTATTAGCGCCGTTTTGGGTCAAAAGAATGGAAGAGCCTCCCATGTGATCTACTATGCATCGAGAACACTAGACAATGCTCAAAGCAACTACTCTACCACGGAGAAGGCTTTGTTGACCATAGTGTTTGCTTTGGAGAAATTTAGGCAATATCTATTTGGCACCAAAGTTATAGTGTATTCGGATCATGCGACTCTTAAGTACTTGATGACAAAGAAAGATGCAAAGCCGAGACGCATCCGGTGGATCTTATTATTTCAAGAATTTGATTTGGAAATTCGGGACAAGAGTGGATGCGAAAAGCTTGTTGCTGACCACCTAAGCCGGATCACTTCAAATGAAACTCCCCTCCTGTTGCGGGACAATTTTCCTGATAAGCGTCTCTTTTCCCTTACTCAATCTATTCCTTGGTATGTCGATATCGTTAACTTTTTGGTCACAAAAAGGTACCCCGACACATTTACACGCGCTCAAAAAGATAAATTGAAAAGTGATGCAAAATATTACGTGTGAGATGAACCTTATTTGTGGAAACTTTGTCCAGATAAATTTTTAGGTGATGTGTTCCCCAACAAGAATGTCAATCTATTTTGCAATTTTTTTCACGAACTTGCTTGTGTGGGACACTTCGGACCTAACCAAACTTTCAGAAAGGTTCTTGAGTGTGGACTGTTTTGGCCAACCATGTAACGCGATTGTTATTTGTTTTGTAAAAGCTGTGAACAGTGCCAAAGGACGGGAAACATTTCACAAAAAAATCAAATGCCACAAAATCCAATCCTTGTTTGTGAAGTTTTTGACGTATGGGGGGTTGATTTGGTGTTTATAAATGGATTGAAACATTTTATGGGCTCATTTTCTGTCTCATTTGGCAATGTTTATATTTTACTCGCGGTTGACTATGTCTCTAAATAGGTTGAGGCTAAAGCCACAAGATCGGATGATGCTAAAATAGTTATTGAATTTTTAAAATCTAATGTCTTTGTGAGATATGTTGTGCCTAGGGTGTTTATTAGTGATCGAGGGACACATTTCTGCAACAAGATGATGAAGGCTTTATTGAGAAAGTACAACGTGACCCATCACATCTCAACCGCCTACCACCCTCAAACGAACGGTCAAGCGAAAGTTTCAAATCGTGAGGTGAAGAGTATTCTTGAGAAAACAATGAATCTGACAAGGAAGGATTGTAGTTTGAGGCTTCATGATGCCTTCTGGGCCTATCGGAACGCTTACAAGATCCCGATAGGAATGTCCCCATTTAGGTTTGTTTTTGGAAAGTTGTGGCATCTTCCCGTCGAATTGGAGCACCGTGCATTTTCGGCGGTGAAACAATGTAATTTCAATATTGATGAGGCAGGAAGACATAGGAAGCCTCAACGCCAAGTGTTGGAAGACTTGAGAAATGACTCTTATGAGAATTCTAGAGATTACAAGGACAAAACGAAGCATTTCCACGACAAGTCCATCACCCGGAAGCACTTTGAACCAGGGTATATGGTCTTGCTTTATCATTCATGATTGAATTTATTTCCGGTCAAGCTTAGGTCATGATGGATTGGACCCTTTGTTGTAATAAAGACCTTTGACCATGGAGCGGTGGAAATTCAAAGCGAAAAGACGAGACAAAATTTTAAAGTCAATGGGCACCGTCTGAAGCCATTCTATGAAGGTTTCAATGCTAATGCTCTTGAAATCATCCATTTGGATGTCCCGATGTGTTGAAGCAAGCAAGGAAGACGTCTCGCCAAAGACGTTAAAGAAGGGCATTTTTGGAAAGCATTGTGCATTCATCCTTTTTCCAAATCCAATAAAGAATTTTAAATGCGTTTTTTGGTATTTTGAAAAATAATTTTTTGAAAGGTTTCACATTCATTCCCTGTTCTTTTCCATACTTTTGTCAATTTTTCGAAACCGGACCTTACGGGGATCATTTTAGCCTAAAAAAATCAAGTTTTTGGAAATGCCTTTTGAACTGCAGGTCACGCGGCCTGCATGAAATGTTTTGAAGAAATCTGTGTGTGGCCATGATGTGGCCCATTCTCATGCCGCGTTGAAGAAAACTCCACAAACCGTTCAGCAAACGCGGCCAGCACGCGACCCGCATCCCACCCGCATGGATCCTCGAAGACTTGGCGTTTTTCATTGTACAGCACCCGTGGTCAACCCGCGTCCCGAGTCGTGACTGCCTAAAAGAACAGAAGAATTAGTGGGTACGAGAAAACAAGACGCGACCTGCGCCCTACCCGCATGACTCATCAATATTCCCTTCTGATCCTTCTGCCTACTCCAGAAAAAAATGAGAAAACTAGACGCGCCCAGCACGCGGGCCGAGCCTAGCTCGCGTAAAGTCCATTGAACAGTTTTTTTTTGAGTTGTTGACTCATTTTGACTTTCGTTGACCAAAAGTTTAATGAGTTGACCAACATTGACTGGATGTTGACCTCTCTTGACCAAGGATTAAAACACTCCGGCACTCATCTTCTTCATTCTAACCCAAACAAACCCCACCATTTTCTCTCTAGAAGCTCAAGAACACATAACCTACTTCTCACGAAAATCCAATTTCCCGGAGTTCTACCGGTCGGAATCCCACGAAACCACCGCCATTCTTCACCACTTTTCGTCCTCTACAATGCCCACCCAAAATCTGGTCCGATCTGTGTCCCAAATTTCGGGCGCTAACACCACCCACCGCCGCCTTCTTTCGCTTTTCCCGGCCCACTCTGGCCACTATTGGAGATTCCGAGCATGGGATTTTGTTTCTCTTCTCAAGGGATTTCTAACCATACCATTCTTTCCCCAAAAACCCACAAATTTTTTTCCCTAATTCTAAGTACCGCCACTCTAGTCGCCGGAAAGTCATCTTGAGGCACGTTTTTTGGGGTCGTTCTAGCAATTCAAGTGTAAAACACAGAGCAAACTCAAAAGCTTGGGGTGTGCCTTGGAGAAACTCTTTGGTGGTTCAAATTCCACTTCCACAATTCGTCCCGGGTATAAGCAAATTGGGTACATTCATTCCTTTCCCTTGAATATTTGCATATTGAATACCCATTTCTTGTAGGAATTGTGTTGTCATCCATGTGGTATTTGGTGTAAAATTGTGAATTCATATTGTCAAATTATTTTCCCATGTCATAATGTCTAAACGTCCCAAAACCGGACCTAGTTCATCTAAGGGTGGGTCGAAAAGCAAATCCATTGACCCCCCATTTTTTTTGTTGAAACATGAACACCGCAAGACATTTGACTTTCTCATTTCCAACAAACACAAAGTCAAATCAACAAAGTTCCTCCATAGAGAGTCTTTTGAAGCTCTCGGAGTGCTAGAGGGAGTTCAAGCACTATTTGATAATATTGGTTGGGGTCAGTTCCTTTATTCGGTCTCTTTACATCACCATATTCCTTTTGCGATTTTCTTAGGAATTTAGATTGTCTTTTAGTCCGTATTTGGACATTTTTTGGGAAACCACAAGTTTGAAATGGAGCTTACATTTTTATGCTCCACACATGGTCATTTTCACACTTAGACCATTCGGATTATTATTGCTACCCATTTGGTTCCACTTACATACTTTTGGGAACAAAATTTTGAGTCAAAAATTTTTCATAGAAAAAGAAAGTAAAATCCAATATGTCAGTGCATTACCTTCAAGTTTACTAGTATATGTGTTTGAAAAAAAATATAAATAAAAAAAAATTCCTAGCTGCAATTATCTTAAATGGGTGACCAGTTCAATTATTGAACAAATTTTCCTACATTTTGGTCATCCGGCGTTTGATATTCATTTATTTAGGTATGTTTTATTGTATATAGATCGAGTTGTTTTTCGCAAATTGGTGATGTTAAGGAGACTGTTGAGTCGGATACTATGGGAGGTTTGGGCCAACACTAAGTGAACTGATTCCTACAATGGTGCTCAAGCGAAGAAATCCAATCACATTTGAAAGTGTCCAACAGACGTGAGATCACTCAAATTTCATGATAAGAGTGTACACTTAAAGAAGAGCTCCACTCGAGACCATCCAGCTACTTTCTCCCTGCTACAGATGTTCTTCATTGTATGCATGTTTCATTGGGCTGCGACTGACCATCCCTTCTTACTCACATAGAGGAGCTGTCCTAGCTGTGGTTTATGGTTCCATTGTCAACGGATGAAAAAGTAATGAGATAATAGGAAGATCATTTCTAACCATGTTGACTAACGGTGATCAGGTTCTGCGGTTCTATCCTTTCTTTTTATTTTTCTTAGGATAATTCATCCCGAGTTCATTTTAGTCTTTTCTTACTTGAGGACAAGTAAAGTTTAAGCATGGGGGGATTTGATAGTTTCATTTTATTTACTTCTTTTATAGTTTATTTTAGTATTTTTCATTAGCATTTTAGTTAATTTCCATGAATATTTTACTTTTTGTTATTTTATGACTAATTCGGATACTTTCTAGTTTCCTGAGCATTATTGCAGATTTTTTGGAGACTAGGGGTGCAGAAGTTTTGGGAGGCAATTGGACTTAGAGGACAATGAGGATTTTGAGCTTGATGTCTATTGAGGTGATTCATGGAGTGGGCTTATCAATTACCTGAAGGCTTGGAAGAAATAAACTTTAAATTTGCAAGATGCGAGGGATTTTTCAAGTATCTAGAGATTGATGATCAGGCGTTTGCAGGAGCTACAGATCGTTTAGAAAAGGCAAATTGGGCTCAAATTGAAGACATCTTGAAGAAAAATAGGCTTAAAACTGATCAAGCTCAATCTAGGCCAATGGTTAAGCTGTGGAGGCCCAAGACTTGAATAAAGCCAAAAGCCCGTCACACTCACGCAGCTCGTGTAAGCTTTCCACACAGCCCGCATGGATTCTTGCAGGGTTATTTTCAGGATTTTGTTTAGATCTCTATATTGGGAAGGTTGGTGTGCAACTTTAGCCTTATCTTAGACATCCGATTTTGGGACATTCTCTCTGGAGTTTGGAATACTTTTGAAGGCTAAGAACACCTCAAGATCATCATCTTTTAACCTCTTGATTCTTGTTAAATGTTTGGTATAATCTTTTCTAACTTTCTTTATTTTACTTTAGTCATGCTTGGCTAAACAAATCTTGGTTGACTTTGGTGAAATCCTTTGACTATTTGTTGAATGTTGAAGACTCCATGAACTTGTGTTTGAAGCTTTATGAGAATGGTTTGTGTTTTAACATCTTATCACTACTTATATGTTTTTATTCATGAGTTTAGATGTGTTTGTGGTGATTAGCTGGCTAATTTTTTGATTAAGTACATGATCCTCAAATTAGCAAGCAACAAGTGATTCTTTTGTTAGTTTTGCTTCACACAATCATAAAAACATTTCTCTTACATCGTAGTGGAAGTTATTGACTCCTCTTGGATTTGGTGACTTTTTAGTTCTTAATGCTAGTTAACTTTCACTAATTACATACTTAATGGAAATTGTGACTTTAACTAAGAAAATTATTATGAGTTTCTCTAACCATTTTAACAACTAAGAAAAGTCTAGGTGATCTCAAGCTTCTTGGATTACTATAGCCAAATTAAGGATTTAAAACAAGTATTGCACCATTGGATTCTAATGATATGTTCATTAAAAAGTCAAAGTGAGGAAACCTTGAATCAACCATTATTCTCCTATTGGCTTTATATTAAATTCTTACTTTTGTTGAATCGTCCACTAAATTCTTAGTTTAATTCTAGTTTTATTTAAAGTAATTGCAAAAGACGACCCCCCCCCCCTCCATTTTATTTTTATTGTTATTTTACAAGTATCTTTACAAAGAGATTTTTCATTGAGTTGCAAATTGAACTAATCTATTCGACCCCTTTACCACTATACATTATTTTAGTGTAAAAGATAAGAGTTATTAATTTTGTTGGCCTCGACAAATATCGGGCGACAGGGAGTTGATTGACCTGGATCGTGACTGATGATTGGATGGGCATCTAATTGCCATGGTATGGTGATGAGAATTGATAGTTCCAGGATCGTCATGGATGCTCGGACCACGACGTGACACCCACTTTGCCATGACGTGACTTCTATCTGAAGAAAACTATTTTCATTTTATGTTATGTTTTTTATCAACTCCTTTTTTAATCTTTTAGGGGTTTTAGATTGCTTGTTTGAATGTCTTTTTTCCACTGTTCATAGCCCCACACAACTTGGACTAGAGGTGAGCCAATTTTTGTGGTTATTTAGGCAATACTATGGGAATAAATGTATGGTCTTGTACATATGCTTTGTCTAATTGATCTTTTTGTAATGTTACAGTCTTAGTGTAAGAGATGTAGACAATCTGAAACTGTGAAGTTTTTGTATAATCAATTGATTTAGGAGGCCTTTGGTATGCTAGAGTTCTTAAAATGATTAATTAATGCAAAAAGACTGTGTTAAGTCCATGCTAGTAGTGAGGTTATTCATGTTGTTAAAATGTGATGATTTGTATGTAATTTTTATGTTTTGTCGTACTTGAATTAGACTAGGAAAATCCTAGTAGAAATTGGTTTTTAAAAGGTGTAGTTCTTTACTTGCTACAAAATGATTCTATGTAGTAATATTGAAAGTATACCTTTATTGTATGATGATGTGGGATGTAATATGCCTTGGGATAATAATAAAATACAAGCATGATTACGTAAAACTATTTGTGAGGTGTGTGTATGTGTATGCATGCCCTTTGTGAGTGGATTAATTAATTAAATTAAATAGGAACACATAAAACAGGGGTAAGAGGGTAGAAACCTAATCTTAGTTGTGTGCTCTATTGGATATCACAGTGGAAGGATATCGTTGGAAGAAAAGAGCTTAAGAAAATTTGATGTCCAGTTCTTTTCTAGGTAACCATTTTAAAACAAGGTTCTGGTGCACGTAGTGCAGGAGAACTGTAGTGATGTTGGATACTAGAAGACGCCGAATCACACATCACATTTGGGTGTAGGTATGCATTTGGATGTATTGTTGTACCACCCTCGAACGACAACACATCGTGTTATATATACAATGTCGAAGTAATGAACATGGAGAACCAGTGACAGTGTTACGGGTGGGATTGGCGCCTCATTTAGTGATGGGATTTCTAGGTTACAAATCATTGTACATGTGGAATTTCATGTTACCTCTTAAGGGTACATGCAACCTAAAATGGATGTATGTATTTTCACCATTAATAAGAACATATTTATGAAACAAAAACTTTATACCCAATGAATTAAATTCATGAATACAACCACATACATCTTTCTTGATTCGAAACAAGCTAATCCCTTTGTAGTCTCCTTGAGAAACTAACTCCAAAATTATGCGATCCTATAATGGTTCGCACCCAAAACTCAAGAGAGGCTTCGATTGAAGGAGAGAGGGGAGATGATAGAGAAAATTTGGATTTTCTCTTGTCTATAAGGTCATGCAGAAAATTTACAAGCCAATGAATCCTATTTTTAGTTTAGGTAACATACAGACGAATCCATATTTGAATAATTAAATAATAAATTTAATCTCAATTCAATAATTTCTTTATCTACAACTAGGAGGCTTCCAAAAACCCCAGAATATCCTCCAACATCATCCATACCATGGATGATTCTAGAATTGCTTCTTTTGCTCAACTATTGAACAGTTACAATTCACCCCTTGGACCTTTAATTAATTCCAATTAATCCCGAATTAATTCGGATTAATAATTAACTAATTACATTTATTTCTAATTAATTTATTATTCATATAATAAATTAACAAATCATTAATTAACATTTTCTAATTAATATATTAATCACATAATATATTAACAAATCATTTTATCTCTCTCCTTTGATCAATCCAAGTCTTTTACCAGTTATGAGGGAAACCCGAAAAATGACTTTACTTTTATTCATCAATATTATATGAATTTAGTTAGGACCTTAGACAATTAACCCAAAATTATCCCACTTGCGTAAGTTATTAATTAGAATTGCAAGTCCAACTACGAATAACCAGCAAAGAGTGTTTGCAAAAGACATTTCCAAAATTAGATTAGATGTTGGTCTATAGATAAGTGATCAGCTATCCCACCATTCTACAATATATCATATGGACCTAATACATTGATTAAAATCAATCTCATAGTCCGAAATGCCATTTCTTGATTTCTTGATTCATCAAGGGGTCTAGAGATATCACTTTTCCATTTAAGATAAAGGAAATGAATAAACTTTGACTATAAATCATACATTTTACTCATATTCATGCACATATTTACACTTTATAACAACCAGTTATGAGATGCATTGGAGTACACCAATGCAAAACAAATTGGCAAAATTTGACTTATAAATCTTTATTTGAAGAATATAAGATATTATCGTCAAATAATTACTCATGATTGAATCCATGAAGTAATATTTATGTATGGGTTTAACAATTACTTAAAATCCTTATTCTTAGGTACTCATGAATATTGCAGCAATCTCTATGCAACTCCCAATCCCTATGGACAATCTGCATTCAATTCATGACAGTCTTAAATCAATACCTACTCCTAGAAGTATAACTGACGTTAGCATTTTGAATAAATTAATATTTAGGACACAAAACACAATAATAAACTAATCGTTTTATGGAATCGTACTCTTTGAATATAAATAATTACATATTACTTAATCACCATAATGATTATAGATTTATCTGTTATATAAACGATTTGGGGGTAATCGACTTAACAGCTAAACTTTTCAACATTTTTCATTCAAATTCTCTTAGCATGCATATCATATTTTCCTTTCATCATCATTATTATGAACAAATCATCAAAAATATATTCACTTCACAACTAGATCTCCATCCTTAACCGTTTTCTTGGATGTAAGAATCCTTAGTCAATGCGATTTCACTTTCACAATATGCTTACAATTTGTTACTCAAAACAAATACAAGATCAACTTTGAAGCTTTCTAGTCCAGGTACGCTCCTTGGATACTTCACATGCACTAATGTGGTCTTACCTACATTGTCGAATTTACCATCATCTCCTATATGAAACCTTTCATGCTAGAACACAATATTAATATCCATTTAGACTATGAATCAACGTAATATCTAAAATTCATATCATTATAATTCTTCTCAATCATATTCTTTACTATCTAAAAGCAACCATTCCTTGGTATCTTTCAATACCTTAGAATGCTCTTGATAGTTGTCTAGCAATTTTGTCATGTCAATTTCTGACAGAATCTCACGATGCTCAACAAATTTGAGACAACAGAATAATTACCAGACATAGCATACAAGATCGATCCTATATCTGAAACATATAGGACTCGACTCATCCTATATCTGAAACATATGAGATTTAATATACTCCTTGTTTGGATACTTTGTAAATCTAAATCCTTTCGGAATATGTCATATATCCTTTGAAAGTTTCCTATTGAGGAAATTCGTTTAAACATCCACTTTACCATATCTTATATCAAAGAAGACAGCAATGGTAACAAATAATCAAATAGACCCTTCTTAGATACTAGTAAGAATGTTTACTCATAATCAATTTCTTGATTTTTGAGCAAAAATTTTCCACCAAACTAGCTTTGAATGTGTGTACATTCCTATCCATGTCAGTCTTCACATTGAAGATCTAGTCACAAACAACTATCATAAGAACATGATTTGGATTAACCAATTTCAAAATTAGTTATCTTTCATGGATTTAATTTCACTATCCTTAGACTCTTTTAATGGAAGCCCTAGGATCCACCATTTTTCCTAGTAGCTATTAGGCTCATCCATATTAATCAATGTTCTATCACTAATCAACATATCTCTTTCCATGGTTAGATGATACTTATAAAACTTGGGAGGTGCTCTAACTCTACTATATCTTTCAAAGAGGTAAGGCAATGTCATTTGACTTAACTAGTATTTTAACCTCAGGTTGAGAGCTAGTGCCAACAAAAGGTTCATTTTTAGTCATATCTCAAATTTCTTCAAGGTCTATATGACTCATACTGACTTCTTGATATGTATATGTTCTTTCTCTTAAGGAACATTCCTTTTAATCTATAAGCACCACATTCTTATGGGAATTTAAAACAAATATCAAAAGTCCTTATTGAATACCTGACAATGTAACACTTCATAAATCTCGCTTCAAGTTGCTCATTGGTTTCTCGTCTAATGAAATACCTAAAAACACCATACCTAAATGTGTTGGAACTTTCCAACTCCACATTTCATGAGGTGTTTTCAAACCTACTTAGTTGGATACAAGGCTCAAAATATGTTAAGTTATTTCAAGTGTATATTCCTAAAACTTTGTGAATGGTAGCGAAGCATGATCATCATAAATCGAACCATATAGCATTAGATTCTCCTTTTAGTAACATCCTTACATTATGGTTTCCTTGGAGAATACAATCATGGAAACTATTCCACAATCTCTAAAGTCATCATAGAACCCGATACTAAGGCATTCTCATTTCCTTTTAGATTGGAGATCCTTTATATTCATGCCTAATTGATTCCCTACTTTGTTTTGATAATCTGTAACAACCAGTTATTTCGAGTCAATAAAAGTCAAACCAAAGTCACACGATTTAAAGATAAGTCAAATAATTAAATTTTTTAAAATAAATAATGAATTATACCTTATGTTAAGGGTTTTTGTTTTTGGAATCAAAAACCACCAAAACCGAAATAATCATTTATGATCCATTTAGAACCGAAATCACCTTAGCCCGAGAAACATTTGTACCGAGAATCACTTGAGACCGAGAACACTTCTTAGCCGAGGATCCACCTAGATCGAGTACACCCATGGACCGAGAATAAGCTTGGACCGAAATCAAGGGTGCTTGGTTGGAAGATAAGCCGAAATCACAAATTCTAAGCGGTGGCACACCTTCCAAATGGATAAAATACACATCCCAATGTACCTATCGCGTCATCCTACACCTATTATATATATATGTAAAACTGAAAACTCCCGCCATTTCTCTCATTTACGTCCCAAAACTCTCCTTATTTTCTCTCAAAACTCATACTGCATCTTACAATCTTCAAACCATATTCAAGAACATATTCAAACCATACTCAAGAACAACTTCATATCTTCAATAGTTTCCTAGAATATATTCAACACTTTCCCAGGAAAAGCAAATCCTTTAATTAATTCTTAGGAATTAATTGGTAAGTTTCATTATATCACATAGTGTTTATATAACACTTTATTTATAGTTATCTAGTTTATACACGGTATCATGTGTTAAAACAAATTAGGATACGATTATATACACGTGTTCTAACTCGAAGAATATCGCCACTCACTTCGATATCCAGCCAAGAACACACCCGAGGTGACTTCATACCCTTACAGTTTTCATGTTTTTTCCATGTTTTAGGTGGGGGGATACATGTAGAACACAAGAAAACTTGTGTCAAAAATATGAACCGTTACATTTATGTTTTCTCAAAAATATAAATATGCATATAAACACATATTTGATTACAATAAAACTTTAACCCTTTTGTAGCATGTTGAGCAAAAAGGGTATAATTATATAAATAAACATATAAACTATGATAGGTATGGTTTATGGAACATACACACTATTTTACCCTGTTGGGGACACAAAAAAAATTTATTTAAAAGAATAATTATTTTTCACACTATGTGAACACTATGAAAAGGCAATACATACAAATACAAGAAAAGCGGATTTCACTACGCTATACGTAAACCATTAATATGGATTTTGTGAGACACTATCTTCGCAGTACTTTTCAGAGTACACGCTAAAGTCATGTATTATAACCAGAGTCTCTTGTAGGGAGAGCGTAACACATGTGTATAGATCTATACGAGACTGACAATCCCACACCTAAATTGTTAACTACAGTTAGACTGGTATGTCTGGGGTGAAAAATGTCGTACCATTCTGATGCCTGAAGAACGTCATTACAGGACACTAGTCATTAGTCGCTAGCATGGTTATAAAACTCATAAGTGGGTAGTAACAATACATTTGGTTTACATACATACCTTCAAATGGTTTTATTTAGATAAAACTACGCTACACAACTTACAACACTGTTTACATTTTGGTAACATGCATTCAAAGGATTTTATTCAGATAACACTACACTACACTATTTTACAGTACAATGGATAGTTCCAGATACATACATTCAAAGAGTTTTACACAGATACAACTATAGTACACTATATGTCAGTATGATATAATTTACATTTCAGAAAATATACATCCAAATAGTTTTATAATTATTAAAACTACTTTCAAGTGCAACAATATTCATACATTTTCGGTCTTAGGGTATCTAAGACATACAATTCATTTTACAAGATAATATTGGATTTTCTAGCATTACACTCATACATTTTACAAGGAAGAATATGAACTCACCAACTTAATTGTTGACACTTTTTCAAAACTACTTGTATTCTCAAGGAATCACTGAGATAGGTAATAGCAAGCTTTTGATGATGAGACGCTAAGGCGTCAGTCAACTATTATTTCATCATATTGTAATTGATTTTTGAAACATGTAAAACATACAAACCATGTAACTTTATCAATTATATTTATGATGGTTGTGTTTGCTTTGATCTCTATTATCCAAATGTTATGATACTGTACATGACGTCATCCGCTCCTAGACATTTCCACCGCTTTATCAGTTTGGGGGGTGTGACAGATTGGTATTAGAGCATTGTTTATAGTGAACTAAGTATATCAAACCACATAAGATATACGACTATAAATATAATGGGATTAAAATAGTCAGACCAAGAAGTATACTTTTAAAATGTAATAATATTTTTATAAAAGTATACATACATGCATACATACCAAAACCAATATCATAGTATGAACCATATAAAAGTATTGAGATAAGTTGAACGCTGCGATTAAGCCTGGATAGTTATGTAATCATATATGGGATAAATATAGTCTGGTCAACTATATTTATTCAAGATATGACCAACATGTTTTTAGGAATGGTCGTGGTGAACAACGAGTCTAAAACTTACCAACACTCCATACTAGGAAACTCTAGAACCAAATATAAAGATTAACATAATGTAATATTATTTTATGATACTATATAACTATACAATTAGGCTCTTTAAGTGTCTTTCATACTGTTATTCTTGTACAGTTGACATAAATAGGCCTTTAATTAAGATGTTCTAATTCGATAACATCTTTAAAACTTATGGAAGAAAAATGCCACCAAAGAAGTCAAACAGGAACAAAAACAACACCCCAACAACTCCACCACTGCCGCCACCACCACAGATGGACAATGTCATCTTCCAAGCTGTTGTAACAGTCGCCATGTCGCAAATCAGCACAAATAGTGCCACTGGGACGGGAGGTGGTACCAGTAATAATAAAAACCGAAATAGCCAGGGGCACCCAAGGGAATGCTCCTACAAAGACTTCACAAATTGTAAACCAAAGTCTTTTGATGGCACCAGGGGTGTCATTGCTTTAACACGGTGGTTCGAGAAAACAGAGTCGGTGTTTGAAATATGCACATGCCCAGAGGGAAGCAAAGTCAACTTTACAGCCTGCACTTTCACTGAGAAAGCCCTCTCCTGGTGGAACGATTATGTTAAATCGTTGACTCTCCCAGTGGCCAATGCCTTTAGCTGGGAAGACTTCAAAATTCTGATGTTAGCAGAATACTGACCAAGGGGCGAGGTACAAAAGCTAGAGAAAGAGCTTTGGAACCTTACCATGAAGGACTCCGACACTGCAGCCTACACTACCAGGTTTAGCGACCTAGCAGTACTATGTCCCGAGATGGTTACCTTGGAAACTAAGAAGGTGGAACGATACATATGGGGACTATCCCCCCAGATTCAAGGAAATGTGATAGCTGCAAACCCATGTACCTTTGATAGTGCCAAACGCCTGGCACAAACACTTGTGGATCATGCACTCCGCCAGGGCTTTATGACAGCAACTCCTAAACAAACCAAAGGAAGTGAAAATAAGAATAAGTTTTGGAACAAGAGAAATGGGCAGTAGGCACAAGAGCCCATAAAGAAGCAACAAATTGTGGCAGTCCACGCCATCACCGCTCCTACACTAGTAAAGCCATATGCTGACACTCTCCCAAAATGCAATAAATGCAACTTTCATCACCACGGTGCCTGCTAAGAGTTATAATGTAATAATTGCAACAGGAAAGGGCACACAGCCTATTTCAGTAAGGCACCGACACAACAAACCACCCAAACTGCTAATTTCGGAGTGAGCTAGGCTTGTGACGGATGTAGTGAAACAGTTCATTTCAAGAGGGATTTCCCAAAAGCAAGGAATGTCAAAGGTGTGGGAAGAGTTTTAACGATGGGGCATAAGGAGGCTGCGAATGATCCTACTGTGGTTACCGGTATGTTCCTCCTCAATAACACATATGCATGCATACTTTTCGATAAAGGTGTGGAGAAAAGTTTCGTGAGCCACAAGTTCAGACACTTAAACAAAATCCCTATCACTAAAAGACATATTCACCATAGAAATGGCAAATGGTAAAGCAAAGTGCACTAACGATATATACATAGGATGTACCCTCACTTTAAACAACCATTCCTTCCAAATTAACCTTATGGCAGTCAAAATAAAAAGTTTCGTTGTCATCATTGGTATGGATTGGTTAAGTCCACACCATGTCGATATCCTTTGTTACGAAAGAGCCATTCTCCTTAATCTGCCAAGTAACGAAACCCTCGTCATTTATGGCGACAAACCCAACACGAACCTTCAAATCATTTCTTGCATCAAGGCTCAAAAGTATCTTTGCAAAGAATACTATGCCTTCTTAGCTCACGTGGTGCATAAGAAAAAATAAGTGAAAGACATCAAGGATATTCCAGAAGTCTGTAACTTTCCCGATGTATTTCCTAAATATGTCCCAAGAGGACCACCCGAACGCCAAATCTCGGTACCGTTTAGCACCAGCAGAAATGCTGGAACTATCCAGTCAACTGAATGAACTGCTAAGCAAAGGATTCATTAGATCAAGCTTCTCGCCTTGGGGAGCACCAGTCTTGTTCATGAAGAAGAAGGATGGATCGTTCCGCATGTACATAGACTATCGGGTACTAAATAAACTCACCATAAAAAACCGATATCCTTTACCTCGAATTGATGACCTCTTCGACCAACTCCAAGTAGCAAGTCACTTCTCAAAGATAGACCCGAGATCCGGATACCATCAACTACCAGTCTAGGAGGAAGGTGTTCCAAAGACTGCACTCAGAACTTGCTATGGTCACTACGAATTCGTAGTAATTCCCTTTGGAATAACAAATTCCCTTTGGATTAACAAATGCACCCACGGTGTTCATGGATCTAATGAACCGTGTATCCTAACCTTACTTAGACAAATCCGTGATAGTTCGATGACATACTAGTCTACTCGCGAAGTAAGGAAGAAAATAGTCAACACCTACGAGAAGTTTTGGAGACATTAAGGGCGGAGAAGTTGTATGCAAAGTTCTCAAAGTGCGAATTCTGGATTCAAAAAGCGGATTTCCTATGTCATGTGCTCAGCGAGGAAGGGGTACAGGTAGATCCCTCCAAAATCAAAGCAATCAAAAACTGGGCGACACCAAGAACTCCAACTGAAATTCATCAATTCTTAGGCTTCGCTGGCTACTACAGGAGGTTTATACAAAACTTCTCCAAGATCACGAAGCCACTCACCACCTTGACACAGAAAGGTATGGCCTTCAACTGGGAGGAGAAACATGAAACTGCTTTCCAAACATTTAAGTAAGCCCTATGAAGTGCCCCGATCTTATCCCTCCCAGAAGGGATGAAAGATTTGGTGGTTTACTGCGATGCATTCAAGCAAGGGCTAGGCAATGTTCTCATGCAACAAGGGAAGGTAATTTCCTATGCCTCGAGTCAGCTTAAGAACCACGAGGTCAACTATACCACACACGACCTCGAACTGGGAGTAGTAGTATTTGCTCTGAAGATCTAAAGACACTACCTTTATGGTATGAAGTGCACAATCTTCACGGGCCATAAAAGTCTCCAACACATCTTTAATCAAAAGGAACTCAACATGAGGCAACGAAGATGGGTGGAACTACTAAATGATTACGAATGTGAGATTCACTATCATCCAGGCAAGGCCAATGTAGTAGCAAATGCCCTTAGTCAAAAAGAGTACTTGGGCCTCCGAGTAAAGTCATTAACCATGACCATCCATTCACACCTATCCACACAGATGCCCTTAGAATACCAGAAGCCTTCGGTTTTATTACAACAACCAAAGATACCCAAGTAGAAGTGGGAGCAGATTACCATGGATTTCATAACCAAGTTGCCCAAGACAACGGGTGGTCTTGATACCATTTGGGTAATCATTGATTGGTTGACCAAATCCGCGTACTTCCTACCAATAAAAGAGACCGACAAAATGGAGAAGCCAACCAGGACGTACATTAAAGAGATCGTACAATTGCATGGTGTACCGATATGCATTACCTCACGTTTTTGGCAATCATTTCAAAAGTCCTTGGGAACCAAACTCGACATGAGTACAGCGTACCACCCCCAGGCTGATGGGCAAAGCGAGAGAACCATTCAGACGCTGGAAGACATGTTGAGAGCTTGTGTGATAGACTTTGGTAAAGCTTGGGATACCCATTTATCATTCATCGAATTCTCGTACAATAACAGCTATCACACTAGCATTAAGGTCACGCCATTTGAAGCACTTTATAGCTGCAAGTGCAGATCCCCATTGTGCTGGGCTGAAGTGGGTGACAGGCAACTAGCAAAGGGACAAGCTCCTGACAGCACTCTCACCCACCCCGAGATCATACGAGAAACTACGAAGAAGATTGTTCAAATCCGAGAACGACTGAAAGCATCTAGGGACCGACAAAAGAGTTATACAGGTAAACGACGCAGACCCTTGGAATTTCAGGTTGGTGACCACGTTCTGTTAAAGGTCTCACCCTAGAAAGGAATGATACATTTTGGAAAACTTGGAAAATTAAATCCAAGGTACTTTGGGCCATTCGGGATTCTTGCTAGAATCGGCCTGGTGGCTTACAAACATAAACTACCGCACGAACTCAGCAACATACACCCTACTTTCCACGCGTCCAATCTAAAGAAGTGTCTATATGATGTGACTCTTGTAATCTCACTCGATGAAATCGAGAAAAATGAAAGTCTACACTTCGTAGAGGAACTTCTGGAAATCATGGACATGGAAATCAAGAGAACTAAACAAAGCCGTAAACCAATAGTGAGACAAATGAAAGTATACACTTCGTAGAGGAACCTATGGAAATCATGGACAGGGAAATCAAGAGAACTAAACAAATCCATAAACCAATAGTGAATATGCGCTGGAACGCCAAGAGAGAACCTGAATTCACTTGGGAACGAAAAGATCAGATGAAACGAAAGTACCCACATCTTTTCACTAGTTCATGAATACCCACTTTAGCAATAATTTTGGGATGAAATTCCCACTAAAGAGGGGATAATGTAACAACCGGTTATTTCGGGTCAATAAAACTCAAACGAGTCAAACCAAAGTCAAACGAGTGAAACATAAGTCAAATAATTAAATAGTTTAAAATAAATAATGAATTATATCTTACTTTAAGGGTTTTCGGTTTTTGGAATCAAAAACCACCAAAACCAAAATCACCATTTGCGATCCATTTAGAACCGAAATCACCTTAGGTCGAGAACCATTTGGACTGAGAACCACTTGAGATCGAGAACACTTCTTAGTCGAGGACCCACCTAGACCGAGAACACCCATGCACTGAGAACAAGCTTGGACCAAAATCAAGGGTTCTTGGTTGGAAGATAAGCCAAAATCACAAATTCTAAGAGGTGGCACACCTTCCAAAGGGATAAAACACACATCCCAATAAACCTATCACATCATCCTACACCTTTTATATATATGTACAACCGAACCCCCCCCCCCCCCGGTTTCTCTCATTTACGTCCCAAAAGTCTCCCCATTTTCTCTCAAAACTCATATTGCATTTTAAAATCTTCAAACCATACTCAAGAACAGCTTCATATCTTCAATAGTTTGCTAGAATATCTTCAACACTTTCCCAGGAAAAGCAAACCTTCAATTAATTCATAGGAATTAATTGGTAAGTTTCATTATATCACTTAGTGTTTATATAACACTTTATTATAGTTATCTAATTTATACACGGTATCATGTGTTAAAACAAATCAGGATACGAGTATATACATGTGTTCTAACTCAAAGAATATCGCCACTCACTTCGATATCCAACCAAGAACACACCCGAGGTGAGTTCATACGCCTACAGTTTTCACGATTTTTCCATGTTTTAGGGGGGATACATGTAAAACACATGAAAAATTGTGTTAAAAATATGAATCATTACATTTATATTTTCACAAAAATATAAATATGCATATGAATACATATTTGATTACAATAAAACTTTAACCCTTTTGTAACATGTTGAGCAAAAAGGGTATAATTATATAAATATACATTTATAATTGTTTCGCTCCATTTTATTATCACAATAAATTCATAATAGCATACAAAGGTTCACTATTTCAACGAAACATTTATATAAACTATGATAGGTATGGTTTATGGAACATACACACTATTTTACCCTGTTGGGGACACAAAAAAAAATTATTTAAAAGAATAGTTATTTTTCACACTATGTGAACACTATGAAAAGGTAATACATACAAATACAAGAAAAGCGGATTTCACTACGCTATACGTAAACCATTAATATGGATTTTGTGAGACACTATCTTCGCAGTACTTTTCAGAGTACACGCTAAAGTCATGTATTATAACCAGAATCTCTTGTAGGGAGAGCGTAACAATTGTGTATAGATCTATACGAGACTGACAATCCCACACCTAAATTGTTAACTACAGTTAGACCGGTATGTCTGGGGTGAAAAATGTCGTACCATTCTGATGCCTGAAGAACGTCATTACAGGACACTAGTCATTAGTCGCTAGCATGGTTATAAAACTCACAATTAGGTAATAACAATACGTTTGGTTTACATACATACCTTCAAATGGTTTTATTTAGATAAAACTACACTACACTACTTTCCAGTACAATACTATTTACATTTTGGTAACATCCATTTAAATGATTTTATTCAGATAACACTATTTTACAGTACAACAGATAGTTCCAGATACATACATTCAAAGAGTTTTACACAGATACAACTATAGTACACTATATGTCAGTATGATATAACTTACATTTCGGAAAATAAACATCCAAATACTTTTATAATTATTAAAACTACTTTCAAGTGAAACAATATTCATACATTTTTCGGTCTAAGGGTATCTAAGACATACAATTCATTTTACAAGAAAATATTGGATTTTCTAGCATTACACTCATACTGTATACAAGGAATAACAACAGATTTCTCTTACAAACGCTTATGGACTCACCAACTTAATTGTTGACACTTTTTCAAAACTAGTATTCTCAGGAAATCACTAAGAAATGTAATAACAAGCTTTTGAAGATGAGACACCAAGGGGTCAAGTATTATGTCATCATATTGTAATTGATTTTTGAAACATGTAACACATAAAAACGATGTAACATTTATCAATTATATTTATGATGGATGTATTTTCTTTGATCTCTATTATTCAAATATTATG
The DNA here is from genome assembly GCF_002870075.4 of Lactuca sativa. NCBI lineage: Eukaryota > Viridiplantae > Streptophyta > Magnoliopsida > Asterales > Asteraceae > Lactuca > Lactuca sativa. The sequence continues at coordinate 177,218,051 of NC_056631.2, forward strand.
ATACTGTACATAACGTCATCCGGCCCCAGATGTTACCGCAGCTTTATCGGTTTGGGGGTGTGACATAATCTTTGAAACTTTTCAAAGTGTCAGAATTATGTTTAATCATATAAACATAACCACATCTATTGAAACTATCAATAAATATGACATAGTAGTATATTTCATTCCTTGTGGTGGATTTAATGGGTCCACGCAAATTAGTGTGTAAAAGATCCAAAAATCCTTTTTCTCAATTACATGTTCATGTGAATGGTAACTAAGTCGTCTTGCCAACATACAAATTCGCATACATCATCTAACTCAAGGTCAAATAATTCCAAGCCACCTCTAATTGGAGCTTATTGATGCGATTCTTACTTATGTGACCAAGGCGATCATGCCACAAGCACGATCATATCTAAACTATTATAGGAATTAATACTCAAATCCTCATTGCTATTATTAGTAACACAGACTACAATTTCATGAATTCCAATTGCAACAATAAGTTTTAATCATAAATCAACCATCTTTATAAACTAAAATTTTCACATTTCCGTTAAAAAATGAAAACTAAAATTCTTGTTTATACAACACATCAAATGAAATTTTATTTTTTTACACATCTATGCAGAGTAATAGAAAATAACTAGATTGATCCTAATTCCATTACTAAGCACAAGCTTGAAATCCTCAATCATTTAGACATCCGACATTCGTCTATTCCAATGATTGGTTTTAGCTTTCGATGCTTAAACCTCCTTCTTTTATGTAGATACTACAATGAAATCTGTTAGATGCCATTTTATGCATCTTTTAGGGTAGTTTTTATTAGCATTTAGGATCATATTTTCCACATTTGCATGTCATTTATTTAAATAATGTTCAACTCATGTATTCTATTGGAATTCTCGTAGTTCTCATGTTTTTATGTTAATTTCAGATAGTTCGAGTGGAGCAGTGCTTTGGGAGCAAATAGATATGCGTTTGGAGCTTAAAATGGAGTTATAACTGAAAAAGCATTCTAAGGAATAACAAGGAATTCTTAAAATGAAGAATCATGTCCGAAACAAGCAAAAAACACATATATGTGATCACATATAAGGAACTTGCAAACACGGGTAGGTAGCGGGTTGGTCGCATTTTGTTCGCAGATTAGTTTCTAGAATATTTCGTGTTGATAATTCAAAAAAGAAGAACCTGCGATCGCATAGGGCAAACCTGCGATCGGAGCTTTGGGCCGCAAATCTGGAAACATCAAATTTGACGTTGGGCTTCATTCAGACGCAATCCTAGAAGATTTTAAGAAGCTACGATCGCATATACATGGGTCTGCAATCGCATGTTGTCCAAAAAGTCCAGATAAGCATTGTACGTCGTTAAATCGGTTTGATGTGGGTTTTTAAGGAAATCTATGATCGCATAGGGCCTACTTGTGATCTCATGTTATCGGTTTATTTCTCTGGAAGTTTCTGCCGTGAGTATAAATACAACCCTCATTATCAGATGTGGAGAGGAGATGATTCTAGATGAAGAGAACCACTTCTGAAGGTGATTTCTGATATCCTTCAATGACTTTTGAAGATATGCAGACTGCGAATCATCTCACACATTTATTTTAGAATATTTATTAGTAAATGTTCCCTTATGTAGTTTTAGTACAACCATCAGTGATAAACTTAGTTGTTTAAATCGGGTGCGCAACCAGTCTAACATCATCTAAATGTGATTTCCACATTGTTCATTAATGAACCATGAGTTAGAAGTATTTGGAGTATGAATATACAAGTACTTAATATAGAGTCAAACTTTTGACTTTACCATCCCAAAATACTTAGGGCATTCTTCATTTCCTTCGATCCTTCTCATTTCATAAATTGCAACTTGCCTCTTTTGAATCATGGTTAAATGGAATAGAGGACACACCAATTCCATTTCTTCATAATGGGAAGTTAAGGCTGAAACGGTTCCTTTCCATTTAGGATTCAGGCATTTCCTCTTCTTCCCACCAACATTAAAATGTGATAACTGGAATCGGATGAAAATCTAATTTCTTTCTAGTTTCCTCAGTTTGGAGAATTCCATAAATTTCTTCTGTATACTATTTATATAATGAATTAAGCTAAAATTATCATACGAACTAATGAAATATCCAAGAATAAGATCTATAGCAACTCTTTTCAAGGGTAACATTATGATTCTTGAGTTTGTCTATGTAGCTCTCATCGATTATATACAAAACTCTTTTTTCCATTCGAATGCAATTAGGAACTTTTGATGATTTTCAAATCACTTTTGCCTTGCCTTTTTGTGAAACATTTCAGTAAATTGCAGATTTATCTCATATGTTCACATGTTTACAAAAGGTCATTTTCGAACATCAATGACATAGACATAATGATGCAAGAGACTCTTTTGAGAAATCTACATTTTATGGGAATATAAACCAACTCAAATAATGCATTATTGATTCTAGAGATATGTTCATTATGGGCATCTTTCCCAATATCAAATCGAGGAAGATCTCATAACAAATGAGTCATTCTTAAGGGAGAACAAAGAGAAGTTAGAATTTGAAAGTGAGTGAGGAGGTGGGTGAGAATTTGAAAGTGAGCGAGGAGGTGGGAGAGGATTTTCATCTTACATGAGAAAGAAAGTTTAAAGAATTCGATTCAATCCTTAAATCTTAACCGAATTTTAATTTAAAGCTAGGATCCATAAATACGATTCGTAAGATGAAGAGGGATGTCATAATCAAATCACGAATCTATTTTAGGTAGGTAAAGCATTTTACCAATTTCAATCAAAATGAAACTCCTAGATGTTTTCATATTCATTGAACAATTAATGGTGTGTTGGTCTTAGATTATGATCTTCAATTTGTGATTGGGATACTGAGGATCATAAACAAGATGTGAATAACCATGCAAACCCACGTGACATGCTCGAGATCATTTATGATCTCACATTGATGTGTCTGTTAACCATACACAATCCATCAAAAATCATAAATTCTGAGAATGTACCATCATTTTCAACTTTGAAGTGTCACATTAGTGTGTCGATTAACCACACACGCTCCGCTAACGACTCACAAAGAAATGATGTCGGTTTTCATGGATTACCATACAATTTCACATTTTTCTTAAAGTAACTAGAGTGAGATTTTATAAAAGGTTCTAGTACATTATACATTATACTTTTAAAGTGATTAGTGTCCTATCAAATCTGTTCGACTAATGATCCCCCACCACACAAAGAATTAGTTGGTGAAAAGGACACCAATTCATCGGTCATTTTATAGGTCATTTCCTTATACATCTCTTATAGTATGAGTTCATGAATGAAGCATACTAGAGATTCAACTGACTATTAATGATACATATATTATAATACTCTTATACATATGTATTTTGTGTATTTTAAAACCTTTTAAATTACAAGGTTGAAATTATATTAATTCAATTAGCATTGAATTAACTAATAGTTGAATTAATTGAGATTTAATAATTATCTTTAATTAAACCTTTACTTAATTAATATAAATCTTATTAAAGGGTAGCTATATTATTTTATAATAGATGTATAATTAAATTATTTAAAATCTTCCTTATATTAAAATTAGAATTTCTAATTATCTAATTATTATATTCTAATTTTATACATTTAAATAATATTATATAACTAATACTGATCATATCTTTTGAATAAGGCAACAAAATCCAGAAATTTTGTTACAAGTAGTTTCCACGACATGGCAGAGGGCTACCTATGTTGTGGTGACGATAAATTGTTGGTTTTATTTATTTTTTTGGTTTAACATTTTATGCACTACTAATAGAAAAACATGGCTCTGATAACATTATTGATATTTCTAGGTTACAAAATCATTGTACATGTGGAATTTCATGTTAACTCTTAAGCGTACATGCAACCTAAAATGGATCTATGTCTTTTCACTATTAATAGCAACATATTTATGAAACAAAAACATTATACCATATAAATCAAATTCATGAATGGAACCACATACTTCTTATTTGATTCGAAACAAGCTAATCAAATACCTTTTATAGTCTCCTTGAAAAACTAGCTGCAAAAGTATGCAAGCTACTAATGGTTCACACCCAAAACTCAAGAAACCCTAGGATTGAAGGAGAGAGGGGATAGAAGAAAGAACATTAAGATTTTCTCTTGTGTATAAGGTCATGTACGAAATTTGCAAGCCAATGAATCCTATTTATAGTTTAGGTAACTTGCGAAACCGTCTTTTACCATGGATGGTTCTAGAATGGCTTCTTTTGCTCAACAATTGAGCAATTACAATTCACCCCCAACTTTAACTAATTTTAATTATTCCTGAATTAATTTGAATTAATAATTAACTAATTACATCTGTTTCTAATTAATTTATTATTCATATAATAAATTAACAAATCATTAATTAACAATTTCTAAGTAATATATTAATCATACAATATATTAACAAATCATTTTATCTCTCTACTTTGATAAATCCAAGCCATTTTCTAGTTATAAGGACAACCCAAAAAAGACTTTACTTTTATTCATTAACATTATAATAATTTAGTTAGGAACTTATACACTTTAATCCAAAATTTGGTGCATTGGTCACCAGACCATAATCTTATTTTGGGGATTTAACATTGTTTTAAACCTATATAACGAGGGACATTAAAAATAATTATAGTGATGACACGCAATAAATTAACTTCTACAATGAAGAAATATCCAAAATAAAATATGTAATATATATTAATAATAAACATCGATGAATGTTGATTGATACGGTTAATTGCATGACTAAACATCTTGTATGAAGTATGCTTATTTTCCTATCCATGTGCTTCGGATTGACTAACTGTGCTAATGCCGACACTTTTTTCTTTTCTTGTCGTTGTGGTTTGCATTGGCATAGGTAGCTTGATGTTGATGGTCTAGTGAGTTTCGGACTTTTTGGGTAATTTTTTATGTTATTTAGAGATGATACACATTTGAGACTTGTCGTGATGTTTCATTTATACTTGGTTTTGTTACTTGTTTTGCTACCAGTTTGCAACTTTAACTTTTGATGGATTGCTTTTGAAAGTAATAACTGTGATGTTTTCAATACAATAATTAAGACTTTTTTTTGCCTAAATCTGTCAAATAATGTTTTTTTAAATGAGGTGAAAAATCACAGTGTTAGAATTTGGTATCAGAGCCATGTTGTGAGCAAGCTGAATAGAGAGGTTGATGTTCAAACTCACAGTGTAGATTGGCTTAGTTAAGTTTTTGTAGGCTCTTAACCAGGGGGTACTTAGAGTTATATGTTATTTTTTATATAGCTTTAGAATTCTTACTCTATTCGATACTATAAAATCCTCTCTTCTTTCTCGCAGATCCTATGACTGTCAATATCTTGTGACATAAAGGAAAATATTTCCAATTCAAAGGAATGACAGTCTGGGAGGGGCTGGAAGTAGTCTGAATGACCAAGAAGGATTAAAGCGGGTTGCACTCTCAACACCTCAAGTTAATCGGGATGTTTCAACTACACGATATCGCCGGGCCTTATAGGCTATTGAATTACTGTTAGGAGACGTTAGACTAGAAAGAGAACCGTTAGGTAATCTAAGGATTTTATCATAATTTGAATTATAAAGACAAATAAACACACATGTTTTCAACTGAAACCAACGATATGGTAGACTATGTATCTAGGACTAGGAGGACCACAATGAAACCTAAGGACTCGATAGATAGTACTTATAGCTAGACAAAAGGTATGTAAGGTAGACCTTTCGGTGTTATCATCTTTTGTGCTTGATTTTTGATACCTTGTAGTTAATTAAGTCTTGCATTAGATATTTAGGTATTAGTAGGGAAATTTGTTCTGGTGCGTGGGAAATTTGATCGGAGTGCGATCGTCATCTCTAGTCACACCTTTCCTCTAACTTTGATTTCAATTGGGATCAAATCTTCTAGTGTTGTCTTTGGGATAGATTGGTTGTCTTCCAATCGAGATGAGATCCTTTGTTTTGAGAAGTGTTTTCATATGAAGTTTACTGAAGGAGGAGGTATTTTGTCTCAGAGGAAAATTTCTATGGGGTCTATGTCGATTATTTATACGATGAAGGCACACAAGTTTCTGGCGAGAGGTTGTGAGGTCTTCTTTGCTCATGCTATCGAGAGCATAAAGAAGATAGTGGATCTTTCAGATATAAAGGTGGTTAGGAAGTTCACCAATGTTTTCCTTAATGAGCTTCCTGTTTTACTGCCACTACAAGAGGTAGAGTTCCAGATTGATCTGGTTTCTAGAGTGGCTCCGATAGCCAAGGCTCCATATTGGTTAGCTCCATCGAAGATGAAGGAGATGTGGTCTCAACTGGAGGAATTATAAGAGTGAGGTTTTATTAGACCGATTTCCTCACCTTTGGGAGCATCGGTCCTATTTATGAAGAAAAAGGATGGCTCTAAGTGGATGTGTATTGACTACCGAGACTTAAATAATGTGGGTGTAAAGAATAAGTACCCATTCTTGAAGATCGACGATCTATTTGATCAGTTCCATGGTGCTAGTTACTTTTTAAAGATAGATTTTCGCTCGGGGTACCATCAGGTGCATGTCTGTGAGCGGGATGTTCCAAGAACTGATTTTAGGATGTGATATGGACATTATGAGTTTCTAGTGATGTCGTTTGGTTTGAAAAATGCACCTACAATTGTCATGGACCTAATGAATCAGGTATGTCGTCCATTTTTGGACAGACCAGTTATAGTATTCATTTATGATATCCTGGTGTGTTCTTGGAGTTCCGAAGGCCATTAGAATCATTTGCAAGAGGTTTCAGAGACGTTACACAGGGAGAAACTTTACGTAACGTTCTCTAAATGCGAATTTTGGTTGATGGAGTCAACCAAGATAGTGGCGGTTAGGGAGTGGCCAAAGCCACAAGACTCCTATTGACATTCGTAGTTTCTTGGGCTTTGCGTGCTATTATCATAGATTTATCAAAGATTTCTCCAAGATCTTAGGTCCATTGACCAAGTTAACAAATAAGGCAAAGCCATTTTTTGGGTTGATATGAAGGAATATACATTTCAAACATTGAATAAGCTCTTGTTTGAACCTCATGTTCTCTCTCTTTCTAAGGGGAATGAGGACTTTGTGGTCTATACTAACACATAATATTTAGTATTAGGTTGTATACTTATGCAGCATTGGAAGGTCATCGCTTATGCTTGCTAACAACTAAGAGGCACTGACGTAAAGTATTCAATGCATGATATGGAGTTGGCGGCCGTTGTATCAATTTATGGACACATTACTTGTATGGGATAAACTGTACATTATTTACTGATCATAAGAGCTTTCATCATATTCAGAATTATAAAGAATTAAATATAAGACAACGACGTTAGGTTAAGTTACTTTTAGACTACAATTGTGAGATTAGTTACCATCTAGGGAAAGAAAATATGGTAGCTGATGCTTTAAGTCGTAAGAAGTCTATGGTTTCCTATCATCGAAAGTCCATGGGATTGGTTATGGTCCCGAGTATTTTTGAGCAGTTATGGGTTGCTCAGTCAAAGGGTTTGAAGGGAGACCATGTAAAAGATGAGATAATGGTTGAGTAGCAAACACATTTAGTTGAGGAAAGTTGGGGACTTAGGACCTTTCAAGGGTGACTATGGGTCCCTATTGTGGGTGTTGTTCATGAAACATTGTTACGAGACATTCATAGATCGAAGTATTCAATCCACTTAGGCACAACGAATACGTATTGAGACCTGCTACCCATTTATTGGTGGTAATGTATGATGAGAGAGATAGCAAATTACTTGTCAGAATGTGTGACTTGTGCGCAAGTCAAGGCTGGTCACCAACAACCCTATAGTGAGTTGCATTAGCTGAAGATTCCCAAGTGGAAATAGGATAAGATTACGATGGATTCTGTTACAAAATTACCGGGAACTTTGCGAGATAATGACTTGATTTGGGTGATTGTGGATTGGTTGACAAAAGGCGCCCAGATTTTGGCAACCAAGGATAACGATAAGTTAGAAAAACTCACAAATATGTGATGGATTAGATAGTTACATGACATGGGGTACCGTTATCTATCAAATTTGACCGTGATAGTCGGTTTTGTTTGATATTCTAGCAAAAGCTTTAGGAGATAGGGAAGAAACAATTTGTGACCTCGGATATTTTACAAATTACTAATTATAAAGTGAAGATAGCTCGTGACCACTTGCGTGTGGCATGTGAAAGGCAAAATACATGTTCAGATCAAAAGCACAGAAGACCTTCGAGGTAGGCGAGAAAGTAATGTTGACAATATAACCCTGGAAAGGGATCATTCTCTTTAGCAATTGTGGCAAGTTAGGACCTCGTTATATCAGTCTACCTATAGATGAGTTATGGGTTGATAAGTCAAAATAATTGGTGTAGGAAGCCAAGGCAATTATGGAGCATGAAACCAAGCAGCTGCTATAAAGAAGGTGGAGCTTGTGAAAGTCTTGCGGAAGAACCAGCATTGAGGTTATATGACTTGGGAGCTTGAAGATTATATGAGGGCTCATTATCCCCACTTGTTCGTTTCGGTTCCCTAGAAAACCCTAATTTTGGATATATGGGCTTTGGATTGTCGGGACCCGCATTTTGGACAACCAGATTGGGATTATGTATTAAGCCCGACTACACCATATGATTGACTTAGTAGATTGATGGACTTAATGGATTAAGTCCTTAATGGGTTAGGTAAGAAACACTTAACCCTAATCGTCATTTTATGTGAAAACCTAATCTTGCTTGGGCCTTTTTATTGGGCTTTGGTGATTAGGCTATTGATGGGCTATCCAAGAATAATCATATGGACTAGAATATTTGAATGAGCTTTAGGTTAAGGCGCATGTGAGGAGTTTGTGCCCAATTTGTAAAATTGGGCCATAGATGGGACATATTTGGGCCTTGATGATTATGAGATATTTGACCATCAGAATGCCAAGTGTTGGACCAAGAATAAATGGTTGGACCTTAAGGTAAGACCATGTAGGGGTTTGGCCCCAATTTGGAAAATTAGGCCATATGTTGAGCTTTGGTTCATTGTTTGACTTTTGGGCCTTGGTCTTGGACCAAGCTAGGTTAGGGGTAAAATGGTCATTTTTAGACCCCGAAACCGATGGCAGAAACGTTCCGGGGCGGAGGTGATGTCATGCATAGCATCACAACCAATGAATAACAGCAAGCATAGTAAACACAACCAGACATTGAATATATATGTGAAAAAGGGTTACAATGTTTAATACATGGTTTTGTTCTTATCAAAGGTAAAATAGAAATTCACGACACTAACGCTTCGACTTCTCCGAACTCCTGGAAGTACCTGCCTACTAATTTCCTGAGAATACAAGCAGTTTGAAAGTCAGCATAAAGCTGGTGAGTTCATAAGCATTTAGTTTTGGTGGAAAAGTGTTCTTTGAATCCTTTTTGAAAAGTGTTCCTCAAGAAAATCCTATATTTTCTTATGAAAAGTGCGTTTGAAAACCCATTCATTCCATGACTTCCAGGTTCATACAGAACGTGTACAATCCAATGTGTCGTGGGATGAATATGAATATCCGTTGGTTGAAAAACAATCCGTTTTGAATAGCCGGTTTATCATGGGAAAATCCTATATTTTCCCTAAAGGTGGTTGGTTGATTATTCTTTTTAAACTTAGGTTTGCAAGTATCTACCATACTCATGTATATATATAAAAGCAGTTTTCTTTTAAAGACCCTGGTTACACCCAGAGATATATTAGTCTTAAAAGCTAAATAAAAGAAATTGTGATGAACTAAGTCCTGAAGGTATTATTAATACCCTCCCGTAATCTAAAGATTATTACTTTGAGGTTAGTTCATTTGATTCATTATTACAACGTAAATTCCTGTTTTTTAGGTTGTGAGTTTCGTAACCATAACTAACTGGACACGGCCCGCAACGGTCGATATCCTTAATGACTTTGTCACCCGCAGACCTGCCGGTCCAACTGTAGCTAGCAGTGAGGTGTGGGATTGTCAGTCCCATATAGATCTATACACAACAGTCACGCTCTCCCTACAAGAGATTCTGGTCACGAGGGCTAGTCCTCCACTCTGTTTAATGTGGTGAGTGTTACCAAGGACGTGTCTTAAACATAGACTAACAAATTTACACGTAATAACACTGAAAATCCTGTTTATGATTTGCATGAATCCTTTATAAAATAATACATTTTACTATATGCTTCACAAGGTCCTTAGTCTAGTTTTGAAAAACTGTTTCTACGAGTTGATTTCTTAATCGTTTGGTAAAACTGTTTTTCGTGTCAAAAGCATGTTGAAATATGGTTATCTTAAACAAAATAATATATTTTGAGCACAAGTTTCCTTGTACTTTTGCTTGTATCCCCCCCCCCCCCTTAAATCATAAAAATAACTTGGAAAACATAGGGGTATGAACTCACTGTTGTTTCGTGGAGTTGTTGACTGAAATGAAGATTCCAGAGTTGTTGCGCGTGATACTTAACGAAATCCGATTATCAAATAAGTACGTATATGTATCTAAATTAGCGATTTCGATAAATAAAGTGTCGGAAACACTTGAATTTTGTTGAGGAATGTTACCGAGACTTGCTTGAATCGAAGAAATGGGTTTTCAACCTTAGAACTTGATTTTACGGTCTTTGAAGATGGGTTTACAGTTTCTGAAATGAGTTTACGGTTTTAGCAGGTGGCTGAGCTTACAGCCGTAAACTCAAGAACTGAGTTTACGGTCTTTGAAGCTCGGACCGTAAACTCGGAAAACGAGGTTTTGAATGCAGATTTCGATGCTAGAAGTGATTCCAGACGCTCCAAAGTGCTCCAAAAGGTGTTCTTCGACATTTCCCGGAGTCTAAAAGCGTTTTTGTGAGATTACGGTTGAAGAACTTAGAGAGGGAAGAGGAGAGAATGTGGCCAGAAAATGTTCTAAGGAGAGTGGGGGTATCGTATTTATACGGTGAAAAATGGGGTCCACTCGTCACTGACCGTAAACAGGGTTTACGGTCGTAAACTAGTTGACGGTCGTAAACGAGTTTACGGCCGTAAACACGTTTACGGTCGTAATCCCATTTAGACCAAAAATGTTTGATTTCTCGAGATATTCGGGTTTTCCGCGTGATTTTTCGTTCTTACTCGTTAATAGTTTAATTAAATATAACTAGATTATTTTATTAAACCAAAATTTTGACGGAAAAATTAATGAATTCGAAACTTTATTAACGGAAATCACGTGACAGAACCGGACAATGTTTCGGGTTGTCACATCATCCCCCCGTTAGAGGGAATTTCGTCCCGAAATTCGAACATGGAACACAAATCATGGATTTGGAAAGAGATGCGGATACTTCAGTTTCATCTGATCTTCTTGCTCCCAAGTGAATCCAAGTTCATGTTTAACATTCCAGCGGACCTTCACTATCGGGATGCGACGTTATTTCGTTCGCTTGACTTCTCGATCCGTGAGTTCAGGTGATTCTCACACAAAGTGTAGACTCTCGTCTAACTTGTTGTTTTCGAGGGGAATTCGCAGGTGTCTCATCGGACGGACACTCTTTTTGGTTCGACACGAGAAAGAAGGGATGGACTTTG